>NC_133824.1:46824478-47129251 GCF_047830755.1 Zonotrichia albicollis
TTTTTAATAGGGCCTGTAGCAATAGGATAAGGGACAATGGTTTTAAACCAAAAGAGGGTAGATTCAGGCTAGGTAAGAGGAAGAATTTCTTTACAACGTGGTGTAAAACAGTGGCACAGATTGCCCAGAGGGGTGGTGGATGCTCCATCCCTGGAAATACTCAAGGTCAGGTTGGACAAGGCCCTGAGCAACCTCATTGAGTTGAAGATGTCCCTGCTCATTGCAGGGGGTAGGACTGGATGAGCTTTAAAGGTCCCTTCCAACCCAAAGTATTCTATGATTCTATGAAAGTGTTAAATGTGTTCTGTGGATTGAAAATAATTAATTCTCTGGGGTAATACAAGCCATTTCAGCACCATAGAATTATTTCCTCTTAGCCAGCTTCACAAGTTTAATGAACAGGAAATTGACAATCATTAACAAAAGGTAAAAATTATTTCAGAAATGTACTTGAATAGCATGGTCCCATTTCTCTAGAATCTCTTCTGTGAAATTTTGAGTAAAATTGGAATGTCTGAAAAAAAGGGTTCTGAAAGCCTATTGTAATCCATTGTAGTTCTTTTGCAAGTTTCTGAGCTTGTTTGGCTTTGCAGCCTCACATGGAGCTGTGGGAATCACTGTATTCTGGTGGGGGATCAATCTCAAGAAGAGCTGCAAGGTGAATATGGGGTATGGGGGAGTTCAGTTGTATGTGTGCTTATTGTAAAATCCAGCTGGAGCAATTTTCTCCTTGGTAAAAAGGAAGTGGGTTTGTCTCTGATTTTTTCTGGTCATTTGTTTAAGGTGAGGGTGCTTGTTTGCTTTGGGTTTTGCTGAGTTTTTTGTTGTTGGTTTTTGTTTCTTTTTTAAAGTAGAAGCAGTATAAATAAGCAAAATTTAATCCTAGGAAGTTATTCTGCTTAACATACATGATTTTCTGAAATTATACTAATTTTGCAAAGCTTTCAGGCTTAGCATTTACATGCTGTGTGTCTGAAGGAGAAGTCCCACATGCAGTGAATCTGAGTTAACTCCTCTGCCCAAAGACACATTTGTTTCACATGTAAATAGCTGGATCCCTAGACTGAGATGATATTGGTCTGAATTTACAAAAGTTTGTACAGGGTAAGTTCTACAGATAATTTCTGGCTTAAATGTTATTCAGATACTGTAAGAGCTGACCCTCCTGGGATTGAAGTACTGGAGAGACATAAACCCCACTCCTGAGCAAACCAAAAGCTTTAATTCCTTCTACAAACTCCTACTATTGTATTTTAGCAATGGAACTCTAAAGGACACTAAAGGACATAACCACTGACTTAAGGTCAGTTTTATCAGGGATTTATTTCACTCAGTATTTTATCCATGTTGTACACTTTATTGACTCATTTATTGAATGCAGCAGCTCTCAGAGAGTTAGCTGAGAGCACAGCTATTGGGTGCTGGCTTCATGTCCTGATAATTTATCTGGTTCCATTAGTAAATAACAGGTTTGTCATGGTTGTTTCCTAAACAACTGCTAGAAAAGCTTACAAAAAGGAGGAGTCAGTAATTTCAATTTAAAGCTTGCTCTGATTAGAGGAGACAGTTTGGTTTGTCCATCTTTGCAGGTCAGAAGCTGCATTAGAAACCTCACAAACTCCTATAAGGGGTTAAAATACCTAGAGAAGGCAAGACAGATACAAATAATGTTTTAAAACTATGGCCAATGGGTATTTCCATCCTCAGTTAGTTTGGTGAAAGCTTTCTGGGGTTCTCTACACTTGTCCTTCTCTTCCTTGGCTCTGATTTTCTTAAATAATAAATACATTCTTAGTCAGCTCCCCATTCATCTTGCTCCCAGCAACCATATGGTAAATATACTCACATTATGTCCTTCACTAAACAGATATAGAACCATGCTAGCAGTGTAACAAACACTAAAAGCACGAGGATGAGGATGTGTCAGCAGGAGAACACGCTGGAAGATGAGTCCAAACACACACAGTTTATGGATTAATTGAAACTACAACCTGGACACTCTCAGCCAGGAGTCTTAAATTAAATTATTAAAGCACTTCTGAGAAAATTACAAAAACAGTTAAACCAAATTAATTTTGAGCAGTAAGAACATTTAGAATATAGCACAGTTTGAGTGGTCATTAAAAAGATAATTAAAATAACTTTTGCTGTGTATACCCACACAGAAACAACAGAGGACTTAAGCAGAGCAGTTCACCTCATACAGATAAATAAGGACTAAAGCTGTCTGCCTTTAAAGTGAAGCAAAACAAGAACTGTATTCAATCTTCATAAAACTCTCATCCTTTTACAATACTCTAGGCTGTGTATCTCAGTTTCACTTTTCACAAAATCTGGTAGCAACAGATGTAGTCACACCAGCTGACAGGCTGAGGAGGAACTTGTACAAAGCTAGATTGTATTGTGGAAGGAAATTATCCATTCTCCTATCTGGGCCCAACCAACACCACCCTTGCCCTGTTTAGCACACAGCTGCACCTCCAGGTGAGGAACTGCCAAGAGGGTCACCCGCAGGGAACGTGCTTGCTTTGAGAGGAGTACACGTGACTGACAGTTGTTTTGCACTGGGAGCTGTGAGCAGCAGCAGGAACAGGCAGGGCAAGGAAAGGTGCCGAGAGCAGTTACACTCCATGTTCATTGACTGGAGGGAGCTCTGGGTGCAGAGGGCTCCCTTCTAACAGTTTTTGCTGTATTGTGTTCACAAAAGCTGCAAAGCCATCGAAGCCAAGTCATGGAAGACAGATTTTATCTGTAACAAGCTTCATCCTGCCCAAGTTGTATCATGAACTTCTACAGAAACATCAGATAGAATACAGGCAAAAACCCAACACACCTGGGCAGGTATTTTACCCTACTAGCAGCTACATTTTGGATACTTCAGGGGTCCTTTTTCTCTTCTTATTAAAGTTGC
Source organism: Zonotrichia albicollis (assembly GCF_047830755.1). NCBI lineage: Eukaryota > Metazoa > Chordata > Aves > Passeriformes > Passerellidae > Zonotrichia > Zonotrichia albicollis. The sequence continues at coordinate 46,827,390 of NC_133824.1, forward strand.
CTAAACCCTCTGTACTTTACCTTTGAGTGTAATCTTATCTAGTTCAGTGACAGTGGAACAGGAAATTTAACTTTATAATTGCTGGAGATAGTTGTCACTCTTCAAAGGAAATAAGAACAAAAAGTCTTTTAATCAATATTCACGCCAGTGACTGCCCAGATCTGCAGAAATTCTGGGTAAGACACAGCATTTGGAGAGTTGCTATTTGTGTTGCTGATATGTTAAATTCAGTAGTGACTTCCTCCACTCTGATAGTGGTCTCTTTCCACAAATCTTTGAAGGACAGGAGGGTTTCAAAAGTTGCAAGTCTGTATCAAGACCAAGAATATTTCAACAGAAAACACATTCTAGTTGATATGGAAAAATTTGATCAGTTAATTACTGCTTCTCTATTCCAACTGCTATTTCATTGATTCTCATGGTTTAGGCAGAAAGAATCTAAGAGAAGTCTTCAGGCTTCTTTTAGAAAATGCAGAACATCACCATGGTATTTATGTTTACAGATGTGAAAATCTTTGTAAATATTACTGAGCAACATTAATTGTTTTTTTGGGATTTAGCCAACTAACAAGGAAAAAAAATACAAAAGAAACCCCAACAAAACATTTCAGCATTTATACTCTAGGCCAGCAAGGCCTCAGAAACAGTGAACCTCAGGATTCAAAAGAGGGATTTGCAGCTTGAAACTTTACTGGGAAATAAACAAACAAAACTGATGTCACAAGTTTCACTTCTCAGGCTTGCTAGAGCTGATCTTAAAAGGGCTGGCACTTATGTTTTAAACCATTTGATCTTTTACAAGATACAAAATTGTCGCTTCTGTTGTCCCCTCTAAGACCTGCTGCCACTGAGCTTTTGAAAGGAAATCACTACTAATGCAGCTGGTGCTGCCTGGAGAAAAAGAACTGCAAACACTGTTGGCCCCTTTTGATGTCAGTCAGTGATCTGGCCTCACGTGATGCCAGCTCCTCTGTGTGGTGTTACAACCTGTCACAGATAACAGCCTGAATTACCTGTAATCTAAAAAATTATGGTCAGTCTACTGTAATAGTGATTCTTGCTTTTAAGGTGTGTGTTCTGAGAGGGAGAATTCAGAGGACAACATCTTGTCTCACAGGACAACAAACACAGAGAGTGGGATGGATATTTCCTGCTCACAGTGAGAGTACAACACATGCTTTACCTCAGTTTTAAGCATGGTTACTTAGAAAAAGAGTAGACAAATTTATAGATAAAATGATACAGAATAATCTTGCACCAAAATGTCTTTTTTATTATTATTTTATTACTGAGTTGCAGGATTTATGCAGAATACTAAGTTTTGTTACTAAGTTTTGAAAGGATTTTTAGAAATAGTCAGTGAAAGCAAGGTTTGTAGTTTGAGTGGTAAAAAAGGAAGAGGATAAGGCTACCTAAAACACTGCACAAACTGATGTCTAATTGAAGAAGGAGTGCCATTACTGCCTGGCTTGCAATGCTGTGAGAATTTATGGTACATTTAGCTTGATAACCTTTGCTATTAGGCCAGAATAAAACCTGTTTTGTGATACATGTCTTATCTCTGTTTTATTATGAAATTTATTTGACAAGACAGTTTCTTGGCTATGTGCTGGTTATAATTTAGATAAAAAGATAGAAGAGTAGTCACACTTCATACAGAATATAGAAATACCAGAGCATCTCTTTTTCTCATTCTCCACACTGGACTATCCAGAAGCAACCAGAATTGCTGAACCTTGGTTGGGAACATGAAGTATTTTGGTTCATACATTCATAAATACCAGCTCCTTTCAATTCCCCTTATAAATTAGATATGATCTTTGCTATGTAATTGACAGCAGATCTTTGGATATTATTTAAGATATGGAAATACAAAGTAGGGTGGATGGTGTAATATTTTCACAATGAATTAAGAGTTCAAACTTACTATTTTACTTTTCTTGTTACTTGTCAAAAGAGATCAACATTTTAAAAATGGAGAGAAGAGCAGAGTTCAAATTACAGTGCGTTAAATTGAAATTAATAGCTCAAGCTATTATTTCTTATGACATAGGAAAAAAAAGTAAAAGTTGGATTCTGTACTTGGGGTCTCAGAATAGATGCAAAGATGACCACACAGTGTCAAATGAGAAAATTCATTACTTCTGCCTTTGAGGTTTCTGTCCAATTTACTCCTTTTCAGAAACTCTCTGAAATCAGTGTTTATACCACAAAACTTGTGAGAATCAACAAGAGATCTGTGACAACTCTGTGTCCCTATCCCCTCTTCAGTTTTTCTCCATGAAATTTTGATTTTTTTTCTGTTCACCACATGGATTTATCATAGTGCCAGATTATTCTGGGATGTATATCCATGTGGGAAAGCTTGGGAGCAAGGCTTTTCATCCCAGACCATCTATTCTTTATTGACAGATATTTGTAAACAGCAAGTGCCTTCTAAAGAATGTGTGCAAATAAATACTATTGTTTCTTAGCTTTTTAAACATGTAGGTGGTGGTCACATAGGTCATTACATTATTAGAAATCTGTCTGTTATTATTAGTCGTGGTAGTTTTAGTTTTAGTTTCAGGGGTTTGTTTTGTTTTGTTTTAATTTTTATTATTATACTACAGAAATTACCATAATGAAACTACCAGTTGATTTGCATCTCAGTAAATTAGCCCCAGTTGAACAACTTCCCATGATTCACACATCAAATCTTCACTTGTGTTCTTCTTTCTTTGTCTGCTTTTGCTTTTCTAGATATTTGTGTAGATTCTATCATTATAGTGTCTGACCAATATAGAAAAAAAATTAATGTAAATTCCTGTCTTATTACAACCTTTCATGTGTTAAATATAATTTATGTTTCATTTAGGGGTGTTTCACAGTGCTGTAACAAGGACAAAGGAGACACAGTACAAGACCAAATTAAGATGTAGTTAATTAGTCTGTGTGATAGTCTTTGCAACTGGGAAAGGAAGATTAAGAATAAAGTCATTGTCTTCATGGAAAAGTGAGTATTTTTTAAGTACCAAGTTATGGACCATTCTGTAAAAATGTGTGTTACTGATAGTGAAAGATATCTTCATGCCAAAATGCAAAGCTGTGTCCAGTATCTAAAAGTACCTCTAAATTGAATTAGGGAAAGTCTGAGAAGAAGCATATTTATGACATGCTGCTTCTGAATGATTATTTTTTAAAAAAATTAAAACTTTATTTTTGTAAAGCACTTCATTATGGAATGTGATTATACCTATGGATTTTACTGGGATTCTCTTTGTTCAGAGTAGTATAACCCATATTCAGAGTGGGAAAAGCTGCTTTTCTATTCTGTCTGATAAGAATGTTTCCACCAGAAGTGAGCCAGGGTTGCTGCTGGGCTGAGATTGAGTTTTCCTGCATGTTTACTTCTTTGTGTAGGCAAACCCCGGGCGAGTGCGTCACACAGGAAGTCTGGGGAGTTACTCCAGATTTATGCTGATGTAACAGGACACAAGAGAAATTTTTTGACTTTCTGTCCCAAGCAGATGGAATGCTGTTAAGTGACAGCTCCAGCAGGAATAGATTTGGGAAGTACTGTTTTAAAGGCTTGTTAAAGGAGAATGTTTGAAAGAAAGGTTGGAAATAGCAGAAATAGGAATCACGTTCTTTTTTCAGGTTTAAATAATGCCTGAGTAGTGCATTACAAGTCCATGCTGCTTATAATGCTGAAATACTATCCAGTGGCCTCTGTTTCTCCAGTTTTATTGTTGACTTATCTATTTAAGTTTAGACTATAAGGGGGGAAAGACCAATGCTAGTACTGATCCAAGATGTGGGTACTCCTGGTCTGTCTGGACTTGTGGTAGGCTGCCTATCCTTGGCTTGTGATCTTCCTGTTCTACTGCTAAAGTACTGAAAGAAAAATGTTTGTATTACTGAAAGAACTGAGAGTGACCTCATAAATGTGCTAAAAGGCATCAGGGCAGTTTTAAAGTTCTTTGTAAAAAGTAAAACAGAAATGTGGACTTCTTCCTCTCCCCCAGTGTAGTAAATGTCATCAAACTTCCCATTAGTACCATGTTTCCCAAGAAGAGAAATGCCATCATGTTCATCCTATTCAATTTTTTAAAATGTCTCTCTCTCTGTCTCCTGCTTTAAAGCACTATTGAGAAGACTGGACAAAATTAAGCACAGCAATTCAAAAGTCAGATCCATTAGCCAAGATGGAATTGGACTTTCTGCTAGAGGGAGAACGATGAAAAGTATCGACAGAATGAACAGACTGAGGCTTTCTTTAATCTAAATATTGCAGTTTCTTAGTATCACATATTTCCTGGATAAATTTCACTGAATAGAATTTATTTTTTCTGGCCTAACGTTTTCCTTTCTTCAATAGCCTTATGTTCCTTTTTGTATAACGCATGTGATATATTAAATAATTCTATTCTGTTTTCTAATCAGTATTTGTTAGCTTCCAGGAGTCAGATCTTATTGCTAGGCAACTAAATCAGAAATCTCCATCTCTGTATGAAGCAGTTTGCTGTATCCATGCTGACCCTGTGCTTATCTATACATACATCTGTAAAATTACCTAAGTGGAGCTGTAAATGTCAAATGCAAACATGCTGTGTATCTTACCCATATGGAATTTATCTTGAAACTGAGTTGTTAATAATCAAAACAGCTTGGAAAAACACACAGATTTTCCCCTCCCCCTTTTTAGACATGTTTTCCTCACATGTACCTATCTTTAAGAGCAGCCTTAGTGCTGAAAATTATTTATTTCTTCTGGACTAAAAGAAACAGAGATTTATTTATTAATCACTGCAATTTTTTTACATCAGGATACTTCCTTAATTTAATGAATGCTTCTGTGGGATTTTGATTACTGTGATTATCCGTCACAAGATAGAGATAGAGGACTCAGTGTGAAAACCAACAGCAGGGCTTTAGCAGGTTGTAGTGCCAGCAGTCCTTCTGCAGTTTTTACAAAGCTTATACATTTAATAATTTATTGAGCTCTTATTTTCTATCTTGGTGCTTGATTGCATTCCCAGTGTCAGCCAGTGTATTTTGGTGATCTTCTAATAATATGTCCTCTGTAATGTCATTGTCTAATTACTAAGGATTTGTTCTTATTTTCTTCAATGTTATTTTTGTTGCTAGTGTATCACTGTTCTGCCATGGAGAAAAGGACTTCTGCTGTCACATTGGCATGACCTTCTATTTTTTTTAAGCTATCTTAGATTGTTTTTAACCAGTTCATTACGTGCTTTTAACATATGTGTGGTGTGGGAGTCTCAGGAATGTAGAACTAAGGTCAGCAGGAGCATGTGGAGGTCACCTGGTTCATAGTCCTGCTCCAGACATAGTTAATCTCCGAGGTTCAGGGCCTTGTTGTGTTCTTTCTCTCCCCTATGCTGAGTGCCAAGACTGGACACAGAATTCCAGTCAAGAGTATTTTGGCTGTGGCCTGACAAGTGCTGAGCAAAGAGTGACCAAGAGGTGACTCTTAGAAGCGTTGTTTGGACATGCTGCTGTTACCATCCCTTAGATGGTGGCTTGGCTGGCTGAATTACAGCTGTCCAAGTAAAAGCCTTGAGGGGAACAAGCCCCTTCCACTACCCAATTCTGCAGTTTTAATTTCTCTTTAAACCAGCTTCTGATCCTTCACTGAGGATCTGCAAAAGGAGTTTATGTATATATTTTCATATAGGTACGCCTAGAGTTGGTTAGTATAAATAAAGGAGCTGAACTGATCCATTTTTCTGTTCTAATTTTGGTTCAGCTGTGATTAAGGATGTTCCACTGTCCTTCCTGTTCAGATCAGAAATAGATTGGTAACTGACTCGTGTTAGAAAATACTGTGTTTAAAAATAGAAATGATCGCATGCTGTGGGTGAGCCCATGGAGTGGGGCTTCAGGTGAAGGGAGGGCTTAAACTCTCTTTTCTGCTTTGCTGTCATAGCACTGCTATTATTTATGGTTCCCACATGGCACCACTGCTTTTCTCACCTCCTCAGCCTCACTTGCTGTATTTAGGGACTGAGGCAATCTGGCAAGTACAGTTGAGGGAGCAGAGGGAAGCTGTAACTCTGCCCCATTCTTTGTGTTTCAGTGGTGCTGAGGATGTAGGAGCTGGGAAGGCAGATGCCGAAGGCCTACTGAAGTATGGATGGACACAGGAGTTTGTGCTGTGAGAGACTTGCTTCCTGTTCCTGGGGCCCAGCAGGCACTGGGCGTACTGGTGGCACTGGTCACTCAGCTGGCTCATGTGGCAGCCTGTGCTCAGCTTACATCAGGTGCACAAAAAAGCACACTGTGGAGCAGAGGACACAGAACACATGGAAACTGAATAAGTTTCTCCTTTCCTTTCTGCCAGTTTAAAGTAAGAGGGCACTTCTAAAGAGGAAATGGTATCTCACTCTTAGATTCAGCATTTAGCCTCTCTTTTAACTGCACAAGTAGGTGACAAGCAGTGCTGGCTGCAGTGATGTTCATCTCTGATGCAAACCAAGCAAACTGCACAGGAATATTCCCTGTAAGCCACCAAACAGCTTTCAGTTTAAAAAGAAGCTTGTACATCCTCCCATTAGGAATCCACTAAGCTGTCCAATATCCACAAAGTGAAGTTATTATGTTTGATATTGTTTGCTCAGTTATAATTTTAGATTAAGTCTCAAGTTAGAGTCACAGAATCATTATGATTGGAAAAGACTATAAGATCCAAAAGACCCCCGAGTGCTGGGGCACCACCACAAAGTTTGCCACTAAATTACTAAACCGTGTCCTCAATGCTACATCTGACCAAGCTGTATCTACTATAAATAATATTCCTAACATAATATTGAGTTATACACTACTTGTTTTCTTTTACAGATTCTATCCAGTCTTTTTGTTTTCTTATGAGATTTTTGTTGCAAAGTATCTAATTCTTTAAGATGTTACAGATGGAAGCATGAAAATGGTAAGTTATTAAGAAACTAGAAATAGTACCTGCAATCTTAATATTTTTATCTTTTATGTCTTTTAAAAATTCCTACATGTTTGTGAAGTTAGCTTTGTTTTGCTTAAGAAATGCTCTAGGTGTTGATTTCTTATAGGATGATTTTCTTAACATACATCACTAAATCTCATGATTATAGAAATTTGTATCTGTGTGGTCAGTTAATTAGAATAGATGATCATTGTAGGTCCTTTCCAACTGAACTATTCTGTTCTGTTCAGTACATTTATTTTTCATTTTTTGGACAGAAAAATCGGGGTTATTTTTAAAAAACCACTTCAGTCTTCTGATAAAGTTGATTCATCCACCTTCTTCAGCCTTTCTACAATAGGGCTGCAAAGACAGCAAAACCTATCTCAGTTGTTCATACCCAGACTAAATAAATGCATTTTATTAATCTATTATATTCCTAGTTCTCTCTCCCTAATTTAACTGTGATTTCCAAATTTGCTTTTTTTTTTTTTTAAGTGCTTCAGTGGAGAGATGAAGTTGCTTGCCACAAAACAGGCTGAAATAAATACACAGGCTTTCAGCCTTCAGGGAAAATTTGGATGGATTTGCAGGATAAGCCTGATAGCAGACTCTAGACATGATAAAAGGAACGACGTAGCCCACACATTCAGCACATTGTCTTTGTGCATGCAGATAACGTGCTGGGGTTGCTACAGCTTCAACTTTCCATCCTGAACTTCCTGACATAGGTGAATCCAACTTGCTCCATTCCTCCCAGGCAAACAAAACCATCTATTTTTAGAATGATTTAATCAAAGGAAGTTTTATAAAGAGGAAAGCTGAGATTCAAAAAGGAAATACATCCTGCTGTGCAAAATTTGGCTCCTGCCTGCCCACCACCTTGAGTTAATATTGTCTACATTTGCAAGTGGTGCTGTGCAGTTGGAGCCAGTTTGCCTTTGGTGCCAAGAGCCTGACGTCCACACTGCATGTGAGTGGGTGGAAAGGAGGGAATGTGCTTTGAACTTGCTCCAGTTTGCTCTTGTGAACTGAAAGTCCAGCAGTAGCTGGGGCACAGGAGATGCTCTGTGAAGTCTGTAGAATACATCTTTCAGCTTTGTGTCTTTTGGGGGTATCTGGCTGTACTCTTTGATCTGGGCTGGATGAAACAAGGTAAGGTGAGAGGGAATGAACAGGAGATTCCCTTCAAAAGCATATTCCTGGTGTGAACTTACAAACTCATAAAGATGCCTCCACTGATTGGATGGTTTGAAAAGTAAACATATTCTGACAGACTGCAGGGAATTAGTACTTTCTGCCCTTTGAAAATAAATTTTCTCTGTATTCACTGATGCTTTAAAAATATTCTAGTATTTATTCTCTGTGCCAGGGTGAGAGAGGGAAACATGGTAGAGTGTAAAGGTGTTCACAAGGGAAGCTACTTGTCTGGTTAATAATGAAGGACTCACCTTGTAAGTGATTACATTCTGTTTCACAACTAACATAGAAGGTACATGGACAGATAGGTATCTTCCATATATGTGATTTTAATATTTCAAAGCCTTCGCTATTTACCTTTTTCTAAAGCTGCAACCAGGAGAGCTTTTCCTGATTTCAAATCTTTTTATTCTTCATAAAATGAAAACTGATAAATTGAAGGCCTTGCATAAAATCCAGTACACCACTTAATTCCATAGCATTAGCTGCAGACAATACTATTGCTACCTTTATTCTTCTGAGTCAGTACTGTAAAATAATGCAGCAGTGGATACAGAGAAATGTGATAGTCCTGTAATAATGGTGGAACTGAGGAAGGTTATATAATTCAAACACTTGTGAAAGTAGTAGAATTATGGATTTCTTGCCAAAGCTTGTCTTCTGAGACTGTGATTGTTTACAGGAGTTGTAGCACAGAAGCCCATGAGGAAAGATGAGATGAGGAGGCTGATTCTGCTGCTTCATTCAGATGAAGCAGGACTTGCTCTGAGCAATGAATGCATTCATTTTCATGAGGTAGTCTAAAAATGGACTACAAAGCAGGATGGAATCCAACCCTGCATCTTAGCATTCAAACTCTGTTTAAACAACTGTCTGCACAAGGCTGTGTTGCACTTGTGTTTGGGATGGCTCTCAGTGGAAACCAGTAACACCAGTATGCACCACCAAGGTGAGAACACAAAGCCAGAGGCCATGGCACTCTTTACACAGACTTTACTTAAAATAGGTAAGTGGACAGGTGAGCAGAGGTAATGAGCCATGTAGAAATTTGTACCAAAGCTTTTGCAAGCCTTAGCATGAGAGCTGCAGCATTTATGTAGCTTTACATGTGAATGTTTTTGGCCTTTTGTGAAGGAAGTCAATCCATAAACGAAAAGCTGTCTTTTCAAAAAATACATGTAAAATAAGCATTCTTTTATCCCAAACTCTCTCTCCCCCTTTCTGAACCACTTTTTATTGTCATTCCACATGTGAAACTTCCTTCAGCACTATATCAGCATGTGTGGTGGTCACTGGGACTTTTGCCAGTGTAAAGCAGGTTTTGGCAAACTGTGATTGCAGATTATAAAAGGCTGGCAGCAGAGTTAGCATGGGGTTAGGAGCCTTAACACTGAGAAAGTTGGCTAAGAGAACCAATATGTTTCTCAGCAGAATCCCTGGAGCTGGGAAGTCCTTTCCTCATACTGCTGATTTTAAGGTCATGTGGTGAACAGCATTTAATTTCTTTGAGTTGGAGATATTTTTAAATTCTGCTGGGTGTCTGTGAGTATCCTCAGCATCCTATTTGGGAAAAAAAAAAAACATATAGTGTAGCGTACCACATTCAAAAACTCTCTGATCCCTGAGCATTTGAGGTTTGATCTTATTGTGAACATCTACTTTTTAATCATATTTAGGGCCTGAGTAATTCTAACCATTGCTTGAATAGTAAATGCTACTTGGTCCCTCAGGATTTGGCCTTTATTTTTGAAAAAAGGCAATGGAAAATGTAAGAATTAATTAATTCCCTGCAGGTTTTTGTGTTCTCTTCAACTCTCAATCTGATTTTCTGGATCTTTCTGCATGTTCACATGTACTCAGTAGCTGAGCAACTATGGTTTAAAAAAAAGTCACTGAAAAATACCAAAACTCTGTTTCTTTCCTCCTGCCTTTTACAAGATACCTGCAACAGAGAGGGTCAGGAATTTTAATGCCAGCTGATTTGAGTCCTAGGAGAACAAATAACTGCACAGTATTTTTGCCAGTGTAATCTTTGGTCATTATTATTGATTGAAATGAAACTTAAAAGTGGGTTTCTTCTGAAGTCTTTTGAAAAATGGTGGCTGTCAATATGCTTTTAAGGCTGAAACATCTATCTGCAGCCCTGTAAAGATGGTGAATTAGTTCTGCTGAAGTACGTGACACCTGTGAGAACTCCTCAGTGTGTCTGATGGGGAATCAGAGGTAACTTTCAAATTTTGGATACAAATGGAGGAGAAGAATAACAATTCTCTGTGATGTGCCAATTTATGAGTAATGAGTAAGTGCACTATGCAGGTTAAAAGCACCTCTTTTTTGAGGAAGCAGCAAGGAAGAAAGTGTAAAATTATGTACTGAGATCTGACCCCAAAAATACTCAACTTTACAAAAACTATTCACCAAGCAGACCTGTAGAACTGAGAGAGAATTTCCTGGGGGAGAATTTTAAGTGCTTGAGTGTAACTTCTTGAGTTTCATAGGGTTGTGATCTGACTGTTTAGTTAGGTTTTTTCCTTTGAGTTGATATTTGCTGCCTGTCAAGTGGAAGGTCTTGCACAAGAATGAAAGTTATTTTACAAAAAATTAGGTGCTGCAGAAATAATTGGTTTCCAAAAGCATGGTCATGCTTATGAAGTCTTGACAAGAACATTTTAATGAATTTCTATTCTAGAAGATAGCAGTATTTAAATAAATTTAAAGGTAGCAGTATTTAAATAAATTTAAAACTCCCACAAAACAATAAAAAAACAAAGTGCAAAGAGTAAAGACAAGTAATTTCTGGTGTTTCATGCAGATTACTCTTTCTGATTTGCTTAATATTTTAGGTGGAGGTAATCTGTGAAGTCCCTTGAAGCAGAACAAAAACTTTAAAGATATTCTTAAGATCTTATTGATAATATTCATAAATGTTATCAGTGAGGAAGTAGAAAGCATTTTTTCCTGAACTTTGCCTCAACAAATAATTGTTGACAAAGGGCTCTTCAGGATGAAATGTCACATCTTCTTTTTCCTGTGGCTTGTGATAAGTTGTGCAATCAAAACTCTAAGGTCACTAGTTTTTTACTAGGAAAGAGTTTATTATGTCTACATGCCCAAATGTTTTCAGTTCTCTGTAAGTCTGATGGCACAATATGTGATGGAAGTAAAGGAAATCAAGGTAATATTTGTGTCTGCTAATACAAACACAGCTGTACCACCTCTTACTAGTTAGGTAAATACTCTGTCTTCAAAGTTCAGGGCTGGAAGTAAATATCAAAGATGACCAGTGTCAAATGTGTTGTTTAGATTGGGCCCAGTGTTCAGTTTGTTTCCTACTGAAGTTTTCTGTGCTGCCATTGACAATTCCCACCTACATAAAAGTGACATAAACAGATAATTCTTTTGCCTCTACTACTCAATAAAATAAACTCAAAAGCAATTTCCTTTCCTCCAATACATTTATGTCTTTAAGAAATGAATTGCTGCATAAAACTGCTAAGCAGGGCTGTGATTTTTTTTGTCATCCTTTTAGCCAACCTTTCTAAGCTGGCAAAAGATTTTAATTGTAGATCAGGCCCTATTGAAGATTTTTCAAATCTTGGATTAATTTATTATAGTACATAAAACAAATGTAATTTTGACTCACCCTGTGTATAAATAGCTCCTCTAATGTACTAGATTTTTTCTCAATTACTCAGATTACTCATATGTTTCCTAGGTTATGAACTGATTTTTTATATAAAGAAGAGGGAAGATTGATTCTGACATTTTCTCAGTTGTGTGCAATGACACTTTTAGAATCGTAACAGTCTCCTGCCAGCTACGGATATTGACTCAGGCTTGAGATTTTCAGAAGACATGCTTACTTTAGAGACTAGTTTGTCATGTTTCCATCTGTTGGATAAATATCTTTTTGACTAAGTGTAAAACCTCAAATACATGTCATCCCAGATGCTCAAAAAATTTTTCACTTGACTGCTGAAAGGATGAGATGCAAAATCCTTTCAGAACACCTGCCAAGCAAGACTGCCCAATCCTGTCCCAGGCAACTGGAACAGCCACCTGAGGTTTGGAACTTCAACAATCCCAATGTAGAAAACAGCAATCCATGAGACAAAGCTTACTGCTGGGGAGTGTATGATTTCCCCAGCAGGTGGGAGATGTAAATCAGGAGCCTGGAGGGAGCCAGGAGATCTGAGAATGGCAGAGGGTTGGACGCTCCAGTGCGTGCCCTCTGCAGCCAGGCTCCTGGAAACCTGACCTTGGGTTATTTTGGATGCTGGCTGATAAGAACCTTTTCCTTGTTGTCTGAGCACTGAGACTAAAGACATTTGCATTCCTCCTTTTTGCATTTTATCCTACTGGCTGTACCAGACGGGGCTGATGGGGGCAGGTGAGACTGAAATCCCATTGTGCAAGCTCCCTCGCTGGCACGCAGAGATTTCTGTCCCTCACGGGGAGTATTTGTTAGATAGACCTTGGGAGGTGTTCCTTCAGGGTTCTAAGAACAGTGTGTTCACTTGTAAATACTCTTCTTTTGCCTTTCCCCCTTCACTGAGATAAAATAATGCTCTGGTGGCGCAGTCTCTGTAATCCCTCTGTGCTTCACTTCAATAGATGTGCAGGGATCTGTTTTTTAAATAGAAGTCTCCTCTGCAACACCAATGTGATTTCATTGATACTGAGGTTTTTCTTTCTTAAAAGTATTCTACTATTGATGGATTTGCCTAGCAAAAGCAAAAGCAGTTAAAGCAGGAAGGAAGCAAGAATGACAGAAGAATCACTTTATTATACTGTTGACTTCTTCACAGCAGGTTTGATGAGACCAGATAAAGACAATTTCACTTTTTATTCAGTAATGAGTTTTACTTAATGTAGTCACCAGCAGACTTGGTGATCCTATTTCCCATTTTATGTGGTGTGATTTTAACTATGCAGTTTTCCCTTTCTCTCTGTCAGAATAACCTGAAAAGAAAATTTCTTTTATTTTGTACTTAAGTTTGATTCTGACCAAGGCAGTCAGAACAACTGTGGTCTTGCTGTAAGTTGCTGCTTTTATTTTCCCTATACTTTCCCAATCTCTGCCTGCAGAACAGGAATGTGGGACTGGAAGTGACTCATTGGATCACAGAATCCACCTCTCTGCTGCAGTATTCATCCCATCTTATAAACTCCCTTTAAAAACATCCAAACTTAGTCTTGAAACTGCTTTGTCATGCACCTCACCTGCTCTGAGATATCCTACATTGTTTAAAAAATACTGTTAATGAACTTGAAAGGCCTCAGTTCTCCTCACTGCTGCTAATTAAGGTCTTTTTTCCCAAGATATACACATGAAAATATGGTATGTAGGTGTTTCTTTCCAGGTGCTCCTGCCAGGATGCTGCTCTGGGACCCCACTGATTAGAAACACAATTATTTTGCTCAGCCTTCATGGCTAATTGATCTGTGCTTGGAAGTGTCACCCAGCTTGCAGATTTGGTCATGCCGTTTCTTGTGTTGTCAGAACTCTTCTGGGGAGGTTTGTTTCAAATAAGTCTGGGATTGCTCACTGATTTATGGGAATGCACAAACTTGTTTTGTCAGTTTATATTACATGAAGAATGTAGGAATAGGGTGGAAGATCCAGGGTTGCTGAATGATACTGTAGTAATGGAAGAAATGCCAGGATTATCTGAGAATGAGCAGACTGAGACTGATTACAAAAGCTTTATAAATAGAAATATTTCAGGATATCTCAGTTGTGTGTTTAAATTCAGCATTACAGAATTCTTCTCATCCATAGGGAGGATTTAAGTTTAGAATGCATTGAAAAGCAGTGTTACTGTCTCTATGATAGTTTTTCTAAATCAGTGAAAAAACATACTTTAAAAATGCTTCTGTGGTCACAGAATATTCTGAGTTGGAAGGGACCCAGAAGGATCATTGAGTCAAATTCTTAGGTGGATGGCCCATACAAGGATCAAACCCACAATCTTGGTGTTATAAACACCATGCTCTGATCAACTGAGTTCATCTCAGGGCTTTTATGAAAGGAAGTAGCATGGCCCAAGCCTATGTCTTCTGGCAGGAACAAGAATGACAAAAATCTCTTTGAAATTTTCTTTTCCAGAATTGTTCTCCTCATTCACAACTTCTGTTGTCTTCAGTGGTGAATTTCTAACTATGTCCACCATTAGCCATGCCATTAAATTGTTCTTTTTCTTTTCAGTTCTTGTTTCCTGGACTGATACCATAACATTCTGAATTGATTCTATAATTTATATAATGGTATTATAACTGAAGCAGATCACTTTATTTTTAAATTTTAAAATTAATGTGTAAGTAGATTCCACCTTCATCTGTTATTTTAAGAATATCAGAATTTACTACCAGGCTTTGCAAGGGAAATCAAATAGATTTTAAGATAAATACAACAAAAAATCCAGAAATAGCTCTCTAGAACTCTATTTTTTTATTCAAGTGCTAGTAATCATAGAGTTGTGCATGAGATTTTATTGATGAAGTAGGATGGAGCCCTTTCATATATTCCTTGGAGTTCTTTGCTGATGCTTTCAGGTCACATTTGCACAAATTCCTGCTTTTGGTAGGGCTCTGGCAAAGGCAATTTGATCCAAGAGCAGAGAAGGGGGAAATTTAATAATGTATTAATAATTTAATGTGTGCTTCCAAAATTTTAAAATGGCTGCCTAGAGCTTGGTAACTGAGGAAACCTCCTGAGTCCAGTCATTCACCCCCTCCGTTGTATCAGAATTGCAGATCATCTTAATAATCATCTCTTGTATCTTTATACCCAATTTTGGACACTGCTTCTACATTCACTGAGTCTCTCCACAGTATTGAATATTTTTGGCTGCAAGGGGCAGCAGCTGCAGAAGGAGGGGTTTTGTGTGGGAAGGTTGCAGTGTCTGTTCATATATTATTCTGCCACATGATGTCCTCCTAAGCCAGGTTAGAATTATGGAATGCAGGTACTCAAACTGCAATTCTTCAGCATTCAGACATGTATTTATGTAAAAGGCACCATTCTTGAAGTAAACTATTGCTCTAACCAGAAATACCTAATCTGTAATTTGTTTCAGTTGCTATATATGGATAGTGAACATTTCTGCTGATCTGTCTCATGATCATGTGCATTAAAATCCAAAGCTTAAGAAA
Source organism: Zonotrichia albicollis (assembly GCF_047830755.1). Classification (NCBI taxonomy): domain Eukaryota; kingdom Metazoa; phylum Chordata; class Aves; order Passeriformes; family Passerellidae; genus Zonotrichia; species Zonotrichia albicollis. The sequence goes on from NC_133824.1 coordinate 46,842,685, forward strand.
CTTCAGCATTTTCAATTTGTTCATCTCAGTCTTACTGGTACTGCTCACTACTTTGTACAAGTATTTTGTCCTAGTTGTGTATTTTTTGCACCAAGGCACATTTTGAATGCTGCACGCATTATGTGAGTGTTGTAATTAATCTTATCGATAAATTACATTAAATAAAATGTCTACTACTTGTATTTAGGCTATGACAGAAAGACTTTTATGTACAGCATCCTGCTTTTTCTTTGTGTCATATTATTTTAAATACTTTTCTTTTTCTGTCAAAACTTAGTGTTCTTTATAATGCTGATGTAGTATATTTTTGTGTACTTAGGGCTGCATGAATGTTAGTTTTCTGCCAGGTCATTAAGTTGGAGGGGATAATCTCCCACCCAGACAAAGGAAGATATTGAAACTGAAGAAGCAGCCTTGAGGATTTTGGTCATGGTGCTGAGCATCTGGTTCACTGGAGGTCAGCAGAGCACTGTCTTGTCTTAGCTCTCAATTTAGTGCTTCAAAATATTAACCAAAACACGAATAGAAAAATAACCCTGCTTTGTTTTCAGCACAGTCAACAGGTTTGTCTTCTCTCCATACTTTATCTGAGTCTGTGCATGTTCATATAGATGTACAGGAATGTGTACCTCACCCTGTGGAAGCCAGCAGAGATACAGGTGAAGCTTCACCCTTGCTCATCTGAGCTTTTACTGTGTCAGGGGCTTACACTGGACATGGATTATTTATAACAACACAGGTTTTCAAGGTGGCTGGATAGTAGCAGAAAGAAAATTTTCCAATACACACATCTCAGTTGTTGAAATTTTAGTTGCAGATCTTGCTCTTTAATGTATCCACTGAATTAGGAATTTGGACTTACAACACAATGCAGGGCTTTCTTCTAGTATGGAATTGAAGTTTAACCTAAACTTAAGTGTAGGATTTTTAAATGGACTCATTCTTCAGTTAAAAAAAGAAGGAAAAGGGTCACATAGCAAATTATTAGGGAAATTAAAAGAACTGTTTTCTGTGGAATACTCAGTAATTAAATAGTCCATCCCTCTGCCCTGAATGCATCCAGTACTGTTTAAAATAATTATACTAATCATCACAGTATTTAGGCATCGATTACATTCATAAAGAAAAAAGAAAATGCTGTTCTAGCATGCCAGTGAAGTCTGCTTTGACAAGTTAATCCAGTATTTATTTAATTAAACAATGGTAATAAAATATTTAATTGCACTTTAAGATTTCTATTTCTGTCATCTAACCAGGCAAAAAATTCTGTACTCAACATATGGCAAAGAAATGAAAATGCCTCAAGCCCATTAAATACCAGCCCATTATACAGATTAATGAAAGAAACTGAGCTGCAACGCTCACAGGTATTAAATATTTAATTCCTTTTCTGTTCTTTGAGTCTGAAGCAAAAAGGGAAATAGTCCTCTCCTCCCCCATCCCAGCCCTGTTTGTTTCTGGGAAATGTTAATCAGCTTCCTAGTGCCAGCAGGCTACAATCACCAACTACTAATTAGTTTTAGATAATGATATTGGTAATGAGGCTTTACTTTCTCAGAGGCACCAGACTGAGCTTGACTCAAGATTATTCAGTTATTTATTAAGAATGTTATTGTGCAGTATGAACAGTTTGAGCATGTTTAATGCCAAATATTTGTATTTCATTTAATAGTATCACACACCATTTTAAAACAGGTTTTGCTGATAGAGCAGCTGATTTTAAATTAACTTTCCATTTAACAGTGACAGTATTTGTCTCCTTGTTACTCCAATTGTTTGATTACTCTCTTGGACATGTTTACTATTCAGGCAATTATCTAATTACCTGAAGTAAGAACACCTAATTGGGGGAGTTTTTAAATTAACTTCCTGTCACATTGCCTCTCTAAGAGGTCTGTTCGTGGTCTCATGTCAAGTGCTGCTGTTTTTGCAAGGCGTAAAATTCTCTGCTAGGTGTTTCACAAACAAGATTTTCATTTGTTGGCGCTGCCGACTGTGAGGGGTAGAGAGAACAGATCAGTTTCCACTTCATGTAGTGCTATTGTCAGGTGTGAGGTTAATTTGTATGTTCCCAAAAGTTAGCCTCAAAATACTTTCCACCGTAAGGCAGAGAAATACCATTTTCCAGGAGATGATAACAAATTCTGTGGAATGATTTCATACCTGAAGCTGTGTTAGGGAGGAAGAAGTGAGACATTTCAGCATCTACATGAGGACCTCAATTTGGTTCCACCTTTCTATCTGATAAATTTACACTGGAGGTTTGTGATTACTGGGTAAAAACATGAAAAAATGCCATGTCTGTTTCCTTGTAGCATTGTGTATTGAAAGTAAGACCAGAGAAGGCAGAAATGTAACGTTTCCTGGCATGCTGTCTTTGCTTCTGCTAAACATTGCAGGTCTTATTTGACCTTTAATCCCTTAAAAGCACCAACCCACTGTCAGAAGATTATGGTGGAAGAACGTAGCATATTGAAACATTTCAGATTTTATGCTTTTTGTCTTTACATGGCTGTATTCTGTTTTTATATTTTCACTCTTTTAGAGTAAAAACCTGAATTTTATTGAAACTCCCAAAAGATCAGATGTTTAAAGGCATAATTTTTGTCAAAGTCACATGTCTAAGTTGCAGTTCTGAAAATGCTTGCAAGTGCTTTCTGTTGGAATGTGGAGTCCATTTTTTGCTTGTTTTTGTAGTTGAAAGTTCCCCAATATGATTAAAACATTCTCAATTTTGACAAACTGAGCACTAGAAACTAATGGATTCATTATTCTTTTGAGTAAATATGTGGATAGCAGGTTTCAAGGCATTTGTAATTGTATTTATGCCATCAAGAAAATGAGTGGTATTTCTATATTCCACTCAATAGAGCATCTGTCTGAGATGAAGAATGCTTCAAATTTTTGTTTTGGCTTCCAGTAAAATTTCTATCACCAATAACAAATGTAAGAATCATTAATGAGATGCTGTGTTGCTCTGTCAAATGTGATCTTCCACTGGGCCCAAGAAACTTTGAATTATTTTCCTTATAATAATGCAGCTTCTGCTGAATGTGGTAGAATAGTTTCCAGCTGGCTTCTTAATGCATTATTTGGGGAAATGGAAGACATGGATTTGAGCTCACTCATTCTGAGGAGAAATCAAGGTTGAACTTTATATTTCATAGGTGACTGCTAGGCTCCTCTATGAGCAATAGTAATTTTTTCTTAAATTGTGTTTTGCCTTTCTACTTCCAAATAAAAAATACACTGACTATTTCAACATTATAATCAGCCCAGCTGAAGCCTGGGGATATCAGGATATATCAGTTATAATGAAAATGTAGGTTATATGTGATTGAGGACCTAGGCTATCCTAGGTTTTAGGCCAGCTGTGTCCTCTGCTCACCAGCTGTATTTCATGGGGAGTTTGGTTTAAAATATGCTTTCCTTGTGTCATGATTGTAGAAAACTTTTCTTTTTTTGTTTAATGTAATGGGGGGGACAAATCTATTCAAAGGTTGTATTTTATAAACTGAAATTGTCTACAGAAAGTAGAATATAAGGTTAATGGCATTAGAGTATAATAATTTTGGAGTGACTGTGCACAGCTGTAAACTTTTATAATTAGGAAGAAACCTTGAATCAGGAGCAGATTGCTTCATATCTTTTTACTAAGCATATTCTCCAAACTAGCTGATCAAATATAGGATACATCCCAACTATGAGATACTGGAATCTGATGAGAAAGAGCCCAAGACTGACAGAATAACCTTCTCTCTAATTTTACCAGGCACTGAAGTGAGACTGACAAGCCTGTAATTTCCAGGGTTTTCCTTCTCACCCTTCTTGAACTTTTGCCACTTTTCAGTCAGGTGGAAGCTCTGTGGACAACGAAACCATCTCAGAAATAAGGAGAGAGTTGCTGCAATAACATCAGGCAGCTCTTGCAGTACCCTGGGATGAATCCCATTGGGCCCCATAGGAAATGAGGGTGAAATAGCAGAGTTTGGTTGCACTCCCAATGGTCAGCTGACATTTCCTTTTCTCCCTGGAAGCACATAATGCACATGGCCATTTTCTCTATTTCTGCCTCACCAATTTTCTGCTTCCTTTTCTCCTGAAAATATGAAATGATTGCAGGTTACCAAGGTGCCAATAACTGTGAGCCAGTCAGTGAAGAGCTGGTGGTTTATCATTTAGACATGCCATGTGCCTGTGTGTCACACATCTCTCACAAGAGGATTATGGTGTGCTTAAATGACAAATGCATCACTCTGTGCCAAACTCCTCAAAGCTTGAATTTCTGTACATATTTGGAAACAAACCCCTTAATGATGGTGATGGGTATCTCAAGTCTTCTGCTAGTTTCAATTTTCTTTAGCTTGTCTTGATGTGTGAGAAGTGCAGATCATTAACTTGTCAGTCAGGCAAAGGTAGTATTGCTTTATATCCTTGTAATTATTTTAAGAAAAAAGAAAGATTCTGTACACGCATTTGTCCAGTAAACTTTTGAGGGTAAAGTTACCTTTGACATCTGAGAAGTAAGACACAGCTGTGTAATAGCACATACTGCTACTTGGAGGAGTTCTGCTGACTTTTATCATAAAGAACCTATTTAAATTGTCTCTCACAATTGCTTTGTTTTCCTATTAGCTACCTAAAGGTATGAGAAATTTCTTTTTTTAGCTTTCTTGCCCTTGGTGTGGAGGCCATGTTGACGGTCACCAGTCACCTCCTTATTTCCCATGGGCCTCAGCACAGTTTCCAGGAGTATCTGCTCCATGACCTTACAATATTGGGGTTCTGCTGTGCCAGTGTACTAACTCATGGAAACTCACTTTTGGTGCCCTCAGTTTCCCAGTCTTGGAGGAATGATTTCCTTTTGGTTTAATGATGTTTTTCTGTTGTGGCAAGAGGCTTTACAATGAAGAACAGACTAGCACATAAAAGCTATTTTACCTCAGTCAGACCCAATACACTGATTTATTATGGTATTTAGCCAATGGGTTTAGCAGAGTGTGAGATAGCAGTGAGACATCATGATAGGTATGTCTCAAGATTTCTCACTTTTTATCTCAATATGGTTAAATCTCCACCCCTCTCCCTTTAAAATATATTTTTAAATAATTACAATGGAGAACTTTGAAGAGGTGAGGACATGAAGGACAGTGGCTGAATGCCATTTCTGGCTTTTTTGTTGTTTGAAAATACAAGGAAGTTAATGTCTGGCAGAAAGGTAAAGCTGAATGCTCTCTTAGTTGGAGATACTCTGTGTTTTGCTGGCCCTGGATTTCTGAAGTTGCTGTCTACTTCCTGAAAACCTGTAAGATAATCCACTTCCAAAAATATATTTTTAGCTTGTTTTGTTCATCTTTTGGATAAAGAAGTAACTTAGCTTTTTACTAATTTTTGTTAATGTGGCTTTTTTTGACAGGTAAGTACCTTCATTTTATCATGAGGGAAACAAATGGGAAAAAAACTACTTTCTTATAGATACTCTAAGTAAATTTCAGATCTTTTTGTGTTTGTATATGAACATCTCAGGTGGCAGATAACATATAACATGAGATACACTTTTTAATGAGAAAAGCAAAATAAGAGTGAATTAATCCAAATTAAGACCAAGTGAGAAGAACTCAATTATTATCTGTACTTCGGTTTTGTATTATATCCTGAAGTTCCACTGTAGCTGAGTGGCATGCTCACAGTTAAAGGCAGTTTTTTGCAACCTATTTAAAACATTTTGAAATGTAGTTTTAGAGTTGTTGAAATGGAGATGGATGCAGTTCATCTGACAGTGCAGTCTGGAAGATGTATAAATGCTCAAGCACAAACTGTACAAGTGTACAAGTAGTTATGTCCAAGTTTATGCCATGTCATAGCATATATCAGCATTGGTTTTATGGGCCTGTGAAAGAAGCCAATATTTCAAGATATTAATTGTTGATCCACTCAATCCCAGGCTGGTAAGACAACTTAGAATGCTCCCTTCTCCTCTCTGTCCTTTGTAAATTTTATAGGTAGTATTCTCTTCTCTCAATCTTTGTACCCTAGGAGTTGCATATATTGAAATTAAGAGTTGTAAAATAAACATTGCTTGTATTTTAAAAAACAAAACCTACATCAAAAGCAAAACAAACCTGTCTTCACCTTGTCAATTGACTAAAAGGCTGAATAAATTAGGAGTTTGGCTTCCTTACCTCTTTCCTGCAGAAAACAATTTTTGGTTTTCATAGCAAAGCACTATGCAAGTGTAATGCAAATCTAATTCAAGCTGTAGTACAAATCTATGCTTTCTACACCTATTTTAAAGGAATTCCTGATGTTTTAAGTTGTTTCCCTCTTTTATGCCAGAATAGTATGAGATGTTTTGGCTGTTCTCCTGAAATTGGGTTGTTCACGTCAGAATTTCAGTTTTTAATCTTGGGAATTATGTGTATGACTATCACCAATATGTGTATCATGCACAGAGCAGTAGCACAAAATGTGGGAAGTCTAAATTTAAATCTCTGCTCTTCTTGATTCAGAGCAGTTTATCCTGCATTACCTGCAGGCATGCAGAGCATGAACTTGAATATGGATCCCCTGTTTCAAACCATGCCACTGGACAGGCTTGTCAAGTCAGAGCACAAGTTTATGTGAATATATTCATATGGAGGCTTCTCCTATGCTATAGCTCTGTGCAAAGAATGCAGCTTGGAATAACAGTTATGATGAAGTTTCATTTAATCAAAAATACTCTGTTCATGTACATGTGTATAAACAGAAAATGATTAGTTGTACTCAGAATAACTCATTAAAATTCCACTTAAAGCCATTAATCTGGGCATTTAAAAGGTCATTATCAAGCAATTAGTTTGCTGTCTGTTGAATATTGGACTTTTTTTAATTGCATCTGGAAGGGGAAATTGGAAATGGAAGAAACTTGTAGACAAGTTTCTTTGTCCTCTAGAGTTACATATGAATGGGTCTGTAAAATGAAACATTTTCACTGGCATCTTCACAGACTAGCACAGTGATATATAAACATTTCTAAGAGTTTCAGTCTGAAGAAAATTCTGGAAGTTGTTGTTGTGAAATAAAGAACTTACTACCTGACACTTGGGCCAAATTCAACTAATAATTTGGGGGCTTATTCTTATAATTTGTCATGGATTCATTGAAGCATCAACTTCTTTCCCAGATGTTTTGCTCTGATTTAATTGCTGCCTTGGTGCTCTTCAGCTGATGAAAGAACTCTCCATTAAAGAAGATACGGATTTCCAAAACTAGGCTTCCTTTCTGATAGCCTGTTCTTTCCCCTCCCTCCTAAATCCTACAGAAAAGTTATATTTCTGTCACTTTTTCAATTCCATTGTGGGTACATCAAGGAAGACCAAATTATTTCCTCCGTGATGAAATGAGAGGGAAAAAATTAATAGAAAGATAAAGTCCTTATTCAAACACTCATTACCAAGTTCCAGCATTCTGTGCTGGAATGAAAGTTAATGTCTTAAGCTCCCTGTTTCTCATTGCCATCAGGCAGGTGTCCCTGCCCATGGCAGAGGGGTTGGGACTAAAATGATCCAGAAGGTCCCTTCCAAGCCTCAACATTCCATCACCACTGTCCTGGAGAGCAGCATGAGTTCTGCAATGGCTGCACAGTAAAAGCAGCCCAAACTGTAGCTGCTTTCATTAGCTTGATTTGGGTTTTTTTAAAGTAAAACAACTAGCAGGAAACCAATTAATATTTTAATTGTATAAACCTTCTGAATTTAAGAATTTAATTGTATAAACCTTCTGAAACCTTCATGGTACTTGAATGACTGGGAGAGTAGAATGCCAGGAAACAGACATTTTGGGGTCACTGGAGACTCATTCCATGCATCACTTTTCAGCATTCTGAATATGCTTGTGGATAATTTAAAAAAATCAAACCAAATGCTTTAATTCAGGAACACAATTTGGTGGTAATTTACATATCAATAAGATGCTGTTAAGCAAATGTTACAAAGTGGTTTAGGTATTGAATGAGGCAAGAAAGGAGATAGAAATAAGACAGCAATATACTGGTAGTTTTTAATCTCACCTTCCTTTTTTAAGGATGAGTTTAATCCTTTACTGATTTTTTTTCTCATTTGTCTCCTAATTTTGTTTATTAAAACACTTCAATTCTGCCTACTTAGCTTTGTCCTCTAGAGTTACATATGAATGGGTCTGTAAAATGAAACATTTTCACTGGCATCTTCACAGACTAGCACAGTGATATATAAACATTTCTAAGAGTTTCAATCTGAAGAAAATTCTGGAAGTCGTTGTTGTGAAATAAAGAACATACTACCTGACACTTGGGCCAAACTCAACAAATAATTTGGGGGCTTATTCTTATAATTGTCATGGAATCATTGAAACATCAACTCCTTCCCCAGATGTTTTGCTCTGATTTAATTGCTGCCTTGGTGCTCTTTAGCTGATGCCTCCTCCCTGCTGCAGTGAGCAGCAGTTCTGTCCTCGAGCAGAGGCTGACTGGCCTCCAGCAGGCCTTGGCACTGACTGCACCCTCTGCTTTTATTCCAATTATTTCCAACTTGCTGTCTTTAGTGTTTTAAAGTGGGGGGTGAGATGAACTGGTGATTTAATTATAATGAAAAGGCAGACAAATTTTTCATTGTAAAGAAAGGAAATTGATGTAGCTGTGAAAGGTGGAATCCTGTTGATGGCTTTTAACTGACACCTTGGCCACTGAGATCAAACAGATGGGTGGGTGGTGCTTCCCTGCCTTTCCCTTCCTGAGGAGATAAGTTCTGTTCTGCAGAACTTGGCAGCAGAGAGGTGTGGGCTGTCCCATGAGGGAGGATGCTCCAGGAGCCAAGAGGGAGCAGGGGCCAGGCAGGACAGTCCCTTGTTGTCCCCTGGGCCCTCGGGCAGCGCTCCTGGGGCTGCAGCTCCCAAGTCATTTTAGGGCTGTTGGTGCACTCAAGGCCCTGATGGAAGGTTTGTAAGAAATTGATATCATTGGTGAGCTGGCACTTTCATTTGTGCAGCAGTTTTTGTGCCTCTGGCCTCTGGCACAGTTTGGAATAAATTAAAATAGTTTCAATTCTCCCTGAGATAAGAGAATTATTCCCACTTGCAGATTAATGGAATACATTTTTGCCATTTCCTTATACAACATAGTGTATATTCTCACTGGGGATAATGGCTGAGTTAATAGACTGAATATAAGGAATTAAATCTCTCCATCAATATTCTTCACTATTATGTGGTTTTGTTCTTTTATGTGTGCAGAGCACTATGTTAATACAGTCAGAAGATAAAATTGTGCAGACTGTTAAGTCTTTGGAGCTTTTGGCCTTGGATGTTTTGAATCACAAAACTTTTGATTTTTTTTTCTAAAAAAATTAGGACATTTTAGTGGTAAAATACCGTACAGAGTATTTCAATTCCTTACCATGTAGATTTCTCAAAAGCTTGCAAGAGTAGAGTCATTAGCATTTAGACTTTTGGTTGCTTTCTCTATAACCTTCATGTTCAAATAAAGCTTTGGATCATGATTTGATGTCAGCCTCTGTTCTGCTCATGTGTTTTATCCTGTTGTACAAATGATTATTTTATGTGGTTAGTTATAAGAGGAACTTATAACTTAGTTATTATTTTATGTGGTTAGTTATAAGAGGAACTGGGTTTTAGGTTAGAAATAGCTGGTCTTTGAGAGCCCAGCAGTTTGAGGGAAACCTAGGCTGCAACAAGGTAAATATTAAAATACAGATGCCTCAAAAGATTAAGTACCTTCAGTAGTTATGTTAGCAATTTTTGTCTGCCTCATAGTGTTTGTTCCATTCTCTAATTTTATCTTGTGTTTAATGAGATTACATTTTTTTGGAGTAATGAATAAGTATAGAACTTCTTTTACAAAAACAAATATTTTCTGCATACTTAGAATGTTTTGCTGAAGAAGTCTTTGCCAAAAGTGAAATCTGCAACTTTTAAATGAAGATCTGAAATATTTTGAAGATTAATTATGACTGGTTTTTTGGAACTGCTTTTATGACGTTTTTCATAGGAACTGCTTCCCAGCTCCCTTTTAAATCAACTCTGCAGGGAGCTATTTCTATTGGAATGTTTTGCTTTGCTAGTCTAATGGAGTTTTAAGTTCTAATGATGCTTTTAGATGCTGCTGCAATACATATATTAAAACCCCAGGAAAAAAAAAAAAAAAAAAAGCAAACAACGAAAATTCAACAAACAAAAAGCTGAACAAAGAAAAACCAATCACCACCACCACCAAAAAAAAAAAAAAAAACCAAACAAAAAAAAATCACAAACCAAATAAAAAACACTGCCCCAATGTGACACCCTTCTGGTCTTCGTAGAATTCATTAAGCTGCACTGTTACTAGTAAGGCTCATGCAGCAAATCAAGGCTGTTATTGCTATTTGAGTGCCTTTGCTTTTGTTTCAGCACAAGCAATCTGCAGTGACTGTTCCTGTAATGGTATTTTCCAGAGAGCCTCAGAGACACTCACGTTGATTGGCAGTGCTGTAGGACAGGGCACTTCTGGACAATTTATGCCTCTTATAACAGCCACTCAATGCTGTTACTTAATGTGCAGTGTTCTATCAGGGCTATAATTTACAGCAAATTGAACATATTCCCCAGTCCATTTAAAGACTGTTCCATTGTTAGAAGACTCGTGTCCACTTTTATATTCTGTTGTTATTTTTGTGACGGTTTTTGAGTTTTGCCTGGTGCCAGTGGCAGATTTATCTTGCTTCTTCTATATTTAATTATAGTTCCAGTGGAATTCTCGCTGTGAAAAAACAAGTCTAACTTGCATTCCCTCTGAAGATGCTTTGACAAATAAAACACAACTAATTTCTACATAGCGCTATTGACAGTGTTTCAGGCCACATTCCTTGACACAGAGATAATAATAGGGAGAAAGCATGGATACTTTAAAAGTTCTCCTTCTTCTTGATTTTGTAGTGAGTAGTTATAGGATCCCTGTTCAGATTTATGTCTACATGAGGTTCTCTGAAAACCTGGAGCTCTGACCTCAGTGATTGCTTGACCCTCAAAGCTTCAGAAGTATGAGTAAGGATACAGATTGTACTTCCCAGAAATTCTTTTAGCAATAGTATAAAACCTGTCTTGACAGTTACAAAACAGTATTTTGTGACTGTTTTTCTCTGTGACCAAAGAATCTTTGTACCCATTTTTCCTTTTTATATTGTCAGTGTATGCTCATAACTTCATGGAAATGGCTTCAGGGAGCCTCATTTGTTCTTTTCACCAACTTTGCAGTACAGTTGTCTCATTTAATATACAGTTCCTTCTTTTGGTTTCTCCCTAGGTGAAGCACTTTGCTAAGTGAAATTAAATTCCCATCATCTTTTAAAATTAAATTCTTTAAAACTGGTTAAAAACCCCCTTTCTTTACTTCTAACTTGCTGCCTCTGTCCCACAGTTACTCTTTCAACTCTGTCAGCTTTCACTGACAAACTGGGTATATAAAAGCTCAGGCCAGGCTGATGAGGTTTGGTGCAGCCAACAGTCCCCTTTCCTCCTTTGCCCATTGCAGACTTTGGACCTGAGGGACCCTTCTAATTCCTCTGCTCAGAAATATTTGAGGACCAGAAACATCCCTAAGCCTTTTTGATTCCTGCTTGCTCTGTTTAGTCAGGACACTCTAGTTCTTGCTCTATTCTGCCTGTGATGTAAGTAATTCCTAATTTCTTGTTGCTCTGTTGCTCAGTTTGATTCACAGCTGAATTCTTAGGATGGCTGCTGATTCAGTCAGTCCTGGGCTCATTGGTTGGGTCATTGTTTAATCTGCTGTCATGTAGCTGTTCAGGTGACATCAGCACCCTGTTTGTGGGATTTTCCCCAGTGTAGTTATGGTGACATGTAAAAAGCCAGTTTAAATATGTCAAATTTGCATTTCAACTGATGCAGCCCTCACAGCCCTTTATTGATTTAAATGGATTTATGTTGCTTTAAAGCAATGGAAGAACTTCACTTTGGTTTCAATATGCTATTATGATTTTTAAGCTGTTCTTGCCATGTTGTAGCTGCTTAGGTAGCCACACAAAAATGACCAGGGCTGCACCTTAACATGTGCTCAATGTTCAGTACTAGCTCCACGATCCCTTTTTGCTTTTCTGTAACTATTTCTGGTTTTAGAAGTAGGCCTGTTTTATCCACTTTCCAGGCTGCTTTCAATTATGGTGAGACAACAGCAGGCTTTTGACAAATTCTATCAAAAAGCAGATTATACTTCTATCCTTAGAATATTTCTTGAACTGTGCTAGATATTAAGGTTGGTATATTTTCCACTGAAGTCTCCTACCAAAATGAAAGTGTAGTACAAAGAGAGTAAATGCCTCTTCATGCAGCTCTAGCTGCAGGACTGAGGGATAAATGGGTGGGGAAAAAAGGTGACAATTTGCCTTCAAAGGATTCAGTAATCAAGAATTGCTTTTCTCTCCTCTACTGAGAAAAAATCAACTTATAGTGTACTTATAGTGCATCATGTCATGCCTTTCTATTTTTATCCAAGTTGTCTTCCATCTTTCCCATCAAAATGTTCTGAGACTTATTGTCATTCTTAATTATTATAGCCACTGTTTCTATCTCTGAAAGATCTTTCTATATTTCACACTTTCAATCATATTTGTTGTTTAACCAGCTCCATCTACAATGCATTAATTAGAAGATCTACATGCTTTCTATTTGTTATAGGCAAATAAAAATTTCAGAGCTCTGTTTTTACTCTCTTTCCTGTGTTTTGCAGTACGGCTTGGTTATGACATGTACTCCCACAGCTGGTTGCCCATTTAGTAATTCCTAATATTACACAAAGGACACATCCTGATTAGACAAGAGATTCTATGTCTGCAGATGAGCACCTCATCTGCTGTGTCTTTGAGAAGCTGGTTCTTTTTGGCTTTAAAACCTAATTTTATGGAGAGAAATTCTGCTCTTGGATAGTGCCAATGATCATCTGGTTAGGCTTACTTTATTCCTACAACTCTTAAGGACACTTTGAATGAAAATAATTTTACTATTTACTGATGGAAAGAGTATTGTGTAGGGTGATTTACTCTGAATAATGAACATCACTCACACACACACTTATGCTACAGTACCTGGTACTATACATAGTTATTGTTATAAAAACATACATAATTTTATACAGTAAATATATAGATAATTTATAACATATTTATATTGTGGTTTTTATAAAAATATGTTCTATATATATTCTGTATATATTTTATAATTATATATATTCTCTTTTATAAAAAGAGAATTTACTGTTATAAAAATAATTTATTGAATAAAGAGATTGCCAGTACACTAAGCCCTAACTAAACTCTGTGAACAGAAAGCTAAGCACTGGAAAGGTGCCTTCCTTAAACTAAGGTGTTCTTGCTTTAATTGTCTAAGAATTTAGAAAAATACTCAACACTAATTACTTCAGTATCTTTTTTTATATTCAATCTACTGCAGAATGCTAAAGATATGAATGTTATCTTTTCTTTATTAATGCTTATTTGATTTGGAAACCTGGGAATGTATTGGGGAAAGTACTTGAAGATGTGCTTTGGATTAATGTAAAGATGAATACCCCAATGGAAGAATATTGCTGCCATACCCTGTAAGTGGTTATCATGAAACCTTGAAGTAGAATACCACCATTTTTTCTTGTAGAGACAATATTTTATGCAGTTCAGAGGCAGTGAGCAGCTGAATAAAAGCTCCTGATCATGGATTTCAAGTTGCCTAGGTACAGAACCCTGTGTAGTTATAGTTAGTATGGATTTACTTTGCAACTGGGATCAGAAGTGAACATTCTTTCAGGAGCACAGAAATTCATAAAATCACCATGTGGTGATTTGCCTATTTTTCTTCTCTCAGTGCCTGTTATCAACTGAGTCCTTTATTGACAGGGCCAGGGAGACTCTCCAGCACCAACCAGATTTCTGTGAGACTTTGGTTTCAGTGAGTTTGCAGAGGTGAGACCTGCTATGGTAAGAGCCATTAGCTGCAGGCATGTGATGGGAAGCAAAAGCCCTGTTTTACCCAATCCTTTCTCTCAAGATGTGTTGAATCTAACATGAAGCAGTGAGGGAAGCAGTGCAAATGGAGCCAGAGCACAGGGAAGCTTTCCCCCCAGTCTGCTCAGGGAATAATGAGTGAGCACCAGCGTGTTGGAACTGCTGGGGGCACCTGAGAAGGGAGAACAGCATCATGGGTGGCTGATCTCCCTTCCTGTGGGTGAGAGAAAGTGGGGAAAAGGCTGCTGGTGACATGGAACACATCCCCCTTTGCTTAAATACTCCTATCTCCCACAGAGGAAAATTTCTGTGACTGAAGAAATGTGACTCCTTGGGTTTTTTCCTGCCATCCAGAAGGGTGTGTATCCAAAGAGATGAACTGGGGGAACAGGCTTGTTCACATACTAGGGATTTTTTTTCCATCTTGTTTAAAAAAAAAAAAATCAGTTTGTCAGCCTTTACTCAGCTTGTTCCCAGTTCAGCTCCATTTGATCAAAATACAGCAGCTTCTATCATTATCTCTCTTACCTCATAATATTTATTGCCATTAGGGAATTGGATACAGTATTACCCAAGATAGCTTCATTATCAATGACAATAAATCCCTGCGCAAATGTAGCATCAGAAGCATGTTGTTATTCTTTTTTTTTTTTTTTTTTTCACAAAGTCTCCCTGGTTTAACAGTGAACTCTGAGGCAGATAATTGTTTTGGTGAACCATTGATTAAGAATTTTGTCTCTTCAGTCAAATGAATCAAGATGTGGCACAATTGTCATCTCTGTGGAAATCCAATACTACTTTTCATTCTTGCACACCTTTGCCTTCTCAGTGACGTGTATAATACAAGACAGATCTTTCTGAATATTCCTAGTACAGATGTGATATGGTTTAATTTGAGCTACATCAAGAGGATATAAACTCTATTTCCACTGGATGTCACTCTTAGCTTAGGTCTGTGGGAGCTTAACACTAAGAGGTTGTCTGCATCAACCTGATACCTGGTGGTTTGTTTGGTTTTTTTAAATGATGTTTATTTAATCTCACAGTTTTTAGTGTATTTTTTAAGGTGAAAAAGTGCTAAAGATGGCAATGATGATATGTTGAGCTAGTTTTTACTTGTGTGATTCTAGCATATTTCTGAAGGGGTAATGAATTTGTGAAACTTCACAGTGTAGAGATGCACTTGGATAAAATTCTCAGGTATTAAGAGAAAATATTCATGAGTCTATTTCAAACAATTCCCCTGTGCTTGGGAGACCTGATACTATTCTGCAATAAATTTCCTTTTTTTTTTTTTTTGTATTTGATACCTAGCTTTTCCTTATTTAGTTTCTTTGCTTACAACTATGTTTTTTTGTAGGGGGAGGGTTTGTGATTTTTGGGGTTTTAAAGTATTTTTTGTTTCTATTTTTTGGGGTTTTTTGTGAAGGGTTTTTTGTGTTGTTTTGTTGAGGGGTTTTTTTGTTTGTTTGCTTGTTTTGGTTGGTTGGGTTGTGGGATTTTTTGTGGGTTGTTTTTTTGGGGTTTTTTTGGGGGGGGTTGTTTTTTGGTTTGTTTGGTGGGTTTTTTGGTTTTTTTTGCAATTGTAGCTTATGGCTTTGGGGTTTTTTGTTTGCAATTGTAGCTTTTCTATGGCCGAATACAGAAGTGGCTGGCATGGAATGGACAACATTGCATTCCTTTCCACCACTTGCTTATGTAAATTCAGTATACAAGAGAGACTTGACCCTAGCGAATACACTCTCAAAAGTCATTTTGGGTCATGCCAATGAGCTAAACTGCTTATTAATTGATGTTCTGCAATGCTCTACTAGAAGCAGCAATCTAAAATACATCACACATAGCTTTTGGCTGCCTTTGTTTCATTAGGTTGTCACAGGATGCTCCTGGTTCTGGGTTGTTTTATTTTGCCCTTCTCTTCAGGGTTGCACAGAACAGCACAAAACTGCCCCTCTGTAATTACATTTCAATGACACAGCTCAGAAATTTGGCCCTTTATTTTGACAGCCACAATGTCAGAATATATTGGTCACAAACAAGCTTGGAAATTAACGTTCCTTCAAGGTGAGTTGTGAAGTTCATGCCTTTGATACTTAAATGTCACCTGACTTTGATTCAAAGTCAGAGCAGAGGGGGTAACATTTATATGGATGTAGGAGCCTCCCTCTCCTCCCTGTACCCATATCACAGGAAACCCTTATGTGGGCTGGAAGGAAAGCCCCATGGATGAATTTGGAGTTCTGTTCCCTGCTGGCTTTTGCTCCCACAGAGCTGGTGCAAGCAGCTGATGCAAGCCTAAAGAAAGGTTAAGTGTCCCAAACTGCTTTAACTTAGCTTTTCATTTGTCAGTGACATTTCCTCTGTGTATGTCCCAAAATGCCAAATCAGGGTGTTTGTATTCCAGCCTCATCTGCGAGTTACTGAACACACAAAAGCAGGCCTAAATTATTGCAGCTTGCACAGAACCCTTGGCAGCCCTTCCTTGGTCTTTTAGGCTCTGACAAGGCTGATTTCTTTTCAGTGTCTGCTAAATGAGAGATGACTGCTCATGCTGGGCCACTACATACAGCCTCTTTGGTTTTGTGTTACTCCTATACAGACTTTGTTCCTGTTAGAAAAAATGTACTTTTAATATATATATTCAGTTGTCTTTGATATTTCCATTGAAAATATTAGCAATAGTTATCATTAATGTATTTGATGGTATTATCTGAGTATTTAGGAAACAAAAGTACACCTTATACCCTACAGTCTGATTCATTTTTGGGAGACTATAGGTAATTGTTGCAGCAGTGTTTTCAAGCCTGGCCTTCTACTAAAAGGAGTCTTCCAGTTTAGAGGTAAAAGTATAAGATACTTTAAAAAAAATCTTAATTTCCTTTCTTCTATGTATTCATTTTCAAAGAAAGTTACATTGTAATAAGCAGAGCATTTACATTCATTTAACTCTCCAAGTTCTGCTAAATTTTTAAGTACAAAATAAAATTTTTGTCTTGAAATAATTCTGTTCTGCACAGTTTAAGGCTTCAGAGTTATAGTTAGGCCATGCATTTGGGTCATTGACTACAAATGAGAAGCTGACACAGTCTGGTCAAACAGGCATTTACAGGTGAGAACAGACACTTTGAGTATTTAGGCTTTTATGTACAAGTGGAAAAAATACCCCCTCAGGTTTCTTTCATCAGATATTTAATAAATGTAATAGTAGGCCTAACCCTCTTTTCTCTGTGTCTATAAATAATTGAGTAATTTTTAAAACCATGGGTATTCAATCTTATCCTGAATATGTTTGTGTTAGGCACTGAAATGTGAATTAATTGGTTCAGTTGTGTGCTTAGCTCATAATATCAGTCAGCATGATTTTCCTGTTGAAGGGCAGAACTTGGTAAACGTGATCTCCCCTGCTTTTCTCACCTTCCCTCTGGCAAAAGGGAGGGACATGAACTGAACAGACCATTACAGCTGTTCAGAACAGTTCTGGTACCAGTTTTTTAAAGAAAAGCTCTCAAGGGTCTATTTCTCTTGTATTCACAATACTTGTTATGTTCATTTATGGGCACATTAAGACTTTTGAAAAAATTATTTCTTTACATATATTGTACTGAAGGCAAAATTATGTGCAACTTCTGACAAGGAAAAATGGTGTGATTTGAGCATGATCCCACAGATTGGTATTTGTTTCCATGCTGGAACAGCATCCCTTAGTGTGTGAATATTGTCTGAACCTTGCCTGAGGGAAGCCTGAGGACCTGACAGAGTCATGCAGGCTTGGAGCTCAGCTGGAGATACAGAGATGTTTTCCAGTGTGATCATGTAGATCAGCTGTTCCATTGAATACTACCAGTTTGTAAGTTTGGTGAACATGCTTCAGGAACAGGGTATTTAGCATTTTCTTTAGATGTTAACTGATTTGTTGTTGTTTTAAAATGGAAAAAGCTGCACTCTGTTTTCTTGCATTTGGGAATGTATCTTGCAGTGGTTTTGACTGTAAATTCAGATGTAGCAACGAGATAAGTGGTGTCTATTATTGGAAAAAATTAGTATTTATTTGACAGTTTCTGAAGAGCAGCTGCTTCATCTAAACTAACCAGATAAAGGCCTGGAAGAGAAAGGGGGCTTAAATATAGGCTTAAAAAGGTTCACAAAATACATACTTCAAGGAAGATAAACAACATATGTAAGGACTATGTCTTATCTCCTATCCTGAAAATTAATGGCGAGAATCTCCCTGAGCAGGAATGGAAACTATATTTTCCCCAATCCTATCCTTGAATCATGCAACAATTCATAAGGAAATTCATAAGAAGTGACATTTTGGATGTGTGCATGTTTTAGGCAGCCTGTGAATTCCCACAGGTGGGGATCCAAACATGGATCAGGAGCACCATGAATTTCTGCTAGTACAGGAGTTTGTTGCTAAGAGTCAGACTGGAAAATATTGATCTCAAATAGTGTCCAAATTCGTGGTGGGAATGATTTTAAGAGTGAGACCAGTCTAAGGGAAATGGTTTAGTTGAGTTCAGAAGAAAATATTCCTGTGAGGAAAAGCAGCTGAGTGTTGCTCCCCACCCCTGTGCTGTTTACACCAGGCAGAGAAAAGAGGCAGCTGCAGTGGTACCTGAAGCATCAGGTAATTTCCTGAACTCTGGGTGGGGACAGATGATCATGGAAGCTCTAGGAAGTGTGGAACAGCAAGACACAAGGAGTGGGTGTGTTTGACACCTCAGTGAGGGAATGCAGACACTGAATTTATTTATGGCACATGTAATCGTGTTCTGACTAGCACTACCTTGACTGGCATTTTTAATGACTTCACAGGTTAAACTATTAAAATTAAACTGGGTATAGGTGTCAACTTAGGAATCCTCTCCCTGGGCCAGGATTAAGATACATGGATTAAATGAAATCACTGCAATCTAGCAGGTGATGGTTGTGTGAAGAACTGGAGAAATTCCCTCTCCATGCTTAGCAAATCTAGTCCAATTCACAGGAATGAATCTTGTATTTTTTTGAACTGAAACAGGAAATATAGCAATACAAATCAATATATTTCTGTTTTATTGGAACTACTTATGATATCAAATACAAGTAAGAACCCAGGAATATGTTACTGCTAAACAACATAAGCCTGTAGACACTTAAAGGAGGGCAAAGTAGCAAAAATAAAGAAAAGCTAATTAATCAGACTCCTAGTTCTGCTTGTAGGTCCCTGAAGAGATGGAAGGATAGGACATTTTGCTTTAAAAATGGTATCTACAGCACAATTATGGGTTTTCATCCATTGTTTTAGTGTATGAGATACACTGGTTGGAGTCTGTTCCATGTTAAGGAGTTTACAACCAGCCTGTCCCAACTTACCTTGACTCCCTGAGGCTGTCTTGGCATTTAGGGACTGTTATTGATCAGAGATGCCATCTTTTATTTGTTCTTGTATTTAAAGTTTGCATTTTTATTCCAGTTATTGCCTTTGCATGCATACATTTAGAACCAATCTGTTTTATTTCATGATTCAATGGGAGCAAGGTTTTGGTGATTTTTGTCCCACTCTTTTTATTCAGCACTTGTTTGCTACAATTCAGGGTTATGATTTCTGTCTCAGAAATGCCCTAAATATAGAACTGACTTATTTTTACTTCTTTATTTCACCTCTTAAGGTACATTCAGTGTCTTATTGGGAGTCCTGAAGATTTTCTTAAGTTGTCATCAGGAAAATAATTGGCAAGCTACAAATCATTTCCTGCTGTGGGGAAGCTGACAGTGGAAAGAAGGTAGGAGGAAACAGTTTCTCTGGTTTGAAATGGATGAAAGACCAAAAAATGACCCTACTCTACCAACATTATTTTCTTTCTGAAGATAGGGAATTTTTTCTTCCTTAGGTCTCCAGTGAGTGTGGAATTAATAAGAAAAGGATGAAGCATTGCTACTGAATCAAACACTGTAAAATCAGTTTGCTCAGTTTCTGTCCATGTTGTGCTTCCATTGTTTTCTTCATTAGGAAAAGTAAACACTTTTGTTTTTTGCTGTAATGTGTTATTTATGTTGTTGCTTTGCATCATATGTTCTGCAGGAAGCTTCTCAGCTTTTCTCTGTAGCTTTTGACATTTAAACACTGATCATCAAAGCAGTGTTGTGGAATTAGGATGTAACTTCAGAGGTTTTAGTGTTTGCTCTTTTAGAAATGCAAAAATACCAACTGACATCAGTTTAGAAGATTTAAGTTCCCTTTTGGCAAAGCTGTCAACTTTTGATATTTCTAGTCACTTTTCTTCCCCTAGCTCAAAAGGAGATGGATCCTTTCTTTTTGCCAATCTCTTGTTGATGTTCTTACAACATTATTCTCAAAGAATTCCAGGGAATTATAGTCTTGATTTGTGTGGCTCTATTTTACTCTAGATGACTCAGTACATAAAAAGAAATGGCCACTGTTCCTAGGCAAATGAGGCAAAAGTCTACATCATCCACCCTGTCTTCATGGCAGAAGGATCTAAACAAGTTATCAAAACAACTTAGATATTACCTATTTTTGGTGGGTTTTGGTTTTGTTTGGGGTTTTTTGTTTGTTTGGGTTGGAGGTTTTGGGGGTTTTTTAATTGGTTGGTTGGTTGGGGTTTTTTTGCTAGTTAGGCACAGGTGAAAATTTACATTCCTATCTTGTGAACCTTTTAGAAAAATATTTATTTCCCTATTGTTTTATTGTTTCTCAGACAGCAATTTTCCCATGGGCACCATCTCCCCTAATCCTTTGCTGAGTTTATCTCCAGTCTTTAGCAAAAAACTATAAAACTGAAAATTTCCTGGTGGAAAAAAAAATCAATCACTGCTTGATATATGATGCACAATGGAAGTAAGTGCTTGGATGTAAATCCTGTTTGGCATTTCTCTTACATTTTGAGAAGATGATTTATTCACTGAGCTCCTCTTTTGTACACTGAGCTGTTCTTTTCACACCTTTAACTCAAGTATTTCTGTTGTCTGCTTTGTAAAGTGATTTCCCACACAATTACATCAACACAGTGGAGGCAGGAGTGAGCATGGGTCAAAGCTTGATGCAGAGGGTTGGGAGACATTTTTAAACAGAGAAGAAGCCACAGTCCATACTCTCACATGTACACAGGAACAGAATTTCTCCTCATACACAAGGAAGGCCTTTTTTGACAGTAGCTGCATTAAAAGTATGAAAAAATCCTCTGGGTTTTCCCTGTGTTTCACCCCTAGCCCCCAAAATATTTTCTGCTGAATTTTTTTCTTGCTGAAAGTTTTGCAAGCATTTTTAATACCAGCTTTCCAAAAGAAAATCTGTGTAGTGCATGATGTTTATCAATGAGATGTTGTAGCAGACCTTTTCACATGAACCAAACTGATTGTGAGTGATGTAATACTGGATGTATTATGTACTGATGGGCAGCAGGAACACTTGGAAGTTTTTGTGGTGCTAATCTGTAAATCAGGGTACAGAGAGGAACATTTGTCATGCTGAGGGGTAAATCCAGTGTCATTGCATGGATTATTTTACTGGGTTTAGTGGGGACTTTTTCTCCAATGATCATTTTATCTGGATTATCAACCTGGCTTGCTGCATCAGGATATTTGTGAAATGGACATAATAGCATTTGTAAGAGCTCCCACATAAGGGGAGGAGGATGTGCACCAGCCTCCCTCTGGTGTAACAGCCTCTGTTCACACTTGACCAAGGAACCTGGAAAACCGGAATTGAGAACAACAATAATCAAACTCTTTAAAAAGTTGGACCTTGAATTTGTTGAAGTGCACTGGGTATTGCAGGAACAGGAATGTTAAATACCCCAACAGGTTTGCAATGAGCTCCAAGAGAAACTCACTGCCAGGAAGGCTTTGTGGATGTTCTTGTGCAGAGTGATGCTGGCTGGATTATTGCCAATGCTGTGAGAAGTACAACTGAGTCAGCCTAAGGTTTCCTAGTTCACTGAAGCAAGGGACATAAGGCAAGCTTGCCTTCTGACAATAGCATTACAAGGTCATTTTTCTAGTTAAGATTTAACAGTATTTGTGTTTTCTGTGCTGCTTAATTAATTAAGCAACTGTGATGGTGCTCAGGCTGCAGATCAAGTCCAGCAAACAGGAAAGAAAGTGAATCATGACTGGACTATTAACTCAAATGAGAGTCATGAGGTGTTCTAAGCCTATTTTCTATTGGAGTTTTGGGCTTTGAAACTCATGTTGAATCAGAGCAAGGTTGAACTGTAAATTACAGCCTGATTCAGGTAATTTTGATTGCTGTATAGAAATTCCTAAATCAATTAATGCTATTACAGGTAGACAGAACAGCTAGATCATATTCCTACATTTTCAGATGTTGCCAAAGGTGTGGATAGAAAAGCTGTAGTTAGAAACTGCAGAGTGACTTGGAAACTGCAGGCAGCCAAGAAACTCCTTGTGACAAGAACAACCTCCTTTGTTCCAAATAACCTCAGAAGGGGCCACAGGTACAAGCAGAACTCTGCATGGAGCTGATTAGCTCCCATGTCAGTGGAGTTTAATCGGACTGAAAGAGTGTGGGCACAGTCAGGTGAGTGTGGAACCTTCCTTGAACTGGTGAGATTCATTAACTTTTGGTGCTGTGATTTATGGTGCCACTGACAGGAATGACACTGCTGGGATCACTTAATTTACCTTTATAGGAGACCTTGTACTGAGCAATTGTAAAGAGTTATTGAAAGTTCCCTGTCTCCTACTGGTTTACAGTGTGCATAAGTAGAAAAAAAGGTTATGCTAAACTCTTATTTTTATCTGGATTTCCATGGGTGGTCCTTATGCTGCTTTGATGGTTGTGCATGTGAGCATAAATCTTCAAATGATCAGTTTTCACATAGTGTCACCTGACATACTTTATTAAAATTTTGGTAATATGCTAATTATATTTGACAGAATAAACTCCAAATTTTTATATCTTCTGATACTTTTATACATGTGAATTTAATTGTCTCTTCTTGTTCTGCTACCAGAGTTGTTCTCAGTCTTGTGTTCTCCATGCTGGTTTTACAGGACATTGAAGACTTAATTGTCAGTGTGCAGTTACTCATTTTTCATTCAATCACGTGGTATTGGTGTGTTAATGAAGGAAATGGAATGGGATGATGGGGCCTAATATATTAAAAAAACCCTTATGATAAAGGTTTGTTTTTTAATGTGACAACTAAAACTAATTAATCTTTAGACCACATTTGAATCCAGTGAGATTTAAAAGTTTCTTTAAAGAAATCACTGTAACTTAAAAATGTGTTTTGTTAATTTAATGGTTTAATACATTTAAATTAGCTAAGTAATTTGAAAGAAAATTACTTTGCCATCACTTTGAAACTTGTTTCCATTGGTTTCTAATGGGACTTGAATTCTTTTCCAGATATAATCTGTTTCATGAGGGTGGCTCACGTTGCAATAATCCTTCTCATTACATTTCTAGGACTTAACTCCTTTATTCCTTAATAACACTCTTGGCAACTGGTACAGAGCAGTGTCCTGTTCCAGGAGTACTCTGCTTTTTAAAAATAGTACTGAAGCTCTGTGAAGTTTGCCTAAGGGTTCTTCTTGATGACTAAACTGAGAATTATCAAATACCTGCAATGTTTCCAGCATGCAGAAGAGATATCAAAATCTCTGGGTTTGTTCGCATTTCCCGGACCTAAGAAAAATGTCTGCGGGCTTGGGGAAAATAGTTCTGTCTTTGGTTTTTTGGTTGGTTGGTTGGGTTTTTTCAGTAGTAGTTGTTGCACAAAGCCTTTCCAAAACAGCTGAGTGGGGCTGCAGCACAAACTTAAGTCAAGATTTCTGTATGCAGAGTTTCCAGGTTGACGTTTCAAACCCCTGCAGTTCACACTGGGAGAAATCCTGATGGTTTCTTGCTATGTTAGAATATTGTTTCCAGTCCCTGGTGCTGGCTCACAAATGTCTGGTTTGTAGTGTGTTCAGAAGGACTCCTGCTCCTCAAGCACACTGAGGATGGTGTACCCTTTGTAGCCTTTGTAGCTCAGTGCTGTTTCCAAAGCTGCATTTAAGTAGATGTAGCTGATTCTGCAGTGTGTGAAAGGACAGCATGCAGGGTGTCTCTTTAGACTGTTTGTGTGGTTTTTCTTTGGCTTGGAAAAGTGCAGTGAAAGGGCACGTGACAAACTTGCCTTCCTTGCTGATGGCAAAGGCTCTTTGGAAAACTTGCAATCCAAGCACCATTCCACTTCAACTAAGCAGTGTCAGAAAACAGCCTTGTCCCATCAAACATGGAATAATAATATTATGTTGCCTTTGTTAATTTGATCAGTGTTTTTATAAATTGATTTCTTTAAAGAATAAAGGAAAATGAAGAGTCTCTGAAGATAGATTCTTAGATTGATTTAGAGATAAACACTTTTTATGAGTTGTTCTTTAGATTTCTCCATTAATTTAGGGGCTTGTTTTAACTATGTTATTCCAGTTTTTCTCACATTTCCTATGTCAGATTCTGTTTGCATGTCATTGCTTAGGTAGCCTAAAATAGTGGGATGAGCAAGCTCTGGGCATACTCAGTGGTTTGTATTCTCCTCTAGTTAGAAAAAATAAGGCCCCTTTTCTTCCATGAACCCTATTTGTTTGCATTACAGACAATAGCATTACAAGCTCATTTTTCTAGTTAAGATTTAACAGTATTTGTGTTTTCCTTGCTACTTTATTAATTAAGCAACAGTGGTGGTGCTTAAGCTGCAGATCCAGTCCAGCAAACAGGAAAGTGAACCATTACTGGACTGGTTCAGTTTTTTATTTACTCAACTCAAATTTATTTATTATATATACTCAACTTTTATTTATTATATATTCAATTTATTTATATTTATTATATATTTATTTATATAAATTTATTTATATTTATTATACATACTCAGTGTATATACTCAATTTATTTATTATATATACTCAACACAATTTATTTATTAACTCAAATGAGAGTCATGAGGTGTCTCTATTGCTTGTATTGCTGCATTGCATGTGGTTTGAAAAGAGGCTTTAGGCCAAAAACATCTGTGTGATGGAAAGTGATCCTTTCTGAGCAAAGTGTGGGAACAGCATCTTTCTGATGGAAAGATGTTTTCCCCTATTAGTTACTAACAGTTCCACCAGCCTGTGGTGCAGATGCTCACCCATGTATTTGCACAAGCTCCATAAAACAGGATGTTCAGAAATATAGAGGAAAATGTGAATAAATTATGAATATGCAGAGCCAGCCACTGGCAGTGTTTTCTGCTTCTGAGAGTGAGAGGCAAATGATGTTCTTACTAAAATCTAAGTCAGAAATGGCTAAAATTAGCATTTATATACAGCCAGAAAATATATGTCAGGTTTAAGTGGGTGGTGGAACTCCAAATTGAGCCAGTAGTTAAACTCAGTGCTGTGATGAATATAACCTACTGAATTAATCATGTTCTTTGTCCATTGAGGCAAAATGTTACTGGGAACTAATCCACATGAAGGATTATCTAAAAGGCAGTTTTAGACTGCTCTGTAAATCATGCTGTAAGGATCTGGAATAGTCCTCATCCTGGTTACAACTGTGTTTGTTATCAAGGTCATTTATAAATGGTATGCTCTTGGCAGCCAGTGATGGTGTAACTCTCCTCTACCAGCAGTAAGGAAATTCCAAACTCTAGATCAAATGTATAATAAAATATTTACTACAAGGCACAAAGACTTGGTTGTGTGGTTTTGGGGTTTTTTTAAAATATAGCTATATACTTGCAAATCTAAGCTGAGATGTACTGGTTCAAAACCACCAAACCCCAACATCTGTTGTTCTGAAGGGTGTTTTGAGTTCTAAATCTGTAGCATGAGTGCATGTTGCTGCACCCAGTGGTTTTGTTCTTGCTTCATTTTGGTTATTGCATCCCTCTGTTCATCTGGTAACTCGGGCACTGGGTAACAGCAGTATATTTGAGCTGCTTTCTGTATTGTGTTGGATTCAGTGGCATTGGAGCAATTGGCACAGTAGTGTTGAGCTCACTGGGAGCGTGAGGACTCACAAAGCACTCAGCAGGCTCTTCTGAGGCAGTGGGTAGCACCATTGCTGTCACAATGTTCAGGTGCTTGTCCTGTCTGGGGGTGATCCCTTGCTTGCCACGCAAAGAATTCCTTTCCTCCTGTGTCTCCAACCATGGGAGTTGGCTTGGGCTGTGTGGCATGGCCAGAACAACAGCTTTGGTTTGATGCTCCTGATTTAGGCTGAGCTGTTGGAACACAATGCTTCCCAGCAAGCACTCCAAGGCAACATGATTTTCATAGCTTATTATCCCCTTTCCCATTTCCTGTCCCCTTTTTCCTGCTGGCATATTTCCCTGTCTCCTATCCAGTCTTTTCCTTCTCTTGCTTTTTATCTTGGTCCCAGTTTTGCTGCATCTACACCCAGATCTGGCATTTCTGATGCATTACCTAGATAATCCCAGTCTTTTTTGCTGCTACTGGTGCAGTTACACAAATGCTGCTGGCCTCTACTCTCCAGAAAATCCCCAGCACTCTCCTTCAATTATCTGTGGAATGAATCTCTTTTTCATGTAATTTCCACATTCCTACCTGTGAAGCCCAGTTGTTCTTTCATTTCTGCTATTTGTGCCTCTTCTCACCTGTGGCATTTTTCCATGCCATGCTCAGCTGATTTCCATGTCCCTGCAGCCCTAGTAGGTATTTAAGACAAACTCTCTCCTTCTGCTATGCCTTTTCCCAGGTGGAAGGGCTTCTCAGGGCAAGAGCCAGTTTTTTGATCATTCAAAATGTCTATAAAAGGCTTTTTCCTTGCCCAGCAACCCAGAGAAGTGAAATAAAACTGCCATGGCAGGACACTGAGCACTGAAACTGAACTGAAAGGTACTCCAATACTTCATCACTGCAGTTTAGTTATTTTCAGAAAAAGCTTAAATATTTTGTGATTCATGGCCTTCCTGCTGTCTCAAAAGTTGTGCTGTCATTTCTACAGAGATTCTTTTTCCAAGGTAGCACCAATAGGTTTCCCAGGCTAACATAATGATTCTGCTTGGTATCCACAAGGATTAGAAGTGGTCTTTCAGAATAGTAGGTAAGAGAAGGATCAGTTAAATTACTGATCAGATGAACTGGATAGAATAAAGACACATTAATATTTAGAAACCAAAAATTATTATGTAAATATTGATAGTAATAATAGTTAATATTAATACTTTTAGTTAATAGTTAATTGTAATAGTTTAATAAATAGTAATTAGTGATTTTAGTTTAATAGTAGCAATACTTTTACTCACATAATGCCCTTTTTAGTAACTTCAAAGGAAGCAAGAGGAGTTTTCTTTAAATTATCTCACTTTTATAAGTTTTTTCCCTTAGGCACAGCCTCTGGGTTTATGGGCACAGGAGGGAGTTTCCAGCAGGAGCTAAGGCGTTTCCTTTGCTGTGCCAGCCCCAGCAGGGCTGTGGGAGGCAGAGGCTGTGGGAGCCGGAGCTTTGCCCCTGGCCCGGGGAGTCTCTGCTGTGCCAGCCCAGCAGAGCAAACGTTTGTGGTTTCACATCCCGTTCCAAGGAGCTGCCGGGGCAGGAACGGGGATGGGCACGGAGCAGGGACGGTGCCGGGCACAGGGTGACATCCAGAGGGTGCCACCAGCCCGTCCCTGCTGCCCAGGCCGGGCTGAGCAGGCTGGTGACCGTCCCTGCGTTTGCTCCGCAGGGAGAGGAAGCCAAGCCTGGCGAGGAGGAGGATGAGGAGGTGTGGGAGGATGGAGACAGCGGCCACCAAAGGCTGGGGAAGGCCCAGTTCCAGGTAGGAGATGCTGCCTTCCAAGGAGAGGGACTTGTCTGTCCCACTGGAATTTGGGGTGTGAGGCCAATGGAACAAAGGGGTTGATTCCATTTTCTTACATGGGCCAGGCTGTGCTTGAAACAGCCCAAGGCAGCAGAGAGCTGGAGTCATTTCCTAGCAGGGAGCTTGACTTGGAAGCTGCATTCCAAACATTGTCCACATTTATTTTATCTACCACATGGAGATGCCTAAGGAAGGTGGGGTGTTCCTAACAAAAAAACATCCCAATTCATCTGTGGTAGAGAGCTTAAAGTGTGAGTGGAGGTGCCTTTAGGACACTCCAGTCCCTTAATATATGAATGGAATTGAAATGAAATATCCAGATCCTGACAAGCTTGTGTGAACTCCAGAGCCTCTGCAAGTGTTTTACAGCCAGGGAGGGAGACAAGAGTCTGGAGTCTCTCCCCAAAAACTGGCTGCTTTTTGTTTGACCAGGCATAGGAATGATTGTGGATTCCCTGGGGCTGTCCTTATGGAGAAAGGTTTATTTATGCGCCCTGGGTTTATTCAGGGTCTCTTCACAATGATGGAAACTGATTTCATTGAAATGCCAGAGGTGCCCAATGCTTTCCCCAGGCAGAGCTCAGAGCCAGCCCTATGGGAAGGGGTTCAATGCCCATTTTCCCCATCCCTCCAGGCAGCAGCACTGGAGCACTTGAGCCAGACATGGCCAAGGTGCCCAGTGCTGGCAGGAGGCAAATCCAGGGCAGTGGGAGTTTGCACTGCTCCTGGAATGCAAGACCTGGAGCTGTGCTTCAGAGAGCCCAGGAGATGCTGCCTCACTCAAACCTTGTTTAAAGCTCAGCAACCTCCCTGCTCCCTTGGCATTATTGCTGCTCCCTTTGCTGCTCTTCCTTATTATTGTTATTGTTGTTGTTGTTGTTATTTATTGTTGTTGTTGTTACTGTTGTTACTGTTATTACTATTACTGTTATTGTAAACTCCCGCTCCATCTCTTCCACAGCCCTTTGCTTCCCAGAGGTGTGCTTTAGGAAAGCCCCTCCAGCCTGGGCAGGAGCTCCTGGCTCCAGACACGTTCCCAGTGCCCAGGAGCAGCAGGACCTGTGCTGTTCCCAGCAGGTGAGGCAGAGGTGCCTTTCCTTCCTTCCTTCCCTGCTGCACTTTGGCTTTTTGAGGGGTCTCTGGGAGTCTGAGGGAGAAGTTCTTTGTCACTCCAGGGCAGAATTAGCCCTGGTCCCACTAAAAGCAGGAGGAATTATTTTATCCCTGTGTTTGGATACACATCTTGTGTTTTCTCTCTGTTGCTGACACCGTGTGGTGAAGCAGCAGCTCCCAAATTGTCAGTGCTGCTCCCTGGAAGAGTTTTCATTTGTAGAACCGCGAATTCCCTGCTGGAATCCAGTCACAGCCCCCAGATCAATGTGCAGTTTAAGGTCTTACACCCTGAGCAGGACAAGTTCCTGTCTCTAGACATGGAAAATGGGGGAAAACTCAGACTGGAGTGGGGCCAGGATGCAGAATGGGGCAGTGAGGCAGTGTGCTCAGCCCAGGCTGGGGCTGGCACAGGGGCTGTTCCCTGCTGGATGACACCTGTGTGGAACAGATCCTCCTCTTCCTTTGTCCAAAGTCCAATGGCAAAGGATTCAGGAACTCACAAGTGCGGCCTGGAATTAAAACGTTCTGTTAAAATTAGGCAAAGAATGTGATAAGAAAAAATGGGCATCCTTTTTGTGTATTAGAATAGTAGGGAATAAAATGTTGACAAGGGGCACTTTTATTTGGTGTCACCTTTCATGTTTTATGGAGTGAGCAATCAGAACAGAATTAGGAAAGCCAGGAGCCTTAGACTTCCAGAGTGGACCTAATTTCCATTTTCTCCTCTCTTTCAGGACAGGAAAAGCCACTTAACTCATCCCATCTTTGCCCAGAGCTTTGGAGTTTGAGCAGCCAAACCCAACGGGCTCCAGCTGCACTGGAGGGTCCCTGGTCCTGCCGTAGTGTTGGGTGAGTCCCCAGCTGTCCCCAGAGTGTCACAACTCAGAGGGATCTGCCCTGGTTTCAGGCTGTCCCTGCAGTCCCCGACGCCTGAGGCCCAGAGAGAGCCCTGTCCAGAGGGGCTCTGTCACCTTTGTCCCCTTGCCAGGAATGCTGGCAGCCCCGGGAGCAGCCGGGAGCTGGGGCAGTGTCTGGGGCTGAGCCAGGGCAGGGCAGGGCTGGCCCTGGGGAGGTTGGCCCCCCACGCTGGGCTCAGGCAGGATCGGGGGCACAGATGCTGCACTTTGTGCACCCCGAGAGTTTCTGTCCCCCCGGGCATTTCCTGCCGGGCTGGGGCAGCGCAGGGAGCAGAATTAACCCTGCAGCTGCCGTGGCCATTGCTGGCCTTGGGCTCTGCTGTGCCATCCCAGCGTGGCCATTTGCTGCTGCCACTGCCACCCCTGGGGCTGTGTCCTCCTGGCAGCCCTTCCCAGCCCAGCAGGAGCTCCAGCGGCGCCTCTGGGCCTGTTGGGAGGGTTTGCTGGGAATGGGCCTCAGCCCTGGGAGGATCCTTTTGTTCCAGAGCAGACTCCAGAGCTTTTGGGCTTCTCAGCTTCAGGGTTGGATTGGAAAAGTCCTGAAAGGAAGAAATAACAATGAGGTTTGTGCAAGTGGTGCTTTCAGACCCCACCTGGCAGTCTGTGCTTTGTGTGGGAGGTTGTTGTGCACTGGCACTGCAGGGAATGAATGTCCCCTTCCCAGTTCAGCCCAGCAGATCCCAAAGGCTCTTACAGGAATATTTATCCTTTCCTTCCCTGGTGTTAATTTAATCTCCACCTGCTGTGAGCCATTCCTTGAGTTCTCCTGGAGAAACCCTCACAGCAGAGGAGTTTGCAAAGAGCCCAGAGCTGTGTTTGGAGCAGAGAGAGCTGAGAGCTGCATCTGCCTGTGCTGCCCCAGCCTGGCAACATCCCCATGGAACAGCCTGGGCAGAGGGGATCGGATGGAGCCAAATCCCTTCATGCAAGAGGTTTTCTCCTGTGCAGAGCAGGCAGGGACAGGCAGTGAACTTTGGAAATCAGCTCATTTCCCCAGAAAGCATCACTCCCATCAGCATGAGTGACAGGACCTGTGCCCACTGCTCAGGAGTCACCCAAATCAAGGGCAAAGGTTGGTTTGGGTCTGAGAACTTGAAATAACTTTGAAAAAGAAGAAATCACCTTTTTCTTCTTTTCTTCTTTTCAGATGCTGGAATTGCCTCTGTGGATGTGCACTGAGCTCTCACTGCAGGGAACTGCCAGGCCTTAATGGTTGTGAGTTCATTTTCTTCTCATTGGGGAATTGGAAATAATTATTAATTATTTTTAGTTAATGGTAATAGTTTGTAGTAATAGTAATTAGTAATTTTACATTAATAGTTAGTAGTAATACTTTTACTCACATAGTACCCTTTTACCCTTCAGAAAAGTTTTCTGAAACCTTCTCCCTTTGGTGCTCCACTGTGTGTGACAAGGACAGAGAAAGTGAGCAGAAGAGCAACCTCAGGCTGGGGAGGGGCAGGAGAAAGGCATTGTAGGCAAAGGGACCTTCTTGGCATCACCAGGGCACCTGTGGGGAACAGAATGGACACTTTGAGGGCAAATGGAGGTGAGGAGTGGACAGTTTGGGACAAAATCTGAGTTCATCTACAGGGAAATATATCGGGGATATTTCTGAAGGAAAAGCTGAGGTAATGAGTTCACCCACCTTGGCCCAAGTTGTGTTTGCACAAGTGGGACCAGAGGTGAAGGTCAATCCAAAGCCAACCCTGCTCAACCTCTAAATCTCAGGATAAACTCTACAAGTTGCCCATTGAGGGACTAAAAATTTGTAAGAATGAAAGCCAAGAGCATTAGGAAGGTTCCTGGAAATGCCATTACAATATTGTCATAGCATCTTTAACAGATCTTTAAGCTTTTTTGACAACAATGTATTTCTCTGTTGGGATTATTCACTCTGTGGGCTTTGTGGTTTGTTTGGATTTGAATTCCCTCACGGTGGCCCTGACACTGCTCAGGAGCTGGTAGGACAAACAGTCAGAGCTCCTGGCAGGGGCAGGGTGGTTTCCTGAAGAGTGGATCCAGCTGCTGCCCACCAGCCTGGCCACGAGGGATCTGCTTTGGCTCCTGTCTTCTTCCAGGGCAAGAATGATTTCAGCTGATTCAGATGAGTTTCCAGCAGCCTCATCTCCCAGCACTTCCTGGGCAGCCGATCCCCTCTCCTGCCCAGCCGGCGCCAACTGTGCGGGAATTTGTCCCACCAGCAGCAGGACAGGAGCACTCTCACCCTGGGCCCGGGATTGTCCTTTTGGGGCATGCTGGCTACTGGGATTTAGAGAATTCCATGCATTTGGCTGCTGAAATTTCCCAGCCCAGGGGCTTTGGATGACAGGGCAGCACAAAGATTGTTCCCTGTGTGGTGCCTAGATTTGGGGTTCAGTATCAGCTTTGCTAGTTTAGAGGAATTATACCTATAGCCCCCCATTCCCTGCTGAATTTCTACTGGAATAACTTCCCAGTGCCTCCTGCAGCATGGATATCCATGGATATCCTCATGCAGCATGGATATTCCCACACAGAGCTGCCTATTGAACACCAGCTGTGCCAGGAACCAGCAGAGGCTCCAAGGAAGCTCAGTGGGATCAGGACAAGGACAGGCTGATATTCCATAGCATTTGCTATTTATAACTGTGGTGGTTTGACCAGGAAGGAGTGGGAATTCTGGGAAGCTGTGGTCAAACCAATGAAGGTTTTGGGTTTGAGACTGGCACCCAGTGTAGCCAGTGGGGTTTGGACACACCTCCGAGAATACACAGGGGTTAAAAGCAGGGCACTGCCCTTGGCACTTTCTCTTTGGGACGTCGCTGCGAAGAGGTCAGATCTCTCCCCCGTCCAGACCGCTGCTGCTGGGCGGGGGAGGGGCAGCCACGTGGTAGGCCCGGGGCCTGGACAGAGATGGGGGTTGAGGGGGCTTCGAGGATGGAAGGGTGGAAGATCCCAGGGAGTCAGCCCTCGGGCAGCCATCCCCCCCCAGGAGAGAGAGAGAGAGAGAGAGGAGAGCCGGCGTCTGAATGTGATAGCAGCCGCCCAGGAGGAGAAAGGGGAGGGAAAAGTGCAGCCTGGCCGGTGGAGCAGCAGCACCTGTGGGAGTACCAGCATTCTACCAGCATTCTGAGATAGACAGAGACTGAAAACTTTTAACCCTTTCTTTCATGATTGGGGCCTTGCAAAAATGCTAATCCTCCTCGAAGCTGAATAAGAAGGTAGATAAGAGATGAGATGAGACAAGGACCTGGCCCGAAGAACGTGGAGATGATTGGATGGGGAGAGATGATTTGGAGTGGCCTTTTGGCTGGACTTTTCTTGTGGCCATGGACTCAGTTGTTCCTGTGACACAGACTGCATTTAGGGGGAGGCAGTGCCTCAAAACCAGGAGGGTTCATTCGTGAGGACCCCCCGGCCCCAGGGGGTTGGAAAAATATGGGGGGGACAGATGTCCCAAAGCAGAGACTGTGCCTTTTTGGAGTGAGAC
Source organism: Zonotrichia albicollis (assembly GCF_047830755.1). Taxonomy (NCBI): domain Eukaryota; kingdom Metazoa; phylum Chordata; class Aves; order Passeriformes; family Passerellidae; genus Zonotrichia; species Zonotrichia albicollis. The sequence goes on from NC_133824.1 coordinate 46,876,030, forward strand.
AAGGCATCCTTGAAAGACAACCCTAAAAGCAGCTCTGGTCCATGCCGTCAGTGGTGAGAGCACTGGGCACGGAAGGAAGATGTCACAAGCGGCAAAAGGACTTTTTCCGGGCGGTGCCGAAGTGACAAGGAAGCACACGAGGTTTCAGTATGTTTCCAGGAGAAGCCTATGGAACAAGAAGGACTCCTTTCCTCTTCATGAACTGCAGTTTGAGTATACTAAAGTGTCGTGCCGGGCTGGGCAGTTGGTGTTTTGGGAGAATGTATCGGATTGGGAAAGTCAGGGAGTGGGGAGGAGGAAAGTTTTTTTGTAAGGTTTTCAATTTCTTTTTTTTCTTTTCCTGTAGTTTAAGTAATAAAGTGTTCTTTATGTTTAAGTTAGAGCCTGTTTTGCTTATTCCTGGTCACATCTCACAGCAGACACCAGGGTGAGGAATTTTCATGGGGGGCACTGGCTCTGTGCCAGGCTCAAACCATGACAATAACCCTCATCACCCAGCCAAATGTTTCCCCACAAAATTTTCCACCTCTCTACTACTGATAGCCTCATTTTTACCTCAAAATTATCATTTTATCCATGTTCCCGGGGGCATTGAGAGAGTTCCCTGGAATTCCGTGGGCTCCACCCCTGGGCTCGGGCTCCCGCTGATGTTTTACAGCAGCCCAGGGCAGGAGTGGCCTCTGGGAGTTCTCTTCCCTGAGGAAAGGGATGCCCATCCCTGCCTTCAGGGCACCTGCAGCGTGACCCACCTGTGCAAGCTTCCCAGCAGTTCTGCAGTTCCAGCTGGCTCCCTAAAAACTCCAAACTTCATCCAAACAAAACTTCATCTAACTCTAACCTTTTGTTTTAGGGCACCTCCGAGGGCCTTGCTTGGGACGGAATTTCTGTGAGGGGAATTCCCTCGGTTTTAGGGCTGCTGCTGGAGGGTGTCCCCAGGCTGGAAGGGAAGGGACTGGAGTGGCTGGGACACCCCTGGTAGCAGTGTGGGAGCTCCAGGAGGTGGCACCGGGAATTGCTGTCTGAGCTCCCTGCAAACCCAGCGTGCAGCACTCCCGGGCAATGGCAGCTGTTCCCTGGGGTGTTTTGGGGGGTCAGGGGGCTCTGTCCGGGCTGCAGCAGCTCCGGGGCCCGCTCAGAGCAGCCCCTGGCCCGTGCCCATCCCAGCGCTGCCCGGGCATCCCGTGCCCGCCCCGGGTGTGCCCGGCACGCTGCCCGCACGGGCAGGACGCTGAGGCGCAGCTCCCGCCCTGCCCGCACCGGGGGCAGGAGGGGCCGGTTCCGTCCCGGGCTCGGCCTCCTCCCGCCCCGCGTTCCCGGCCGGCCGGGACACACGGAGGGAGCGCCGAGGGACGTTCCTGGCAGGGAGCAGGAGTGCCCGAGGGCTCCGGGCAGCTCCGGGCCTGAGAAGCAGCGCCGGGCTCGGCCCCGCCGTGATTTGGGGCTGTGAGCGCTCACCTGCAGGAAACGCCCCTCGGCAGGCGGGACCAGCCCCGACACTGCAGGAGAGCTTCGGCCTGGGACCAAGGGAGCCCTCAGGGCTGGCCTTGCTCGTTTCTCCCTGGAAAGGGACACGGCATCAGCACCTTTACAGCCATCAGGGAAATGCTGGCAAGGGCAGGAAATCAGGATTATGGAAAGAGTTTTGTGCTGTTGTGTCAGATGCCGACCAGTTCTACCCTAGAGCCATTCCAGAGGCTGGTGTGCAAAGCAGCGTTAGCAGAACAGGTGCTGATTTTCCCAGGAATTCCCTTGCTGGTAGCAGCCATTCCCATCCCAGGCAGGACCTTTCTCGTGACCCTGAGATTGGCTCAGGTGCTTGGAAGGCCAGGATTCCGAGTTTAATGCCCACATGGGCCAGTCACCTACCATCGTTTCACTTGACGATCCTCGGGGCTCTTTTTAAGAATATCCTGTGCTCTAGAAATAAAGAATAAACAGTTCTCACTGGCTTTTTAAACCCAGAGGTTTTTGCATTGGAGAGCAGAAGCCACAGGGAAAGCGGGGAAAGGAGGGAGAGCATCAGGTCTCACCTGGCAAGTGTCGGGTGAGTGACCCGAGCAGAACCGAGCCCGGGCAGGGCCCCGTCCCGCACCCGGCACAGTCGGAGCAGGAGCGGCAGCGCCCGGCCTAGAGCGGCTCCTCCGGCCCGCGGCGATGCAGGCCCGCCCGTTCCGCGGGGACGCGGCGGGCGAGAGCCCCGGGGGTTGCGGGCACGGGGTCCGGGTCCCGCTCCGCGCACGGTGGCCTTGGGGGTAACCGGGGCTGAGGGAGCTCCGCATCCCCGCGGGGCCGGGCCGGGCCCGCCAGGGGGCGCCGCGCTCGCAGCGCCGCTCCGGGCCCGCCAGGGGGCGCCCCGCGAGGCGGCAGCGCTGAGGGAGCGGCGGGGCCTGAGGGGTCCCGGGGCCGGCTCGGGCGGTCCCCGCGCCCCGCCCGATTCCAGCCGCGATCCAGGCAGCGCCCAGCATTCCTGGCTGGAATTTGGGGATCCCAGCACAGCCCCCCAGCACATCCCGATGCTTCCTCAAGTCCCTTTAACCAGGATCCTTTTTTGGGGTGGGAGCACCCAAACCCAGCCGATTTGGCTTTAACCAATTTTGGGGGATCTCCCCCCTCCTCAAGCAGTTCCTGCTGCCAAAACCCAGCCTGAGGCTCAGCTCCCCATCCCCTCAATCTCTCCAAGGAATTGCACTTGGATTTCCCAATCCAGCCGGGCAGCAATGCTGTTCTCCTCACTGTGTATCTTCACTGCAGTAATTGCTTAAGAAATAATTAAAATAAATTCAAAGAATGAAGAGACAATAAAGAACTGCCAGCTCCAACCAAGGGCTGCTCAAGCCCCTTCTCAATGATCTGCTTTAATTAATCAATGCAAATGAACCAATTAAAACCACATTGATACAGTTTTATTCTTTTTTATTGAATTCTAGAGAAACATTGCAGAATAGGAAAAACTCTTCTGGGAGATCCACAGGGCAGGGCTGCACTGCACCCCAAACTGAGGAGCACTGGGAGCAAAGACAAACCCAGACTGAGATTCCTGGGAGATTGGTGCAGCTTCTGCCAGCCAGAACATTCCTTGGTCTGAACACACACCTGTGAATCCCAGGAACCTGGGACATCATCAAGAGCCTTTTTATTAAAAGCACATTTCCACAGAGGATTTACAGAATACAGAAAATTAAATGCAAAGGAACAGCTCCCCCAGCCCAGCAGGCTGCAGCATCCAAAAGAAAATGAACAGAAAGATGATGGATTGGGACCATCACCAATCCCAAATCCCTGGTGTGGAATATCACTCTGCGTTGGTTTATAATTCACCGCTTCTCTTAGTGGACAAACTCTTCAGCTTTGCTCCATTTCACTGAGTTCCCAACTGTGGCCACCAAGATTCTGCTGCCCCGAGCCCTGGTAGGAACATCAAGTGGTCCAGGTGCAGTGTGGAGCAGGGAAAGAATGAGGATCATTTCTCTTTTCCAATTCCAGATCTCTTGGTGAGTTGGGAAAAATAAGGAATTTAGTTTACACAAGAATATTGGAGTCTTTTTAACGACTGACAGACAACACATGTGGGGAAACATTTCCACCTGTCTCAGCACAGGCAAACCATGAACAGCAGGATGGAATCTGGGAACAGAAATGATCAGGTGCCTTCTACCAAGGTGGGAGGGGAGGGGAGGGGAGAGGAGAGGACCTTTCACACCCTCAACAGCAATTTTTCCTTATGGATAACACATCAGAAAAAAAAAAAAAAAACTGCAAGTGAATTGTTAATCTGCCAGGATGACAGCCCTGGGACAGACATTTTTCCTGCTGTGCTCTTGCTCTTTTCAGAGCAGTCTGACCAAGTTTTCCAGCCAGGAGACCCCAGATGAGCACAAAGAGCTGCCCCTCAGTACTGCAGTTATTTACAGCTCGGCTCCTGGCTGCAGAGAAGGGCCCTGGGAGCCCCAGCAGCAGCACAACCTTCAGCACAGGTCCCCTTGCACAGCCCAGGTGCACACAAAGCACACACCAGCCCCAAACTCCTCCCTCCTGACTCAGTTACCTTCTGGAATGCCACAGAAGAAGGAATTCCAACCTAACTGCGATTCCCTTCTCCTCCTGGCCCTCAGGGCACTGCTGGGCAAAGGCAGCTCTCCCTCCCTGGCCTGCTGGATTCATTTGACTCCTCCAAGCTCTCCCCACTGTGGAATTACAACTGAAATGTTCCACAGGGGTATAACCAGACCAGGAGCTGTCCCAAAGCACGTGAGCTAAAGACAACCCTGCAACCACTGTTGTGGTATCCAGCACTAAATTAGTGGTTACAGCCTCCTTCTGACCACCTAACACGGCTCATGAGGGCAGGAAAATTAATTTAAACGAAGCACAATGGGCTCAATTTCCATTGCCAGGTTTCACAGTGCACAAAGAACTGAGCTTCCCCAGTACATGGATTTCAAACCGCTGGCCAAAGCCAGTAGGTCAGAAAGGGAAAAGCAGAGCTGCTGGCAGTGCTGGAAGCACTGATTGCCCTGAGTTACAACAGCTGAAGGAGACCCTGAGCCCCAGTGAATATAGCATCAGGTATCTGTGCAGGTTACATTTCATAAGCAAAAAGATCCCTGGGAAGTGCATTAAAATTGTTCTTACCTGTCCTTTCACAAGGCAAGACTGTTTTTCCATATAGCAAATGGATTTTTAATTAAACAGATAGCACTTCACTCAGCTGGAGAAGAAAAAGATGAGATCTGCTAAATTCCCTAAGCCAGGCAACACAAAACAAAACAAAACAAAGCAAAACTTTTCAGTTTGGGTAAAAAAGAACCTTTCATTCCACTTTTTCACCATTTTCAACAGTCTACCATATTCATTTTGTCTCTCTTCAAACAAAAAGCCAATTCAGCTTTGAAAACCGTATATTCTGGTGTCCCAAGCTAACACATAAATGCATTTCTCTTCCCCTGTGCCCAAATACATCTTAGCATAGAAACATCCAAACTCACTTTTCCTGGGAACTTGCAGAATTCAGCCTGATAAAAACCCCACAGATTTCCAGTGGGTTCTGCCGCTTGGATTTTCAATTCCTCCTCCCCCAGCTGCTCCCTGCTGTTTCCACTGGGCAGGACAGGGAGGGTTTCACACCTCATCTTTCCCTGGACCTGCAATCAGAGCCTTTGGGTCCTGCTGTGTCAGCCCCTGCGACCCTAAAGCAGCAATTCCTTCCACCCTTCCAGGAGCTGCCTCACAGCCCCCAGGAAGGCCCCACACCAAACCCCAGCAGCATTGGTTTGCTTGCTTGTTCCCAGCCCCAAGGGATTCCACTGGAACAAGGGCTGAAAATCTTCCTCAAAAGAGGAGCAGAGGGACCCTGCCCCTCCAAATGCAAACTCCCAGCCACCATCACTCCTGTTCCACAAGTGAACCCACATTTGGTTCCATCATCAGGTGGGCCTCCACTAAAACTCCAGTTTTCCTCTCCTGCAGGAATTTTGAGGCCCAGAGAGTGGCTGTGCCCAGGAGATTTGCCAAAATCCGCTACGATTTCACTGCACGAAACGCCAACGAGCTGTCGGTGCTGAAGGATGAAATCCTGGAGGTACGTGAGCACTCCTGGGAAAGGTGTGTCCCCTCCCCTTCCAGGGGCAGCACAGAGCTCAGCAGGGCAGCCAGCTCCTTGTCCCTGGTGGTGTGTGACAGTGACACAGAGCTCAGCATGGCAGCCAGCACCAATTCCATTTCCCCTGGTGGTGTGTGACAGTGACACAGAGCTCAGCATGGCAGCCAGCACCAGTTCCATTTCCCCTGGTGGCGTGTGACAGTGACACAGAGCTCAGCATGGCAGCCAGCACCAACCCCTTGTCCCTGGTGGTGTGTGACAGTGACACAGCTGTGCTCCAACCCAAGCTGGCACAGGCTGCCTGTGCTGGGCTGTGTCCCCTCCTCAGCTCAGACACATCGGTCCCATCCCAACCACGGTGAGGGAAGGACAACAACAACTCCCTGTCCTGCCCTGCTCATCCCCTGCTGGACTCCAATCTGTTCATAACACCCAGTTATTCTCTGCAGTCCTCAGGAGTTTCATGGGGAAAGTGACACTGGATGAAGTGTCACTGGAGTTTTCCCAGAGTCACAGGGACCTTCAAGCTCATCCCATCATGAGTGTGTTCCTCACTCCCAGTTTGTGCTTCCTGCTGCTTCTGTTCTGCTGTGGAGCAAAACCTGGAGCTCTGGGATCAGCAAATCACTGACTAGAAGTAGCAGAGAGGAGAAAAGGTCTCAATCCCAGCTCTCCAATTGTAGATCCTCACACATCTGTCCTTCCACACCAGGCAACAGCCCAGGGGTGATGGGAGGGAAATAAATGGCAGCACAGGGGCTCAGGAAAATGGGAACATGGTTCTGGGAAACACAGAGTCCATCCCCCAGCCTCTGCTGCCTCACAGGGGCTGGGAGTTTCCCCTCTTGCTGTGAAGTTTGCAGGGCAGTTCCCTTATTTCACCAGCCCAAAGGGAACTAAATAACTCAAACCCAGGAAGATGACAAGCTGAAGCAGAACCCCAACCCCAGCCCTCAGGGAATGGGACCCTGTCCCTTGTCACCCCTTGAGAGCAGCACTGGGAGCAAAGACTCTGCCAGATCAGTTTACACCCCTGAGCACACCTGGAGCAGGAGCTGGTGGGTGTTGAGGGGTTTTCTGTCCTTTGAATGGAGCAGGAGGAACAGCATGAGTTAGAAATGTGAGAAACAACTGGTCCCACTGTAAATTTGTTCACAAAACAAGTGAAAGTGAAGTTCTCTCCCCAGTCACACTGAAAGAAACCATAAAGCAGCTTTTTAGATCCCTCAGCTGGGATTCTGTGATCTGTCCTCTCCTTTATCCTGCAGAAGAACTGCAGAAATCACAATTTCTCCCAAAGAGAAAGTGAGGTTTCAAAAGCTGAAGGGAGACTCTTGGCTCGGGGGGAAAGGGGAGATCCCCCACTCCCCTCTAGGGCCCTCCAGCCTCCAAAACCACAGAGATCTCCCTGTACACACTTGTTCCTGATGGTATTCTGAAGGTCCAAACCTCATCACTCACCCTATTGCTCCAACAGAGCACCTAAGCTTGTTTTTCAGACTAAAATACAAAAGTAAACCCTTTCCTGGGCTGTATTTACAGACTTAATAAAAATGCTGAGCCACACCCCCATTTTCCTTACAATTTCCCCACCAACACACTTAATGGGATTTTTGACTGAAGATTTGATCTCATTCCCTACCTGTTTCTGCAGAACTTATTCACCAAATGGATGAGCTGAACGACGAGCTGCTAAAGAAGATCACAAACAATAAAATTCAGCCTCCCCACAGGAATTTCAAGGTGGAAAAGCCTCAGCAAGTTTTTGTGCCCCTCACCTTTGAATCCAGCACTGAAGAAGTCAAAGCCTGGCTGGAGGCCAAGTCATTCAGCAAAGAGTAAGATTTGCTCTGTTGCCACATGAAACGCTCGTTCTGCCCTGGAGAAGGAGCTGGGGAGGCCACTGGCACCATCTCACCTGGGACAGGTCACTGGGATTTACCTCCAGAGCCTGTGATGTAAACTAGATTTCAGCCCTATTAAACCCAGGCTCTATAACCAGCATGTTCAGAGCCCCAGCTCACTCCCTTTCTATCTTATATACCTTTTCTTGGAGAAAAACAATCCACGAACCAAAGCCACGGCCTGAGATGCCACTGGAATCACAGCTGGCAGCCTGGCCCAGCCCCAGGGCTGTGACACCACCCCAGTGCAGCTCCCAGGCTCCCCTCTCCCACTGCTCACCTCTGGCACGAGGCACTGCAGCTCAGCCATCCTCCCCCCCTTTGTGTCTCCCCAGGACCGTGGAACACCTGGGCATCCTCACCGGAGCTCAGCTCTTCTCCCTCAACAGAGAGGAGCTGAAGAAGGTGTGTGGTGATGAGGGGAACAGAGTGTACAGCAAGATCACGGTGGAGAAAAACCAGCTGGAGGTGAGTGTTCTCTAGGTAATTCCTGCTGGAATGGGGGGGCTGTGCCAGCAGTGGCACATCGCTCATTAAACAGGCATTTTAAGAAACACAATTGGGGAAAAAAAGAATGCAACCAAAACTACACAAGCAATAAAATACACATAAAAATTCTGAAGTGTCTTTTAAGCTAGAAGGCCCCAAATCCATAAGATCTCCCTGTTTCCACTAATTAATCTGCTTTTTACTGATATCACCTATCCCTTTGAAACTAGCTCTCCTCCCACAGCATTTATTAAATACTGTAATTTAACCACAGCTTGAAGTTCAGATCCAAACTTGCTGTTTTGTTTCCATTCCAGAAAAGCAGAGGGGAGACAGAGCTCCAGGAGATCATGAAGCGCCGCCAGGAAAGGATTGATTCTGCTAATTAAAGTCTCTCTGCTTTATTTCAGCTCTTAGCCCTCAGTAGTGCAGAAAAAAGGGAATGAAAGCAGTGATTCCCGGCCCAGGCCGGAGGCAGCAGAGCTCCCCTTGGGCTCCAGCTGCCATCAGAGTGACAATTCCTCCAACACTCTGGGGAAGGGTTGGCAATAAGACCACATCCCACTGGGAAAGGTGTTTTAATTTTGCATGAAGTTATTTTTTTTATAACTATGTATTTTATACTGAGATTTTCCGTGCACGCGATCGGAGCAGGATTCCCGCGGGGCTGGATGGACGCCAAGGGTGGATTCAAACAGAGAGCCCAGAGCTTTTCCCAAGGGCTGTCCCTGCTCCCAGCCCTGGCTGCAGAGCAGGGCTGGCACACAGCTCAGGAGGGGCCAGCTCAGGGCCTGGAGCCTGCACCCGGCAGTGAGGCTGCAGAACAACCCTGCACTGCTGTGGGTTCAAGGAAAGGACATCAGAGCTCATCCTGTTCCCCCCCATCAGGGGCAGGGACGCCTTTCCCAAGCCCAAGCTGTTCAAATGCTGTCCAGCCTGGCCTTGGACACTGCCAGGGATGGGCAGCCTAAGGCAGCCCCACTTCCATTCCCTCCTCAGTGCAGGTGTCCCCTGCAGCCTGTGAGCACAGCCCGGTGACAGCTCCCTGTCCCCCTCCTGTCCCCTGTGCCCCTCACTGGACAAGGCTGGAATGGCAACACACGTTCCCAAAGTCTGGCTGCTTCCCTAAACCCACAGACCAGTTGGTGCTGCCTCTGAGCAGCTGAAATGAGCTCTCAGTGCCTGGGAAGGAGCAGGAGTGACAAACAAAGGGATCTGAACGTGGACATGGGTGAGCTCCCCCTGCCCACTGCTGCTGATGCACAGGCCCGGGCTCAGGGCAGCTGTGCAGCTTCCCTGGGCCACTGACCCTGCCCTGGAATGCTGTGGGGCTGCCAAACCCGGCCTCAGACCAGGAGAAGATAAGCCCTGACCATTTGCTCCCGTCCCAGGCACACCCACAGCCCTTCCCAGGGTGTTGGTCACTCGTCCCCACCTTCACGTTTTCACTGCAGAAAGTCAGCTGAAGTTATTCCCAAATAGCTGAAACCCCAAAGCACACTGGGAAAGGCAGGTTTAACTCCAAATACATGGGCACAAGGAAAAAAAATCTAATTTAGCACAGGGTGTTGCTCTTGACTTCCTGTTTTCCTTCATAAAGTTATGTGCATTTCTATGTAACAATCTGTAAATAGGGGGTGAGGAAAATCTCTCTCCCTGGAGGCAGAATTAGTGATTATGCTTCCAGAATTTACTCACAATTTCAAAACTCAAGCAAGCAGCGTAGTTCCTGTCCACAGCAAGTTTGGCACACTGCATTTCTGTCTCTGTTTACCTGACAGACCAAGCTGATTGCAAAGCAGTGAAGCAAACACAGCTCCAGAGCTGCCCACAGCCCAGGGACAGTTGGCTTTTCTCTCTCAGCACTGCTCAGTCTTTGCCCAAATCTGTGTCTGTCCTTGCACATTTAATGGAAAAAGCTTTAACACAGCCTTGGGGAACTCGTGTCTCAATCTGAGAGCACCAGAGCACCTCAGGTTTGCTTTATTCCTGTCTCCCATGGATAATCTGTTTTCTTCATCTGAAAGAGGACGCTGCTGGCAGCAGCAGAACCAGGGTGCAGGCAGGGGGGGATCCTGGGTTTGGTCCCTGCTGGGATCTGAGAAGGGCACTCACCTTGTCAGGGAGGGATGAAGAGGACAATCCTCCTGAGAAGCCCCGGCTCTGGAAGAGGGTGAAGGGAAGCAGCATGGCAAGCACAGGAGGCGAAAGAGTTTCTAAAATGAAAATAAAACCAAATGTTGAGCTAGGAAACACCCCACCTTCTAGTCCTGGGGTGTAGAGGAAAGCAAAGCACAGGGAATTGCAGTTATCTGGCATTTTAACAGGAATGTACACGACAGCTCTGTAAAGCTGGGAGCCACAGGAGCACTTCCCAAAACAAACATCTCAGCAGGCCTCACTGCAGAGGTCACTTTTGCAAATTTCCATGCGACTGAGCTGTGCATCTCTTCTGTTTGTGCTGCCTGCAGACACTGCTATAAAGTACTGTACACTGATGTACCTGAGCGAAGGAGACAATGATATAACCATGCACTGTACAAGAGTTATTAAAATAGTTAAGTTATACTTATAAATCCATCTCTGTCTCTTTCACTGGGTTTTGTAAATCCATGTCTGTCTCTTTCACTGGGTTCTCATAATGGTTTGTAACCGACAGTCTGAGAAACTCAGCAAAAGCTCTGAAACCACACATTTCCTTCTGGGTTTGGGGATTGACCTTCAACAGGAAGGGTGTTAGGGCCTGGATAGCTGAGTTTTAAAAACAGAGGTGAAAATCTCACACATCATAAGAATTAAGTACCAGAAAAGCTGCAAGCTGAACTCCTTTCCTTGTCTGGTCTAATGGAAGACGTTCCACGGCAGGGGGTGGAACTGGATGGTCTTTAAAGTCCCTTCCAGCTCAAACCAGTCTGGGAATCTGTGATTCCATGACTCACAAGGGAGGCTCTCCTATGCCATAGCAAAGAAACCAGAGGCAGTACCAACGTGTTTCAATTCAAACAGCACTTAAACCTAAAACTTCTTTGCATTATTCTTGCTTGGGTTGGGCAAAGCATGACAAGGTTGTACAAAAGCACATTTTTGCCTGTCAGGAACTTCTGTGGCAGCTGTCCCAAGTGGAACAATACAGAAAGAGAGAACAGCATAACCCCATGACACAGCCAAGAGACAGATTCTCCGACCTTTCCAGCCAAGGGCCGGCCATCCTCTGCCTCAGGTGAACAACCACACTAACAAGATCACCTCCTCTACAGCCTAAATAGAGTTTAGGCAGACCAAGAGCCCCAAACACCTGCCCTGCTGGCTCGGGGGCTCCCCGGGCGGCTGGAGCTGTGCCCGACAAGCCATTTCAAACCTTGCCAGGACAGCAGGGGAGGGAGCACAGCGCGCTGAGCTCCTGCAGCGAGGCAGCACCGGCGCGGCTCCGAGCCTCCCCTCATGGCCACCTCCCCTCACGGCCGCCTCCCTTCAGGGCCCGCCCGCCGCCATCTTGCGGCAACGGCGAAGCCTGGGCCCCGGGCGGCCATGAGGGACAGGTGCCCTGGGGATCTCGGGCAGTGGGGAAGTCCCCCGGGTGGTTCTGGGGACCGGAGATGCCGGGGCCGGGAGGTCCCGGGCCGGCAGAGCCCCGGACGCGCTCTGCTGGGGACAATGGCGGCGTCAGGGTCGCCCAGGAGACCGCCCGCCCCGAGTCCCAGGCCCACGGGCCAGCCAATCAGAATCGTTCTCCCTCCCGCCGCCCCGCCCCGGCTCCTCCTGGCCGCGTCCGTTTCGTGTCCGCGCTCCTGATTGGCCGCCGCCGCCCAGCCGGCTGGGATTGGCGCGGGAGCGCGCGGGCCGCGGGTGCGCGCGCAGGCCGGTCCCCTCCGGGCACGCACCGTCCCTTATAGGCAGGCGAGCCCCCACAGCCGCGGACATGTCGGTGTCCCCCGTGAAGCGGCAGAAGATGGAGTCGGCGCTGGACCAGCTCAAGCACCACACCACGGTGGTGGCCGACACCGGGGATTTCAACGGTGAGAGGCGGCGCGAGGGGATCCCGTCACCGCATCTTCTCCTTAGCCCCCTCTCCCGCCCCCCTGCACGGAGAGTGGGCGCGCCCGGCCGAAGGGGCGCGCACTGGGGGGAGCGAACCACCCTGCGGCCGGAGGGGGGCGGCGGGAGGCGCTCGGTGGCGGCGCCTTGGTCCCCATCCCAGGGCAGATCCCGCCCAGGCGGGACATTTTCCAGAGCCTCCCGTGATCTCCCAGTTTGCCCTCGGGTGTGCCCTGACCACCACGTTCAGCTCTGCGTGCTGTCAGACTCAAGCCAGGCTCTGCTGCGCTAATGAATTCGGGTTTTCTTCCAGTGACCTGTCTAGATCTGGGACGGGTTTGGGGTTTTTCCAAACTCAGGGCAACCCGGTCCAGCGGAGGGTGTCGCTGCCCGTGGCAGGGGGTGGAACGGGACAATCTTTAAGGTCGCTTGCAACCCAGTCGTTACAGGATTATGTAAAAATAATGCCAGAGTGCTTTTGTTTCCCTTATCTGCTGAGAATGAGCCAGCACACTCCTTTCTGAGAAAGGGAGGTGGCCTTCGATTAAAAAGCCACTTGTTCCCAGGCTGTCACTGCCTGGCCCGGCACGGACACGGAGCCTGCTCGGTCCATCAGAGCCAAGAGCTCCGTCCCTGAGAGCAGCCCTTGAATCCTGTCCTGTCCTCACCCGGGCCTGCAGTAATCCCTCCACCGCTTGCCTAATCCTGTTGGTGTAACAGTAAACAATCCTAAACAGCCACTCTCAAATGTCTTAAGAGTACTAAAACTTAAGGTGGAGAGAGCACAGGGGTGGCAACAGCTCAGACACAGGAAAATAAACAAACCCCCAGGGTGGCCAAGGGGTGTTTGTGTGCAGGCACAGTAAGAACTGTAGAATATCCCACTGGGATCATCGAGTCCAGCTCCTGGCCCTGCTCAGGACATCCCCCAGTTGTTCTCTGGGCTGCTCTTACCAGCTGGGGGTTATTCTTGGAGCCCTGTCAAGGCAAGAGCCTTACCTGGCTCACTCCTGGCAGGTTGAACCCCGGTGGTTGCTGCTGCTGCTGGCTCCCAGTGGTGTTTGTAGAAGGTGTCAGTACAGATGCTTTAAGCAGTCCCCATGTGAACTGAAGTTCTGAAGGAGCTGTTTGCATAGAGTGGACCTCACTCTAGGATCCTGATCATTTCCTGGGAGGGACCTATGGAAAAACAAGGCTTATTTTCAGTACAGTTGCATTCTCTCACTTGAGGTTTCATCCCTGTGCAGAAATGCCGAGGAGAACGGGCTGGTAATACAGATTTTGGGTTTTTTTTGACATTTTAATCGTATTGTTGAAAGTGCTGAGCGACCTGCAGAGGCTCTGCCCTGTTTGCCCTGTTTGCTTGTGATTACAGCCAGCAATGTGTGCCACAGCCTGCTGGAGCAAAACCTGGCATCACCTGGAACAGGCATAGTCCAGGGCTTAGGGTAAGACCAAGAGTCAAGTGTCTTCCTGGTAGGACAAGGAAATGAGAAGAGCAGATACTGAGAAACTGCAGCTGTGTGGAAAAGGTTTAAAAAGCAGTAAGAAAAGGTGCTGGAACCTCACAGGTGAATTCACCTGTCCTGGCCCCATCAGTTGGACAAAAACAAAAGCCTGGATTTCTGACTGCTTGAAGGGAAGGTCCCTAGTTCTGTGATTCCTGGCGCTCCACTATGCTGGTTGGGATGCAGTCTGGAAATTAGTACTACTTCTCTCCATCCATCACTTCTACAGGTTTATACTTTTTGGCAATTTCTGCAGTTTACAAACTTTAAAGTTTGCTGTATCTTGTGACTGCAGCCCAGTTGTTCTGTGCTCTGGCACAAAGCAGCCTTCAGGCAGTGTTTAAACACCACTGGTGTGCTCTGTCATTAACAAGGGTTAACATTCTCACCGGGTTGAGCAAAACCCTTGTGATTTCTGAGGCGGGCTGGCTGTTTCAAACAGGCTGGTTTTCTTTCCTTAGCCATAGATGAGTACAAGCCCCTGGATGCCACCACAAACCCCTCCCTGATCCTTGCTGCGGCTCAGATGCCGGCATACCAGAAGCTCGTGGATGATGCTGTTGCCTACGGGAAGAAGCTTGGTGGGTAAGTAAAGAGGGGTTTCATTTCCTGTATTTAAAACAGACCTGTATTTAAAATGCCTTCTTTATTTACAAGCAATGTACTGGGGTTTCCCCCTCGTGTACTTGTGGGTTTATCTCCTGCCCCAAAAGGCCTCAACACTGGAGAAAAATTCCTTTTGCCCATTCCAGATGTGTATCCTCATTTCCCAGCTCACACCTGGCCCTCCTTGCTCAGGAAAGCAACAGCACTATAGGAAAGTGTCCAAAGGCTAATCCTGCTGGCAGGCAAGAAGTGGCTCACTTGAACTCTGGAATTTAATGTTAAATGGGCTGTGAAATTTGATCTTCAAATCCACACCAAAGTGTAAACTCACCTTTTTTTTAAGCCCTCATTAATGCTTTTGCTCTTTGTGGTTTTCAGGTCAGAAGAGGAGCAGATCAAAAATGCTTCTGACAAACTTTTTGTATTATTTGGAGCTGAAATCCTGAAGAGGATACCTGGTCGTGTGTCCACAGAAGTAGATGCAAGGTTGGCTCCTTTCCCTCTGGGTTATCCTGGATATTTGTAAACACAAAAAAGTAAACTGAGTTGGAGAAAGATTTTTTTTTTTTTTTTTTGTCTAGAAGACCAGTGGGACTTACATTATTAATAATAATGAGTGTGGATTTCCCTTAGTTTGACTAGAACTCTGTAACAAAAACAAGTAGCACTGATCTTGGATTTTCATAATCTTCATCTTGCTGCTTAAGCAAAGGAAACCTCACACTTCCAGTTGTAGTTTTGCAAATTCTCTTCTATGTGATAACAGCTGCTCAATTTAGCAAGAGATTTGTTTGAATAGTTTTTTCCAAGACTTGAACAGGACTTGGCTGTTAACTTGTGCCAATTTCTGTTAATGCTCAGATTCTGAATTAGTTATAAGAAATTTCCTTCTTGAAAGGCTGACAGTCCAGGAGGGCTCTGAGAACACAAACCTGCTGTTGGCATGTAAATGCTGATAAAACAGGACAATGTTTTCCCATGGGGCCTTGGGGCAGAGAATTTTAAAAAAATAATAAATCATTTTTAAACAATGCTGCTTTGCCTTAAAGGTTGTCCTTTGATAAGGAAGGAATGATCCAAAGGGCGAGGCGCCTCATCGACCTCTACAAGGAAGTAGGGGTTGGTAAAGATCGGATTCTCATCAAGCTCTCTTCAACCTGGGAAGGAATCCAGGCTGGCAGGTAAGGCTGTGTGTGCCTGCTGTGCTGATTCATGGCGTGCTCCTGCCTGTCCACAGGCACTGATATTGCATCCTGCCCTTGAATAAACAGCAGTGCTGAAAGCACTGTGCCATGAGGAAGTCTGTCATGAGCACGGAAGGTGCCCTGCCACAGCCTGCTGTTGAAATAGGCAAAGTTTCTTCATACAAGGGCCAGGCCACAGTTTCCTGAAATACCCTGCTAAGCTGGCTCCATTTGGCTAGAGGAACAGCATTAATAAAGCAGAGTTTGGCAGCACAAAACATTTGCTGTTAGCTGACAACTTGTGCACCCCATTCCTAAATTAACTCAGGGAATTCAGTAGTTTGAACTTGCAGCTCATTCCTGAATATGAATTCTGTAGGTGAGCAAAGTGCTGTTCTAAGCCAGCCTGTGTCTGCAGGGTCCTGGAGGCCGAGTATGGGATTCACTGCAACATGACCTTGCTGTTCTCCTTTGCTCAGGCTGTTGCCTGTGCTGAAGCTGGAGTTACTCTCATTTCCCCATTCGTGGGACGGATCCTGGACTGGTATGTTGCAAATGGAGACAAGAAAACCTACGAGCCTTCAGAGGATCCAGGTGAGCACCCACTGCTGAGAAAACAACGGCTGCTCATTCAAACAGTTCACTCATAAAACTCCTCTCATGGCAAATGCTGGGTTTGAGCATGTTCTAAATAATCACTTACAATGAAGTTGCTGGTTTCTACTTGCAGGAGTGAAGAGTGTCACCAAGATCTATAACTACTACAAAAAGTTTGGCTACAAAACCATCGTGATGGGCGCCTCGTTTCGCAACACGGGCCAGATCAAAGCGCTCACGGGCTGTGACTATCTCACCATCTCACCCAAGCTCCTGGCAGAGCTCAGCAAAGAGCATGTCAAGTTAACTCCCACACTCAGTGTCAAAGAGGGTGAGTCTGCTCCTGGGGGCTTGTTCTGACTTCCTTTCTTCTGCAGTGTTGAGAGTCTGGGGTTCTGGTCAGTGCTGTGGTACTCGGTGCCATCCTGCTTTAGGGATATATCTAATTTCCTAGAGGAAATATTGTAGCCTCAGAAAGAAATACTGTAGCCTCAGTTCAATATCACTGCTACAACTGCTGACACTGAGCAGGAATTGGACTACAGTGGGTTTGGAGTGAGCTTCCATACTCTGCACCTCTCCCCGTGGGACAGGCAGAGAGGAGGAAAGTTAATCTGCACATGCTCAGGATGAAATTTTACTGAACAGTAGCAAAGATGCTAAACTTGATTTCATCTTAATCTCTAGACAGGCCAAGAGGTGTTTTCCCTCCAGAAATTAGGAACTAAGCATACACAAGACTGAGTGATTTGATCTGGTGACACTGCCACGATGGCTTGGAATCCTTTTTCCCATTACACTACTTCAAGCCCAGGTTGGATGGGGCTTGGAACAATCTGGAATAGTGGATGGTGTTCCTGCTTGCGGCCAGGGAGTGGAACTGAATGGGCTTTAAGGTTCCTTTCCACCCAAATGATTCAAGGATTCTCTGATCCTCTCCCTTTTCTGCAGCCTCATTAAAATGCTGGTTTACATCTCAGAGCAGCTCTGGGCACAGCTGTAGCCATGGGCTGCTGCCCACAGGCTGCTGCTGGCCTGGGAGCCTGCTATCAAGCGAGCTTTTGTTAGTTCTTGCCAAATAATCAAAGCCCTGATTGTTCAGAATATTTGCTCAGAACGTCTCACTGCTGTGGGGTGGTTACACAATTCCTTAGAATAGGCCTGGAATTGCTGTGCCATTCTGCAGCAGGTACAAGATAGTGACAAACACAAACACTGTTTTAAGATAAACTGATTTATTAGACTACCTTTCTCTTTTTCCTCTTTGTTCTCCTCCAGCCATATCAGGAGCACTTTCAATCTCACATCCCAGACTATGCTCCTGCAGCAAGCCATACTGAACGTATTTAAAATTTTTCCAACACACAGAAATTATCAGAACCCAAGACAATTTTAGGAAGTCTGAATTTGATAAGAATCTGATCACCTGGTCTGTTTCCTTTTCTACTTCTCCTGCACAGCTCAGGCGTGTGATCTTGAGAAGATGCACCTGGACGAGAAGGCATTCCGCTGGCACCACAACGAAGACCAGATGGCCGTGGAGAAGCTCTCTGATGGCATCAGGAGATTTGCTGCAGATGCAGTTAAGCTGGAGAGGATGTTAAAGGTAGAGATCATGTTCCTCCCATGTACTGCAGCCAGCCTGGTGTGGCTGAGGATTAAACAAGTCTGGGCAGGTCTTTGGGCAGGTTATGTAGGACAGGCCACCTAAACTCAGTGAACTTGGTAAGCCTCACTGCACGGCAAGGAAGAACTGGTGCCAGGTGTGGGCTATGCCTGCAGCTTGAGCCACAGGACTGGCAGCTCATCAGGATAACTGTCAAAGTGAGAAGTGCCTTAAATCTGATTGATTCTGAGCTGTCAGCACCAGCACAGGATACAAATAATCTGCAGGTAGTGAGCTGGAAATAAATCATGTTTGTACTAGCAGGCACTAAGAAAGTGCAGATCTGCTCTCAAAGTTTTATGTCACATTGTGGAGAGGCTTTCACATAGAATTCATCAAACTCTGATTTTTGGGGAAGAAACACTCAGTATACCTGATCTAGGCACTTGGTGACTGGCAGCTCCTTGCAGCATTCCCAAACTCTTACTCAGCTGTGCTTTGTTTATTGTTTTTCTAGGAGCGAATGTTCGGCACTGAAAATGGAAAATAAGAAAAGAAAAATTAATAATCAGCATTTCCCTGAGTTCTCCAAGCTGAGGTGGATCACCTGAGGTTCAGTGGATGTACAAATGTCTTACCTGTACAAGTATCATGCTGTGTATGGATAGATTTCTGTATCATGCTTTTTTTTTATCAATTTGCAAAGGGACAAATGGAATTTCAGATTTTTGTGGCACTTTTGTCAATACATGCAAATTAAAACCGACTTGCCTTGTAACGTGGTCGATTCCTTGCTGCAGGAGACACCTGATAGGATTTTAGTCTTCAAATTCCTTATTAAGTCTTCAGTCCTAACACATTGAAGAAAACAGTTTTTAATTTCAGGTTGTTTTACAGAGCAAACACAGATTTCACAAGCCCCTCTTGGTCTAAAACCCACCAACACTCCTGTGAGACACATATGTCAAAATATCTGTGTGTATCTTATTTGTTTATATAGATCCTGTTCTATGAAGAGGAGACAAGAACAAGTGATAGGACAGGAAGGAAATGGCCTCAAGTTGTGCCAGGGAAGGTTTAGATTGGATATTAGGGAAAAGTCCTTCACTGAAAGCTGTACAAGCTGGCACAGCTGCCCAGGCTGAGTCCCCATCCCTGGAGAGATTTAAAGCCACATGGATGTGGCACCTGGGGACAGTGACAGTGGTGGCCTTGGCAGGGCTGGGGAATGGCTGGACTTGATGGTCTCAGCAGTCCTTTCCAACCTCAGTGATTCATTCCATGGTTCTGAGAGATCCCTGCTCATACCTGGATGCAATTTGCTGTTTCCTGACAAAGTTGCCTGAACTGAAAGGGAGAAATGGCAGCAGCACTGACAGCCACGTGCTCTGTCCACAGCAAGGGAGGCACCGATCATCCCCCAGTGTGACACAGCAGCTCTGCTGTCAGCACATCCAGAACAAGCTGGGAGCTGCTGTTCCGCCAAAGGGACAGCAGGTGCAGTCACACACAGACAGCTGGTGCTGCCTCCCAGCCTGCCCTGGGAACAGTGCCAGGCTGCCAGAGGGAGGTGAAATCCCCAGGGGACTCATCCAGGCCCTCAGTCCTACAGCTGTGCAGAGGGGGAAGCAGACCAGGCTGCCCAAAGGGAGGTGACCTTTTCCCCTGTCAAAGTCAAGCCAGCACTAAAAGCTTGATCCTGCATATCCCTTCTCAATTTAACCTATTTTGCATTTTTCACTCTTACTAAACTGAGAATTCCAAGAGATCCCTAGAATGGTTTAGGTTGGAAGGGGACCTTGAAGAGCATCTCATTGCACCCCCTGCCTTGAGCAGGTTGCTGTGCTCTAACACCACACACTGCACCGCCAGGGCAGGGCAGGGATTTGGGCACACAGGATTTGGGGACTTGGTGCTATCAAACTGGCTGGTCAGGGCTTGGAGCCTCTGGAATAAATGCCCCTTCTTCCCCCTGAGTGAGGCAAGAACCTTGACATGCATGGAATCTGTCCCCTCACATAGCCAAGACACATCTGGGTCAGTACCACTGAAATGAAGCTCAAATGAAACTGAAGCATTGCAGAAGGTGCTCAAGAGAGAATGAAATGCACAGTGAAAGGGGGAAAAGAAAAAGAGGTAGGAAAAGGTGTCTGAGTAACCTTTCTCCACTCACCAACAGATGCCTCTCAAGAGCTGAGGAGGCAAGAGGGGTCACGGGGTCAGTCACGGGATCCCTTCCTTCCTGTGGTGGCAGCTGGTGTTTCAGAACTCCCCAGCCCTGGGGTTCTTTCTCTGCAGCACAGATGGATGTTGTGAGGGGCCTGACATCCGTGGCTAAGCCACAAACTCCACATCCTTTCTGAAAAAAAAAACCAAGCACCACATAAACCTTCAGCTTGTACAGCGCTTTATTTAGTCAGTCACACAAAGTGTGTTCACTCCTTAACTCTTCCTCAGCCTCCCCTCTCTTCAGCAGATGCAGGGCCCTGTCTGTGCCCTGCTTACAAACTCCTGGGATTTGCCAGATTCCCAAACTTCCTGAGATTAAGAAATCAGGAGATGTCTCTTGTGTCCCAGGAAGGTCTGTGGCTCCCACAGTCACAAGGACAGGACTCAGGAATTAGGGGCAGATAAAGCATCTATGTTTGGAGAAATCCTAAAGAGTCAATAAATAAACTTTAAAGCATTGATATTAAAATGACAGTGCTTTCCCAACCTTTCCTTGTGGTGGCTGCTCTCTGATCCCAACATCCAGCTCTGTGCAAACGCACAAAGCTTGGAGGGGGGTTGGAAAAGCTTTTCCTTCCTCCTCCAGCTGTGCCTTGCATCCCATCACAGACTGTGCTAAGAGAGACACACTGCTGCTCCCAGCACCTCCTCCATTCTTGACATGGGATACAGCAAAGCAGAGCTGTTGGAAGAACAGACACAGTACGTACATCCATTTACATTCATCTTCCCAACATGGAATTTAATTTAAAATTAGTCCTGAGAGTCACTGGTTATGTCTATCCAACACAGCCCTCACGGGCCAGGATGGATGGCACCAAACCCAGACAGTTCCATTTGAAATTTTCAAGTAAATCAGGACCAAAGAGGCACTTCCATCTCTTCTGGCCCTTGTTTGAATGCACACAAGATGAACAAAGCAGCAGATTCCATTTTAATTTTTGTTTACAAGATTACACTGTAGAAGCTCTGAGGAAAGAATCTTAATCAAATATGTTAATACACAAATTGAATGCTGGCATGACCAACAACCACCAGCTACAGATAGGGCCAAAGCCTTCCTCAAAAACACAAAAGCTGAGATGATACCCACAGGCAGGTCCTGGGGCTCTGTTCTCCAGAGTTAAGCAGTTTCCCCACTGCTGCACCAGCACCCCTCTTCCCAGCTGAGGTGTAATCCTGCCAGGAAAGGCTCCCAGACCTTAGGGATGGTGGGCTGCCCTCTTTTGGGTGAAGAAATTCTTTGTGGGGTGCAGGACAGCAATGCTCCTTTACAGCTGTGAGCCAACTTCCAAGAAAACTCCTCATCCCTTTGGATTCATCCTGCTCCACATGCTGCAGGGGCACTCTGGTGATGCCTGCCTGTAAAAACATCACAGGAAAACAGAGGATGTGGTCCCTGCTATTAAGCCCAGAAAAGAGGTAACACCGTGAGTCCCAAAAAAATAAACCAGTAAAACTCTAGAAAATAAAACCAAACCCCCACCCAAATAAATAAAAAAGTAAAACCCACCAGCTGGATGTTACCAGGAACAGATTTCCAAGGAAACAAGCCTGCCTGGAAACATTCCTAGGACCAAAGCACCAAGCACTGCACAGCACAATGCTGAAACAATAAAGGTTTGTGTAGGATGAAAATCTCCCAAATCTGAAGGTTTTCAATTCTTTGGGAAACAAAGAAGAGAAACAAAAACCCCTCAGTATAAACCCCACTGCTGGGATGCCTGGGATGGGATGGTTCACAGGGCTCCTCAGCTGGACCAGGCACAAGGTACAAAAGATACAAACTGAGGTACCTAAATTATTCCTACAGGAAGTTTAAAATGCAAGAATTATCCAAAAATCCTTGCTCTTGGTGTAATGCCACTTCATGATTTTAGTTGATGTAAATACCTTTTAGGTAAAAGAAAAGAAAATACCAAACAAACTATCAAGTTTTACATTTGTAGAACAAAATTAACACAGAAAATGAACAGAATAAAACTTTCCTGAACATACCTGGATGACATTCAACAACTTTGTGCTTCCTACATTCATTTGATCTTCTTTTCTCACCGTTTTTTTTGAACAATTTTTTCCAACCCCTGACTAAAATTGGTCATCCTGTACAAGAACTTCAGAGCTATCACCACTAATGGCCTCAAGGTGTGCCAGGGGAAGTTTAGGCTGGATATTAGGGAAAATTTCTTCATGGAAAGGGACATCAAGCCCTGGAACAGGCTGCCCAGGGCAGTGGTGGAGTCACCATCCCTGGAAGGGCTCAGAAAACACAAGGATGTGATACCTGAGGTTGAGAGGTGAACATGGTGGTGGTGCTGCACCGATGCTTGGGCTTGATCTTAAAACTCTTTTCCAACCTAAATTCCATGATTCTGTGACTCAAGTGGCTTCCAGTTTGTCAGCATGACTTGGGGAGGTGACACAATCCAGCCCACCACACCCAGAGCCACCCCACACAGCTGCTGGCCCTGCACACTTCACCTCTCCAGCCTGACCACACCTTCCTCCCCCAATTTTCCCAAGAGCAACTTCATGGTGTGATGGGAAAGAGTGAAAATACACACAAGAACTCATCTTTTTTCTGCTCTCAAGTGGGAGGAAAAAGAAATCACCATCAAGTCCCCAGGCAGTGTGCTTTGTCCAACCACCTGACAGAGGCACAAGCAGAGCAATTCCTGCAGGTCCTGGATGCCCCAAAATAAGGAAAAATTGTACAAAAGAGGACTGAACAAAGCCTGTAGTGGTCTGAATGCTGTTTGCTACCTAGCAGCAGATGAATGAGCCTGGACAACCTCATTTAAGGAATGAAAACAGGACACAGAGTAGACACCAATTTCTATTTTTACAGGTAAGCAAAGAAAAGATGTAGCAATTTTGGCAAAATCCCATGGAAACAAAGACCCTAAGGAAATACAGTCTCCCACCTCACAAACAAGATGTGGCTTTCCAGACTGAAAGTATTTCCTGGTGGTGTCAGCATCTAATCCCCAAGATGGCTTGTCAGGAATGAAGATTTAAATTATCAAAGCTGATTGATCATTTAATATCTATCAAAGCACAATTTTCATTTCAAATTCTGGTTTTCATTTCCATCAATGCCAAAGTTCTGTAAGCTGGGCTCCAGAATGCAACAGCAGAAGACCCAGCAAAACCCACAGCACTCTGTCTTTTCAAATCACACTGAATTCTTGAGACAGAGCTAAAAAAAAAGGATTTTACACAGAAAAGAGAAAATTTCCTGACTTGATGATTGGTTAGAACCAAAATATTGTAATATTGTAAGAAAATAACCCAATTTCTTTAGAGCACTGGAGAAATGCTGCCCACAATTCCAAGAGGGAAGGAAAATCAATTATCTAAAAGTTAATTTATCTACTTTCCAATAATTTTGTATGTTTGAGCCTGCAACAATTTAAAAAAAAAAACAACTCAGTCTGGTTATTCCTTGCCATGCTCAGCTTCAAGCCACACCTGCAGCTCAGAAGGAAGGAGGAGTCCAGACTCCACCCCACAGCTGGGTCCTCACATGGGACCCACATTAACCACCTGCATTTTCATTGCCCTAGTCCACAAAATTCCAGCAAGAGACAGCAGCAGTGTACTCCCAGAGAGGAGCATTCCCAAGAGAACAAAACCCACAACATAAGCAGCACAAAGGAGGACAAATAAACAATTGTAGGACCACGTTAAAAAAAAAGCTGAGCAAACTTTCTGAACACAATTCCAGCCATGTGAACAGGAAGAAAAAACAAGGGCACGCTGTGCACCAGCACAGCTTCAGCAATTTGTATTCACAGCACCAACTTCTGGGGGGTTTTGAGGAGATGGCTCCCCACATCTGTAAACTGAGGGTCTAGAGAAGCAGTGAAAAAATGGAGCAGCAAAAATATAAGGGAGTGTCCCAGCTGCTTCTGACAACCTCCATCCATTCCATCCACACAGAACCTGGCACTGCCACAGTCAGTTCAGAGTCCAGGACAGGGGTTCAGAGGGGTCTTCATCCAGGTCACAGCCATGGAAATCCTCAGCCTGCTGGCTCTTCATCCATCCTCTTTGCAAACAGACCTTCCCCTTCATTTCCTGCTGAAGGAAACAGACCCAGACACAACAGGACCTGTTAGTGCCCACAGGAGAGGACTGGTACCCCACACTCACCTGAGCAAAACAAGGGGTTTGAGGTTACTCATATGGGCTCCTCTATCTGACAAGATGACACTCAAACAAGCCAAGCCATTTCCAAAGAAATTAAATACATTCATTCCCAGAATCCTAAATCAGAGCTGACTCAAAGCCAGCCTGCCAAAGCTCAGCAAACAAGAGCTGTTTCCCTGAACAGAAATGTTTAGTGAAGCCTGTTCAGCGTTTTACTTTGCCAGCTCCACTACAGCTGTGCATTTCCCCACACATTTTCATCTTTTTCTTTTCAATAATCAAATGCTCTTTGCCAAAAGACACAACTGCCTGGCTGGCTTGATCAAACAGAAGTGACACACACTTCAGCAGAAAACCAGGGGGAAAAACCCCTTCTGAGAGACAATATTCCTGAAACAAAAAAGAAAAGCTCACCCCTGGCTGTTCCCAGTTCTTAAGCCCCATCTTGCCTCACCTGACATTGCAAAGAATCAGGAGGTTCTGGACAGCAGGAAGGGTGGAATTCTCATTCTGTCCTGTCACCAGGTGCCTGTCCAGCACCACATGGACAGCATCTGGGCTGCTGGCTGAACACAGGAGGAAAAACACAGGGATTGCTCAGTGCCAGGATCACACCCTGATAAGCCCAACACAACACATAACTATTGTGGCCAGACAGATTTGCTGATCTATCACCCCAGCAGAGAGGGGCAGTCTCAAGCCCCTCATCCTGGAAAATTTTCCCTAGGAAATCCTTTTCTGAAAGGACAGGACTGGGTCCTTGATTCAGTTAACAGCAGGTGGGTAAAGTACACATATCAGGAGATAATGAAAAACTCAAAGTGTGTGTTTGAAAACCACAATTACTCACAATACAACACAAACTCATCTTATGCCAGACATGAGCTGTGATCACCAGGCTACAAAAATTAAATACTCATTTTCTGGCCAATTACAGCTCCCCAGTGTGCTCAGATCTACCAGCAACTGCTCTGCACCCCAAATAGAATTTTTAAGTTTCCTTATTCCAGACAGACTCCCAGACTGGTTTGGGCTGGAAGAGATCCTAAAGCTCATCCAGTCCCATCCCACTGCCACAGGCAGGGACACCTCCCAGTATCCAGTGTTGCTCCAAGCCCTGTCCAAGCTGGCCTTGCAAATGAGCAGTTATATATTGGTAAATGAGGGAATGGGAATTCCAGCTGAGAGATCCTGCCAGAGTCCTGCTCAGCTGGACACAACCAGCACACACACACTCATTTCCCAAGGGAGACACAAAGTGCCCATCCCAGACCCACCACTGAATGTAGCTCCAGAATCCTTCACAAAGTCCTCCACAATAATGGACAAACTGGCAAAATTGGGCTGCCTCACCAGCTCGTACACAGAGGGCTGAAACAGATCAAAAGGAAATTAGTTTGGCTTGCTTTTTTACAGAAAAAGCCAAGCAAAACCAGCACACACTTCCCTGAAATTTATATTTCTGCTCCCTCTACTATTCACCCAGCCAAATGACCACAATCAGCTTTGATGGATTTTGTGCAAGGAGCAAAATGGAAACTCTTAAGTGAGTTAAGTGAAGAGGAAATAACAGCACCAAACAATTCCTGCAGGTGTGATTAACTTCAGGAAGGTACAGACCTGTCTGTCCATGGCACACAAATATTTGGACACAGATGCTGTGCCACCTGCAGAGTCCAAAACCAGTAATCCATGTTGGAATGAAAATGGAAAACAGCTAACAGACAGAAAATTTAGGAGCACTTAGAATTGTAACACACAAAAGGAAGGAACTTAATTTTATAGTTTCCACAGCAACCATAGCTAGGCCACAACATGATTTAAATTATTTCATCATGACTGTAACAATCCACAGAGAGTCATAAACAATCCTTAACTCAAAGAGAAGCGCATGAGAACACTAATAGCTTTTGTGAGTCACAAAATCCTTATTTCTTAACTTTCCATGTAAATTTTCCACACCAGAAAGTTGTACCAGGGCCATTTGCATCACTCTGACACTATAAAATGGGCTGTGAGGTCAGAGCACACAAAATGAAAGTATCTGTAACTGGCTGCTTTAATTGCAAGCCAGTTTGTACAAACAGCCTTTTTTTCCTAAAACTTTTAACTTTTTTTCCTAAGACTCCCTCTACTTTTCAAAAAGAAACAGTACTTTGAGAAATATAACTTCTCCCCAGCATTCATTAAACAAACAAAAATTGTTTGTAAGTCCTCAACAACAAATGCAAAGAGCTGCAGCAGGAATTTCCAGCTTTTTCTTTGCTTCAGTCTAAAGTTTACTGAACAATCAGAGGGAAAGCATTCCCCACATGCCACTAAAAAGTGGGACAAACCCTTCATGCACCCAGTGCTGGGCCCCTTGTCAACGACAACTCTGCACATCTTGCACAAGCCAAGGGCACCAAACTGATAATTTATATTTACAGGAAGTTCAAAACCACCAGAAATCACACAGCAAAAAAAGCCCCCAAACAGCAGAAACAAGGTAAAAGCTTGGCATACCCCTGTCAGGCTGTATCCCTGGAAAACCCAGGATTTATCCTCATTGGTGGCACAACACAAAGCGGCCACTCCCTGTCCCACAGCACAGATAGGCTCTAGAAAAGAATGAAAGCACATTTGAGAGCATCTCCAAGTACTTAAAACACAGCTGAGCCTCATGCTGCCCTGCTGCAGTGAAGTTACACTGCACTGATAATGCTCCTTTAGGCTGTAGGGGCTTTCCTGCACACTGCAGTAGCAATTATTCTATCATAAGAATTGCTACAATTATTACAGTATTACAATTATTTTATTACTATGACAGTAAGAGGAAGAACAAGAATTGTAGCTTTTAACTCCAACTCCAGAGACAGCTCCACAAATGCTCAAATGTGGAGCACACCCCAAGTCTTGATTAAGTGCAGCCTTAATGATGATCCTGGGACATTCCACACTTGGCTCTGAGCCTTCAATGCTGCTGATTTGGACAGAGCCATTTCTGTACCACTGTAAGGCAGCAAATCCTTCTTCTGAGACAAGCTCTGAAAAGCTACTGGCATTGCTCCTTAAGATACTTTAAGACCTCTTTTTCCTTTTCAAGGCTCCCTTTTTCTTATTTAAGACATGTTAAGACACTTTTTTTTTTTTCCTTTAAGTCTCCCTTTCCCTTTTTAAAGGCCCATTAAGCCATTTGTTTTCCCCCTTGACATCTCCTTTCTCCTTCCCAGTTTGGAATGCTCTTCAGCCATGCAAACACTCTGGAGTCTCTGGAAGGCAGCCACCCTGCAGAGGCAGCACAGGAGCCCTGTTCCATCTACCCAGCCCCCGACGATGTTCACCTACTGCTCTCAGTGCTGAAGTGCTGCAGGATCTTGGCCAGGTAGCCGCTGTTGGCCAGGTCAGTCACAGCCCCGGGGCAGTTTGGGATCAGCAGGGCGTGGTACCGAGCCCCTGGATGGGAGGGAAGCAGGAACTGATTGTAGGGCAGGCAAAAAACCCCAAAAGCCTGATTATAAATCCACTGCATGTTTTGAAAAAAAGGACAAACCCACCTAAATCAGTTAAAAACTACCTAAAGAAACTAATAAAGCTACACAGAAGAGAGAAAAAGGTCCTTCTTAGGACAAGGGACGCACATTTTTAATGAGCCGTGCAAAACTTACAACTGTTCTGTCTGCTGACTTCTACTCCAGCAAAATACTTATTTTTAACAAGTAACAATGTATTGTGTGCTTGCATACACACAGACATTATTTGTATATATTACATATATATTAAAAGAGAATGACCATTCCAAAATAAATAAGAAAATTGCAAAGCAGTTGCTTGGACTTCCTCTTAAATAAAAAGTAAACCAACAACTGCAGAAACACAACTTTCCTGCCTTTTCTGTGTCATTCTTCTCTAAAATCCTGGCCCTGAGCAGGCCCTGTTCCCCAGCCAGGCCCGTGGTGACACCCTCACCATCGATGGACTCCAGCTTGGCGGGGCTGGCGTAGGATTTCATGCGGAAGTCCTGGATCCAGCGCGTGTTGGCCTCGTTCACATCCACAAAGTCAATGGGCTTCCCCTGGGGACAACACGGTGACACCCTGGTCAGCATCACTGCACAGGCATCCAGGACACCTCTGAAGGATGGCCATGGGGGATTCTGAGATGCTTTCAGCTCTTAAAAACTTGAAACTTTCCATTTTCCCCACTGGATTACTGCTAATAGTTTTCCCTCCACTCTTTGTGGGAACAGATACTGGATAGAGAAGTGCAAACCCACACTACAGAAAGGCTGCAGTCACTTTGGTATTAAAAAAACAGAATTAGGTCTGATTTTTTAATACAAAGTCCCTTAATATCTACAGCCAATAAAACACTTCTCAATATATTTATATTATATCAATTATATTATTTTTTTCATGACAACTGAGATATAAATTGGCTTCAGGCTGAAATCCAAGCATTTGTCCATTTTCACTCACCCCAGGTGTTGCCACTTGCAGGTTAAAGGCAGAGCTGGCCAGAGTAAAGCAGTGAAGGAACGACTGGGCTGAAACACCTGGAAAACAGATTGCAACACCTCAGGGAAACAACAGTGACAGTTTAATGCAGGCCACACTTTATCCAGGGTGAAAAACGCCAATCACTTGTTTTTAACATTTTTAAAGTTTAATTATAATAAAATGGCTACAAAAATAGTAATACAATTAGAGTAATAATAATTTGGGCAATTTGAAGTAGGACAAGTATGAGACAATAGAGACAGAGAGTTATGGACTTCCAGGTACCTTTTTCTGGGCAGTATAAGCCCGAAAAAGGACACACGTTAACAGAGGATTAACCCTTAAAAACAATAGCCTGTTGCATACTCATACACTTCACACATGATGCATAAATTCCATTCAAACACAGGATTCTGTCTGGTAATCGTCAACTTCTTCCTCCTAATCCTAAGGTACCTTAGATCTTTAGCTAGGCAGGAAGAATTCAGTTTGTTCTGATAAGAGAACAATAAACTCCTTTTCTCTGAAAGATTTAGGTGTCCTGTGGCTGCTACCTGGTGCAAGTGCCTCATTCCTTTCTTAAAAAAAAATCCCACTTACATAGTTCTTATTTTAACCACAAAAGTTACCTTTTAACTACAAGATTACATTTATCATACTATTAAAATGTTAATACAGCATTACTAATCAATACAACAAAATACATACAGTAAATATCTGCATAGAGCCATATAATATGCACTTTTCACATCCAGCAAAGTACACAAGCTTGGGTGTTTGCTCATCTTGAAAGCTCTAGATAAATTCAGATGATTATTTTGTTAGGATTTAATGATTTTAAAACATCAGAAATGTACAGTCTTCATTACAGGTGAGCTGAGGAACAGAATCCTGGAATGATTTGGGTCGGGAGGGACCCTAAGGCCCATCCCGTACCAACCCCTTGCCATGGCCAGGGACACCTCCCACTGTCCCAGGTTGTTCTAAGCCCTGTCCAAACTGGCCTTGAACAGGGCCAGCGATGGAGCAGCCACAGCTTCCCTGGGCAATCCGCACCAGGGCCTCAGCACCCTCACAGGTAAAAGATTCTTTCCCCAAACACCCAATCTGAGCCGAGCCTCCTTCCCCTCAAAACCACTAAAGCCGCACGCAGAGGAGCCGAGCAGCACAGCTGCACATGGCGGCCGCACCTGCAGCGCAGCATGGGCGCGAACGGAAAAGCGGCGCAGCTGGGCAGGGAGGGCACACGTGCGGCTGCACAGCCCGGCTGCGGTGACACCCACGGGACAGGGAGCCCGGCTGCAATGTCACCCATACGGGGGACATACAGGGCAAGGGAGCCCGGCTGCAGTGTCACTCACAGGGCAAGGGAGCCTGGCTGCAGTGTCACCCATACGCCGAGGGCCGTGGGCCGGGCACACGCGGGACACGCCGCGACAGCCGCACCGGGGACAGCCCAGCCCTGCCCAACCCCGCCCCGCTCCGCCCCACCTGCCGCAGTGCTGGGAAGGGACGGGGAGCGCGGGACACCCGCAGAGGCCGGAGCGGCGGCTCCCCGCGAACCGGCGGAGCTCCCCCCGAGAGCGTCTCACCCGCGGTGGCGGCGCTGGCGACGATGAGGCAGGAGGGCTTGGCCAGCCGCTCCGACATGGCAGGGCCGGGGCCTGAGGGCAGCGGCGGAGCCTCGTGCGGCCGCGCGTGCGCGGTGCGGGGCGCGCGGAGGGGCGGGGAAAGCGCGCGGAATCCCGAGGGAGGCGGAAAAGCGCGGGAAGCGCTGAGGGGGCGCTGCCGTCGCCGGGAGCTTTGGAAGCGCGCGGGTGTCCCGAGAATCCCGTAGTGCTGCGTCCCACCGACAACTGTCACTGTTTCCTTATTTCCCCACCTCCGTAAACCTCAGTGTTCCGTTTCTGCATTTGCATCTCTCATCCCTGTGTGAACTTAATAGATTTAGCCCTTGCTCGCTGCTGGCGTATTGCAGACACAATGCAGTCATAAAATGAAAGGTGTAAAATAAAGACAGCGCAATCCTGCTATTGGCTTTATTTGTTTATTGGAAAGGGTTTAATTTCTAGCCTGGTTTCCTAAAGGAAATGTAGCTTGTGCCACCTTGTTGGTCTCTTCAATCATCTCTCTCTCCTTTTCTCTCCAGAGCTGTGTTCCCAATCCATAGGCTGGTTAATCTGGATGTTCCTCACTGCTCCAGCTTAGATACGGGAAAATTATTTTTTAAAAAGGAAAAAAAGTATCTCATTCACTTTCACTGGGGAGTACTTCAGGATTTAGTGCCACTCCAGCAGCCTCTATATCACAGAGCATCACATTTATGGTCCTTATTCTCTGCTCATGACTCCAGTGCTTTTGAAACAAACACAAAGGACAGTGCTGTCCGGCCCCTGCTCCATCAGCTCTTCCCATCCTCCCTTCACTACTCCAGGTACGTGGAATTCCCCACACCCTGCCTGGGGCCATAGGAGGATCAGGCCCCCATCCATCCCAGCCTCTCATCAGCTCCATCATTCCCACTCAGAAAATAGGAATTTATTTGATGTCCTGCTCCTGTCAAACTAAAACTCAAGTCCCCAGCTGTGTTTCTGCAGCAAAATCCTCGGATGATTACACTTTTGCAGCTGAAGGATGCCCTTTTTCCTGACCCTGTGGAATTTACAGGATTTTTCTGCCCAGTTCTTAAGAAATTAATTTCCAGAAGCCTGCAGAGTTCCATCGGGACCCTGATTGGAGCTGGTGTAATACAACACCAATCCTGTGCAGTGACATGTGCTGCCAAAACCCTCTTCCCTTCAAGAGCCTGCAGGGAATCCGTGCACAGGGACCCCAGAGACATCACCCAGTGCTCAGGGGATGCTTTGTTTGGGAGGTGTTCCCAGGCCATCTCAGAAACAAAACCAGAAAATCAATAGGAGAAATTTGGCAGGAAAAAGGTCACAGCAAAGAACTGGGGGTGAAAGCTGGAGACCAGCCTATGGGATAGGGAATCTCTTGGATTGGAAATGTTTGGGTAAATCTACAATTCAATTTAGTTCCTTTCTGGGAAAAACAATAATCATCCTGCTTTCCCTGGGCAGGCTGGAGTTTATTTGGGGCAGGAACTGTCTTTTCTCACAGTTCTCAGTGGCATCACCTAGAAAACATTGGGCCTTCAGGAAACACAGACATGGAATCCAGGAATCATGGAAGGGTTTGGGTTGGAAGGGGACTTAAAGCTCACCTCGTTCCACCTCTCCCATGGGCAGGGACACTTTCCACTATCCCAGGTTGCTCCAAGCCCTGTGAACCCTGGCCTTGGACGTGTCCAGGGATGGGGCAGCCACAGCTTTCTCCAGACAACCTCCAGAGGGGGCACAGCAGGCTCCACTCACACCCACAGGTACACGAAGATGCTCACGGGAGGAATTATACAATCTCTCTATGTGTGTGTATATATATCTATATATAGTTTATTTCTCACAATCCTGGTAAGAGTTACAGGTGTATTTGGGAATCATTTACAGTTTCACAGCATATGGAGTGGCCATACAGCTTGTGATGTGAGTAACATACAGTGTGTAGAGAGCACACGATTCCGACCCATCCACCCACCACTCACACAATGGGTTTCCAAAGCTAATACTAGATTCAGCTACGGAGAAAGCCTGGAAAATGTCAGGGTACAGCGTTGGGTGTCGTACAACACTGTCAGTCACAATGGGACAAGCTAAACTACTTTAAATTTTCAATCTAGTATTTCTAGTCTACCTGCATTATTGCATTTATACGCTTTTTTTGTTTTCAAAGTCAAAGTAAATAGAATACTATATGGGAAAGGAAAAAATTCTTGACTATTTTAGGATTTGAGCTGCAGCCCATACAAAGTGTCCATAGAAGCATAGACAAGATTATAAATTCAACAAGGTATAAATTAGCTGGATAGCTTTGTGTGTAGGTAGGTGTCCATTTCCCTCCAGGAAATGTGTCTAGCAGCATATTGTTTCTGAGAGCAAAAAAAAAACCCCAAACCTGTATGTTGAACACAGGTAAAGATGTGTAAGTGACAAGCAGGTCTGGTTGTACAGGGAAGAAATCAAGGTGTCACTTGGAAAATTCCTATCGTTTGGAAAACACACTCAGGAGCTGACTCAAAACCCACCAAGGCCATTGGAAAGGTGCCTGAGGCTTCCAAAGGAACAGCAGGCATTTCAGTCTGACTTCTGAGGGCTTTGGATCAGTCCCTGGAGAAGTAACAGAATCCAAACAAACCAAAACCAAAACAAAAATCCCCTGTAATCTGACCTTCAATTTCCCTTCCTAAAATTTGAGTTCCTCCACAAACTGGTAGCCAACCTGCACTGGAAGAGAGTTGGTTTCCTGGGGAGGTGAAACTGCAACTTTTAAAGGCTTCAGTTGAAACAGTCCTGGGAAAAGGCACCAGGGTTATGAAGGGCTGCTCAAAACTCAGTAAAGCCAAATTATTCCCATGTTGGTTGGTTGGTTGGTTGGTTGGTTTTTAACCAAACAAAATTGTGTGGCACCCTTGTTCTCATCAGCTTGCCCCAGAAGCTTGGCTGCTTGAAGCAGCCGTGGCAGAACCAGGGATATGATGCAGGATGTGACTGTTGGAAAGGTGAATGAAGATTCCTCTTATCCTAGTGGGAGCTTTGGTGCTGCAGCATCATCACACAGACAGAAAGAACCTATACATTCAGGCTTGGGATGCTGCACTGGGGCTGAGGAACGGAAAAGTGATGGAACTGTTTGAGAATTCCAAGCTGGGAACAACTAGAAGAAAAATGGGAACAGCCAGTCCAAAGCCTGTTTAACCCAAGTTATGCTTTTCAGCAGAAAAACCTATTTAGTTTGAAGAGCATCAAAGAGCAGAGGGCACAAGTCGCAGAGTGCTGCATATCCGAGCACACACTGTCCAGAGGAGGGAGCAGGGCTGTAGCACAAGATAGATCCAAACTCATGAATTTGGAAAGCCAAAGGGTTTGATCTCTCATGAGACTTTGAGGCCTATTATGGCCAATTGAATGAAATGTGAATTTTAGAGGCCCAGACGTCCCACAGCTCCCTATCACCCAGTGACACCTGATCAGTTCACTGAGATGAGACAATCCTTGCACTTCCTGCACCCTCACCCCTGGCACAACAGCTGATCCTTCCAGGCCAGTAGAAATACATGTCCTCAACCTCAAAACTTCTCTTTTCCCTCTGTTTTTGGTGCTCCAGAGGGCTGAGGGAGCTCTGGCTGCAGCCAAAGGCAGTGTGTGCTCACACCATGCCAGCCCCTGTCAAGCAGCCAGAACACCTCACACCTGGCAGGGAAGGACAGGAATTCCTGGGGATTTGTCATCCATCACAAATCCTGTGGCAGACTTACACCCTCAAAGGTGAGGGCAGATCAAAGCTTCAGACACTCCCTGCTGTGACACAGTCTGGGGGCCCAGCACCGCCTGTATTTTTGGGGGAGCACCTAAAACCTGCCTTAGACAACCCAAAATCTGCCCCAGCCTTGGGCTACAGAGAGGCCACACCTGCACAGCTGCTCAGGAAGAAAGTAGGGCAAAAAAAGTGAATACAGTGCAGTGGCCAAAGAAGGAGGAAAGAACAAGCCATGAATCAGATCAGAAACCAATGGAACCCCATAATTTGTAGCAGCTGAAGATCTGGTGTCAACAGACATCCCAGGAATTAGGGAATTTAAAAGGAAATCAGGTTATTGATGGTCTCAAAAAGAAGAGGAAGTCATCATAAACCCACTTTATTCAGTGGATTAAACATCCTTTGAGGGTTGCTGGATGGGGGCACAGGATCCAAGGCTTTTTGGTGCTGTCAGTCAAGTGCCACACTTAAGACCCAAAATGTGCCAACAAATCCTCAGCATCAGCAGATTTCTCCCCAAAAGAGTAAAGGACCAAATACCTCCAGTGTAAATAGCAGGAAATATTCCCAATTCCAATGTCTTGCAGGGAGAATTTACTGGAATACAGAACTGCTATGCTCCAGATCAAAGCCAATTCCTCTTTGTGGTGGGAAGTGCCCAGGCTGTGCAGCAGAACTGCAGCCAGCTCATGAACATGATGTGATGCTGCTTCATCTCTCAGCCTCCTGGTGAAGGGAATGACACCACAGCAAGGCCTGGGAAGGGACTCAGGGAATCATTCCTGCTCCAGCATGGAGGACGGACCAGGAGGATGGAGGTGCAAGCATTTGCATTTGCAGTCCTTGTCATAATGTGAAAAGAGAACACAGCCCCTCCTGATGTCCTGGCAATTCCCCTGAATCATGCAAAGTTGGTTATAGAAAAGTTCAGGTATTTTTCTAACCCTTTAACATTGCTCAGAGCCAGCAGGAATTAATCTGGGAAAGGCAATTAGCAGAGGTTAATTTGCATGGCACCAGAGCTCGTCATTTTTGCCTTTTTCTGAGGAAAGAAAAAGGGAGAAGAGGATATAAAAGTTAGCATGTCCTTACCAAAGCTATTAGGATAATTAAACAGTGCTTTTTCTCTCCACTTCTCTGTTCTGTTCCTGGCACCCTCTCAGAATCTTCACCGACTTGAAGCTTTCCATGGAGCTGATTGAAATTCCAAGAATTTCACCTTTCAAATATATTTTTTCATTGCCTTCCTTTTTTGGTTTACTTCTCAAAGAATC
The DNA here is from genome assembly GCF_047830755.1 of Zonotrichia albicollis. Taxonomy (NCBI): domain Eukaryota; kingdom Metazoa; phylum Chordata; class Aves; order Passeriformes; family Passerellidae; genus Zonotrichia; species Zonotrichia albicollis. Next base: position 46,911,067 of record NC_133824.1, read on the forward strand.
ATTTTCCTCTTCAATCTTCAGCACTGTTATTTTCAACCAATTCTAAGAATAGTTAGAAGGCCGCTAAATTCTAAACCCCAGTAGCGTTTCCAGGAAAAGCAGGGAGTATTTTAAGGCATAAATCATCTCTCACCAGCTCCAGGGGCTTTTTGGTTGCACTGCTGTTGTTCATACACAAATCCTGATGCCAGTATAAGCAGAGCTGCCTCAAAGAAGAGACTTGCCTTACGCTCACTCTAAAGAACATTTGTGTCAATTGAAAAGTAAATGTGCAATTGAGATGATTTTATGATGACCTGTGATCATATCCCTGGTGCCAACAAGAACTCAAAGGCCAGAGCATGGTGAAGCCAGTGGAAAAATTCCCCTTGTTTTCAGTATTCTATGGCTCAACCTTCAAACTCTAGTCCATCAGAGACAGAAATGGATGTTTCATTTATCACCCAGCGCCCTAAGAAATGCTTCAGGGCAAGTGACTGTTGAGTGCTTTAAGGGAGCCCCAGGCAAACAGGAATGCATTCTAACCCTCCCCAAAATGCTGCTGCACAATCCCCTGGCTGCCAGATTTGTTTTCGTCCTGCTGCAGCACTGTTAGGAATAACAGGACTTATCTACAGGGTATTAAATCAGTAGGAAGAGGAAGCAGAAGCATAATCCATTTCATCTCTCTTAAAATAGAAGCAGCAAAAAACCTTCTACTGAGTTGTCCAAGACAGCAAAATGACATCTTTATATTCAACTAAAATTTATGATTCCCTAAAAAGAGATTGAGATTGGGTGCAGTGATTCAATCGAGAGTTTTGGTGATAAGCTGAAAGGTCTGAAACCAGTTTTGCCAATATTTAATTTATCGACTTGATCAAAAGAGTAAACTAGCAATCTAGATCTCTTCAAACCCCAAGCACAGACTCTTGATTAGTTTTAAGTGTTAATTCACTCTCCCCATGGAGATGTCACTGGAAGGACTTCATACCACAAAAACCACACAAAGAAGGACATCAAGCAAATAACGGCGTGTGCTCAGTACGAGAGAAAAGACAACTATTTATTTAGCACAGCAGCGAGGTCAGTCATTAAAGCCTTCTGCTTCCACAGCTTTGGGGCTGAGAGAGGGGCATGTGCTCCCTCCCTGGTGCTCGCTGGACATTTTTGGCTCAGAACAAAAGCACTGCACAGCCTGGCACAGGAAGGCAGGACAGGAGCTGTTTGCAAGGCAGGCTGCGGCATGCTGTGGCATTTACGCTGGATCTGCCCGGCTCAACACTGGAGCCACGCTTGGAAATGCGCTACAGCACGGTCCAGGAGGGTCTAAAAGTGCCTCAATTTAAAGCAAAGAGCCCACAGGACTGCCCAGGGAGGGAGCAGGGGCTCGGGGCTCCAAGCACACCACACACTCAGCATTTCACCAGCCAGACATCCCTTGCACTGAGGAGAAACCAGGACTGGAAAGGAATCCAGGAGCTGCATGGCGTGGTGGGAATGGCACAGAAAAGACATCATGGACACTTGGTGTAACTGCAGGGAACGAAGGAAGGGGCATCTCCAGCTTGGATTCTCTCCCCCTCCCAGACTGCAGCAATGCAACACAAAGGTTTGTACACACACACGCAGGATGTGCTTCAAGGCACACACACACACAGAGACACAGAGGTGTTTTCCAAACCACACTGCCAAAGAGGTGGGTTCCAGGTGCTGAACCTCGACAGCAGACTGATCACAGGAAGTGGAAAATCCCTTGGGAACAGGACAGACCTCATTCAGAAACCCCTGACAAACAGAACATACCAGGCTGGCCAAGCAGGGAGGGCCTCGAATGAGCGCCGTGCCTGACAGAGCTGCGGCCCCATCGCCACCTCTGGGGCGTTTCTGGATGAAACTGGCCTTGCATCAGAGTGCTCTAAGGGCAGGCAGGGTTTGGAGAGGGAGAAAAGGTTAAGGCCATTGGCTGAGAACTGGTTTTCCCCTCTTCTGTTGCCAAAGGTGAAGACAAGGAAATAAAAACATTTTAGAAAGGAAAACTGGAGACTCGAGTGGAGCAGGTGCTTCACTTTCCTCCCTGATCTATCTATGCTGGTCAGGGCAGAACAGATAGATGCTGTGCCTAATGTCACACACTGCTGAAAACAATCCTAGGCCAGAGCTGAGAGGGAGAGAGGGGGCAGGAAAGGTGGAAACATCTCTTGAAAACACAAGTCACTGTCTGAAAATCACTACCTTAGACGGCAAAACATGAACCAGAGCAGGAGGGGGTGATTTCCTTCTGAGCAACGTTAGCAAAACTCCCTGTGAAAATTTCCCTGCCAAGTTGTGCTTCTGAGGGGAGAGGAGGACTCTCCTGCTTCTAACCCTTCCCCAGGCTGTAAGTGACACACTGCTGCTGGGAACACATCCACAGCTCATGCCAAGAATGTTTTAGGCTACCAGGATCTCACCTGGAGCTGTAGCATTGCTTCCCAAAACTCCTGTGTGCCCAACACACCTGCTCCTGCCTCTGTGCTGTCAAAGATGGAGGCATCAACTTCCATCTGCACCAGGACACAGTGCCTGATATTCCCAGAGGCCATACACCCTTGGGAATATTTTCTGAGCTTACCACAGGAGTAGCCATGCATTCCAAGCCCATGTGCGTTCAGATTTGGAGGTGAATAAGACAGACATGAGCCAAGAGCAGAATTGCCAGGTCAGGTTATACCACCACACCATCCCATCCAGGGACTGTGCCAGAGGCAGACACTGCATAGGCAGCACCTGAGGAATGAATGCACACCTCACTCTACCTCTGCAGCCCCTGAATCCATCCATCCATCCATCCATCCATCCGTCCCTCCATCCGTCCCAGTTAAAGGTGCACAATGGGCTCTGTAACAGAGCTCACCCCACTGTGTCACAGCCCCTTTCTAACCATCACTCCTGCCCTGCCCATGGGCTGTGGCTGCTGCCGAGCTCCCACTGGACCTCATCTCATCTCTGACCCCACTTCAACCCAAAATGTAAGGGGTTTTTGTAACACTGGCAGCAGCCAACAGAAGCCTAATGGAAGCTTTCAGAGGCAGAGCTCCTCACCCCTTGCTGTTTAGTGCTGAGCACTGGCCAAAGCACTAAACACCCTCTCTCCTCCCCCTCACAAGGTCTGGCTTTAGAGCCAAGGTACTCACCCATGAAATCAGGCTGCTCCTGAGGGCTGGGAATTTGTTTCCATTTCCAAAGTGTGGATGAGTTACAAATCCCTGCTACTACTCTCACAAGAGGGAGGCAAGAAATCCACCCAGGACAGACTCCAGTGCCCTTGGAGGGGGTTCCCTGGTATAAAGCAGGTAGGTTAGTGTTAACTCTCATGGGGTCCCAGGTCCTCTCTGCCCTAACACCAGCTCATTTCTCCCCATTTTCCTGTCTTCCCATATGCTGAGAGGCCACAGCCTTCAGTGGGGGAAAAAAAAAATCCACTGAAAGGCCTTATCCAAAACCCCAAAAAATGAACACAAATAGTCCAGCCAGCCTTGAGGGAGCTTGGACTGAGCCCACAGCACCTTGCAAAGCCCAGCCTAACTTTAGGAAATACTAGATCCAAAACAAAGTCTCTCTATTCCAAACGCTGCCCACGTGACCCTGGCGAGCCCTGGGATCCTGAAGGCTGCAATGGGACTTCTCTGGGCCACAGCACAGCCCCTCTGGTCACTGTCCTGCTGGCAGCTCAGCCAGAGGAGTGACCTGATGTGACATCCCAGGCTCACACCGGGCTCTGCCACGCCGCAGCCACCCTGGTTCCTCCGGAGCACTTCCCAGACGGGCGTTCCAAGGTGGGGTGATGAGGGGCAGATGCACAGACACCGATCAGGGATCGCCCGTGGCTGCTGGGTCAGGGAGCTGCCTCTTCCCTGCCACTGCCCCTGCGCTTCCCTTGTCCTGGGATGGGGCTGGAAAAACAGCCCCAGCCCAGCGTGACAGGAGAGCCGGGCCTTAGCACTCCCCTTCCATCTTCTTTACCACAGCCCAAGTTAAAACAGAACCAAACAGAAACCAAAACACAAATTGGGACTCTGAATGGGACGCAGAACACTTTGGACTTGAAAACGGGACTGCAAGGAGGGGAAGGGAGGTGTCTCCCAGGGAGGACAGCAGGGGAGGGGAGGGGACACCGTCATTTACACCGATCAGGAGAAGCTGTAATCTATACACAGCGGTATAAGCCAAGATATATTACATGAAAGAACACACTGAGTGCATGGAGTTACCCACAGCGGGTCAGACTGGCACAGTCGTCTTGAACAAGACCCTGGAGTTGCAGTTGGTGTTTGTTGTTGGCCTATCTAGCTCGCTCTCTATATATATAGCTATGTATAGAATTTCTCTGCATGCATTTGTCTCAAAAGGAGCTGTACAGCTGGGCTGGGTTCCTCATCCCCACCCCGTCTCGGTCTTCATTTTTTCCGGGCTAGGAAAGCCACTCCCACAATCACAGCCAGCGCGGCCACCGCCACTCCTCCCACGATGATCAAGGGCTTCATGTTGTCGAAGAAGCCGCCCGGGGACTCCTCGGAGCTGTTTCCCTTGTGGTCAGAGTCAGGGGACTGCCCGCTGGCCTCCTGCGGCTCCATGCCGGCGGGGCCGGGCTTCAGGTTGCTGTGGTTGTTGGCGATGGCGGCGTCACCTGCTGCCTTCTTGGTGGCCGTGGCAGGAGCAGGCTGCTCTTTGGGGGCCTCCTTCTTGTCTGCATTCGTGGCAGGCCCGGGGTTGGGCTTTTCCGGCTTCCCGGAGCTGGCGGCCTTGGCGTCGGGTTTGTTTCCGCTTCTCACGTTGCCTTTGGAATCCATCCTAGGGGTGCTGTGGGCAGCGGCTGGATACGTGGGGCTATCCCAGCTCTTCTCCCTCGCCCAGCTGCTGCAGGAAGCAGAGGAGCCACCCGAGCTCAAGGCCTGGGAGAGGCTGTCTTGGGATGCTTGTTATGCTGGCAGTGTCCTACCTGGACATGGTACAGCACCTAGAGCGGGAAGCAGAACAAGGAGAGGTGAGTGACACGGCAGAGCAAGCCAGTGTTGTTCTGCCTGGAGGTGATGTAGGAGGACGGGAAGGAAGACTGGAAAACTGTTGGCTCCTTCTTTCAGAACTGTGAACTACATTCAAAGCATTTAGAACAGGCTCTGTGCCTGTAGTAATCACAGAAGTAGAGAATGGCTTGGGTTGGAAGGGACCTTAAAACTCACCTTGATCATGCCACGAGCAGGGACACCTTCCACTGGATCAGAGGGCCCCAAGCCTGCACAGCCTGGCCTTGGACACTTCCAGGGATGGGACAGCCACAGCTTCTCTGGTCAATGTGTGCCAGGGCCTCAGCACCCTCCCAGGGAAGGATTTTTTTCCTAATATCGAACAGGAACATCAAACAAGTTGGACTGACTGTCATCTATGGCTGCCATACTGGGCATCCATAGTCCAAGTCCATCCCGGCTGTGTGTGTGAGGCCATTTGTCAGTGATGACAAACTCACATCCAACCAAATAAACCTTACTTTGCCTTTGCTCACCCTTTCAATTCCTTCTGGGTAAGAAAAGAACACTGTGTTCCATGGGAGAACAGATGGATAGATCCTTCCTGCCTGTCTCACCCTCCACCCTCCCTTTTGCAGCACTATCCCAAGGTCCATTCAGGAAGTGGTTAAAATGTGATCTTATGTGATATTTTCTCTCCAGATGGGTACTGCAGGAAATGCAGCATTAGTTTCTCAGTTCTCACAGATAGCAGAGATAAAAGGATTATTTCTACCAGCATTTCAGTAGAGCAACAGCAAAACAAAGTGCCAGATCCTCAGCTGGTGCAAAACAGAGAATTAACTGCATGGATTTACTGCAGAGCTGGATCTCATGGTGATAGAGACATCTCAGTCCTGTGATCTCCTTTCAGGGTTTGCTGGACTTGCCCATGGAGCCAAACAGGATGCTGGTGATCAGCTGGGGCTATCTCCCCCAGGGAACTGGTGGAAGCAGTGAACAGCACTGCTGCACCATGGCAATTCAGCAAAGGGACAAAGTGGGCTTTGAGGGGATGAAAAACTACCACAAACCTCACCCCACAAAGCTGGCAGGGCAGGGTGAGCCGAGGATGGAGCTCCTGTGGCTGCACATCCATGTGATGGGAGGAGAGGACAATGCACTGGGCACTTTGCCAGCAGGCTCTGGCAGTTCAGCACCACATCAGCCCCAAGCTTGGGAAATAAAGAGTAACCAGGATCTGAGCCGCCGGCACTGCTGCCTCCCTGCTGGCCTTCAGGGCTGCCAGGAACCTGCCAGGAGCTTTCTGCCTGCTAAGTGAAATCAGAGCTCATTGTCTGCATCGAGAGCTGAAGAGGCTCCTCACAAACCTCAGCCAGCAAAGGTTCCTTCCACAGCGGCTCAGAGGGCAGATCACTCCTCTAATGACAGGCACAAGGTCCCAGGGCTGCTGCAATGATCTGTGCTGCTGACTCTTCTGGGAAAGAGGCTGACAAACATGGGGCCTTCATCTCCATTTAGGCAGGAATGGAGGAAATCTCACAGAAATGAGAGGTCTGGGACTAGAGCAAAGCTGAGCAACACCTTATGGCTCCTAAGTGTAAGATGGAAACACCTCCCTCCTCTGCTCCCCCTTGCCAGCCATTGCTTGGTGGCCACCAGCTGCTCCAGTGCCAGCCAACTAGAGCAGACTGAGGGAACTGCAGCACCAAAATCATGGAATCCCACAGCTCTCACAGAATATCCTAAGTTGGAAGGGACCCACAAGGATCCTCCAGCCCAGCTCCTCACGCTGCACTAGGCTTGGTGACCATAAAACCCCGTATTTCTCATTGACTGCAGCTGGACAGTGCTTGCATTTAGTTTGAGAAACTAAACCCTTTTGGAAAGCCCAAACTGTGCCTCCCTCACAGCTTGCTGAGTGTGTCTCAGACATTTGGGCATCCTGTACCACACAAACACCACCCCAGATGCTCACCCAGCTTCAGACCTCGCTGTGGCTTGGGGCGTGGGAGGGAAACAAGGGCCTGGCCAAGTGCAAGAATATTTTCCTCTCAGTGCTCATTCTGTGATATTTCTGTAGATATCACCTGCCTCACCTTTTCCTGTGCTTCCAGAGAGCATCCATACTGCTCTGTCAGCACAAATCCCACATAAATCCAGAGCTGAGGCTGCACACAGTCACTCTCAGGACTCTGTTCCTTTGATTTGGGACCAGTTTATCCTTTTTTTTTTTTCAATCTGGTACAATGAGACACAAAGAAATAGTAAGTGGAGCCCACAACTGAAGCAGGCTCACAGGTTAAAGCAGGGAGGGTCAGATTAATCCATGGCATAAATATTAATTTACCTTCTTTGTCACTTTGATATCAGTTAACTGGGCCACTCACACACTCTGACATTCATGTGGCTACAGCACATGGACCAAGCATTAAACTTCTGCTCTTTCCCTAGGAAAATCATGTGCAGCCTATGGAGATTGTGAGGTAAATCAGGGAGGGCAAACTCACCTTCTTGCTGAGAAATGGGGACCCTGCACAGCCCAGGCACCTCCAGGTTTATCCACACCCCTCACTGCTCCAGATTCCTGGGGGCACAAAAGCTGGTTTTGCTTGGAGCCATGGAGTCAGGAGCTTTGTCCTGCTGCCGTGCCCTGCATTGCCACAAACAGAATTTCCTGATTCTAAGTGCATTTCCACTAAAAGCAACACAAACCCATCACACAGCTTAGAAAAGGTTTTAAAAGATGTAGAAACCAAACTAAGCCAAAAATCAATATCAGCAGTTCTTAAGTGCCTGCATAAAGGGCTTTTGCCTGTGGTTTTCCATCACTGCAAGTAGCCACAGGATCACCCAGCACCTCTCCAGACCCTCTGGCCTGGCTCCTCTCTGGCTCCTGGGTACCCTTAGCAGCACATCCGCTTCCACCCCAGTACTTAACCCTCTTCTATGTGCTCTTAGCGCCTACCTTGGGAATCATCTCTCCTCTCCATCCTGTACTTCCAAGGGCATGACCATGGGCTCATCTTTAAGCACCTCTCTCTCCCCCAGACTGAAGAAAGAAGTGATTTCCTCATTTCAAAAAACTAACCCTGCATGTGAGGGTTCCCCCCATTCCTTTGTCTCCTCCTCTTCCCTCATTCCATCACACCAAGTTTTTCTCTAATGACACATTTTCCTACCTTTCCTTTCTTCTTTATAGCTCCTCACATCTTTTTATTCCTCCCTTTTCTCTTGTCAGCTGCTGTCTCTGCCTGTCTACCCATTCCTCCCCCTTCATCTCCCTCTCTGCCTCCTACACAGGCAGCAGCACTTGGGAATAAGATTTTGTGGGAGACAGGCTTCATTCCCTGCTCCATGCTATTTCTGTTTAACAATCAGTGCCCTTTCTGGAAGGTTCTCATTGCCAGAGCTAACCAGCTCTTTCCCAGGCTGGGAAGAAGGAGTTGGTGTAATAAAATCAGGGATGATCAAGGAGAAAAAGGAAAAGGAAAGCTTTCCAAATTGCTGCTGCAAAGATTGGCACACAAACACCACAGCTCCCCTGGGATGCTCTCAAGGTCAGTGCAGTCAGACTCACCCAGAGCAACAAGCTGCCCTCCACTGGAGCAACAGGCCAGCAGAGGAGCAGCTCCCCTTGGCTCCCTGAAGGGCACTTTCCTGCCTCAAATCCCAGCAAATCACCAAACACATCTATTCATCTGTCTCCTGCGTGCACAGATGAAAGCTGCATCAATCCTGCACCGAGCACAGCAGATGAGTCATTGCTGAGCTGAGCCACAGCCCAGCTCCACCAGCATGGCCCCTTCCCTCTGCAGGGACCCATCCCAGCTCCAAATCCTCTCATCTTCCTCTGCTGCTTCCATGGGGAAGGAAAAGTCAGTGTCACTTTGCAAGAGCGAGGAGCTGCTCCAGGGTGTGGGTCTGGGGTGCAGTGGGAAGCTCATCCCCAGGGTTTTTCCCTCTGTCATGAAAAGCAACCCATTTCCATCAGATCCTTGACTGCCACACTGAGACTGGCAGCAAGGAAGGATTTAACAGCACAGTGGGGTTATGTATCAGGATTTATCCTGCAACAAAGGTCCATCCCTACACTCCAGGTGTCCTCCAGTTGGAAACATCCATCTTGGAAACAGCTACTGACCACATCTGACCTGGAGCAATGCTGTGCAGGAAGAGCCAGAGATGGCAGGAAAAATCTTCAAATCCTCCCCCTCATCCCTTAATCTCCTCTTCCTTTTTTTGTCACTCCTGCCTGTCTGGAAGGCACTCATCCCCTAGGGCATGGGACAGACAGACCCTTGCTGTCCCTAAGGAAACAGCAGCTGGCACCAAAGGTGGCTCTGGAGCAGCAGAGGGAGCTCCTTCCCCAGCACTCTCACCATCCCACTCTCCTCCATCTTCTCATCTAACCCTTAAGGAATGCAGCCAGGACCGCCCTGTCGTTTGGGACGTGTCCTCAGGGGTCTGTGCCTGTCCCCTCTGCCACACCTGGAGTGATCTGTCAGGGCTGGAAGGATTTGTCTCCAGTCCCCTCCTGCAAGTGAGCAGCATTCCTGGTGCTTCAACTCCCCATTCCCAATGGGGAAAGCCAGCATTTCTCCCTTTTTCTGAGCTGCTGGGGAACAAATGTGTTCAAGGCAGGGAGATGCCAAGCAAGCACCCAGGAGAAGGTCAGCAGAGTAGTGACTAAGCCATTCCCAGTGCCCAAGAAGTGCAGCGAAGATGGATGAGGTAATGCACCGCCTCTGATATTACCATAAATATTAAAGCAGCTTTACATAAGGAGCTTGTGTTCTCTCAGCTGCCATGAGCAGCTCCCCAAGGAGGATTTTTAGCTCCCTTCCAGGCTATTTCAGCCCCCGACTCCTGACGCAACACACGGCAAGCGTGACACAACGCAACGCAAACCCCACGCCAGCAGAGTCACTTGTCACAGACGCTTCTGAACGGCCTCAGTGCTGCACAGCCAGGGACAGACTGTACAGGAGCCTGCTGTGCTTCCCAGCCCTCCCAAATCCAACCCTCAGAGACAGCAGCACCCAGTCACAGCAAACACTGCTGACCCACTTCACTCTGATGAGATATTTATGAATCCTTTTCCCAATCTGTTGTTTGTTACTCCCCACATCCCTCCCCCCATCCCTGGATTAAACATTTCCCTCTCAAACAAGCCCTTTGAATCTTGTTATGGAGAGTGTCAGATGCTGGAAGTATTTTAGCAGTGGCAGCAGCTTCAAATCGCTGCCACGGGGGGAGATCTGCCAGTCAAGCCTCTGCTCCGTGGCTGCGGCAATTCCTGCAGCTGCTCAGAGCCCCAGCGTGCTCCTCACTGGTCCAGCTGGTGCTGGCAGTGATCAACAATTTGTACCCACCATCCCCACAGCCCCCAGAGCATGGCCAGGACCCCCCTTCTTGCTCCCAGTGCCACCAAGCCATGTCCCCTCTCTCCAGGCTGGGCAAGGCATCCACACTCAGAGATTGGGTTGTACCTGGTACCAAGGTGAGGTCAGGGAACAGGATGGGTTCCTGTAGCCCAGTAAGGGCAACTTTGCCCTCCATTTCCAAAGGGAAGGGCTCTGGGATGCAGACCCCGGGCCACCAGCTGCTCAGAGGTGTGACACCACTGCCAGTGTCCTCCTGGGAGGCTGCCCAGCCATGCTGCCCACACAGGTGACAGAGCACTTCAGTCTGCCCACCAGAAAGAGCCCAGAAACAGGACATATATGGTCTTTTTCTACACCACAACCTCTGCAGATGACAAGCTCTGAGCTGAGCGTCACCCCTGCAAACCACACACATCCTGTCCCCAAAGAGCTCCTGGGATGGATGTGGCAGACATTTTATTCTCTGAGAGATGGAGGCAGCATTGCAGGCACACCACACTCCTACCAGGGGCTCAACCTGTGTTCTTTTGGAGGGGTTTAACCCCAAACACAGTTCCAGCCTACCCTAGTAACCCACACATGTTTGTATACAGCCACGTGCACAGCAAATACCAGGCACTGCCAAGCAGCCGTGGGAGAGAGGAGATTTTGTCTGCAGCCACGTGCTCTGACTGACTCCCTGGGGTGGGCACTGAGTCACAGCTGGCACGGCCCTGGCCTGCTGTCAGCAGGAAAAGCCACACCTGGGAAGGCCCCTCAAGTGCCACCAGCCTCCCCCATACAGCTTGCACTCTCAGACACACCTTACAGCAAAATAATTTCTAGAATTCAACAGAATCCAGAAATACGTCGCTGAGGCTGGGTTGGAAATACCCTGCTGCAAAGCCTGGCTCCTCAGGGTCCCAACACAGTCCCCAAGCCCCTAAAACAGAGTTCAGAGCACCTCAATTTGCTGTGCTAATCTCACTTTAATCTTGAGTTTGAACTTCTCTCAGACACAAAATCAAATTCTCTTTTCCCCTCAACAGTTTTTTTTTGGGTTTTTTTTGTTTTTTTTTTTTTTTTTTTTTTTTTTTTTTTTTTTTTTGTAGCAGAGCAAAACTGTTGCTTTTACCGTTCAAAACCACGAGGTGTTAGATCTTGAGCCTCTCCCTGGCAGGGCTTGGCGCCCCTCACCCCAAACAGAAATTCAGGGCACAAAGGAAAAGCTTCTCAGCCAGGATGACTTTTTCTTCCCATGGCAGCTACTTGTCAGGACACTGGAGCAATAATTGGGAACACTTTGGGAGACGCCACAGCAACAGGAATCCTGGAGCCTTAACCCATGACACCGCACAGGGATCTGGCTGTATCCTGAACCCTACCTTGGGCAACTCCTTCTGTTTTAACTTTTGCAAACACACTCAGTTCATTTCTTTAGAATGTTTTTCCAGCCCTCCCAGAGTGAAAAATTAATTTCCAACAACACCCTGGCTGGGGCCATGGGGCTTCTCTTGGTTCCCTGCTCAGCTCTGGGCCTGCGGTGCCAGCTCAGGGATAATGTCACAGGGCCAGCAAACATTCCCTGCCCCTTGGAAAATGGTGAACACTCATTCCTTCCCACCACAAAGCCCTGCTCCTTACCCCAGGCCTGCCAGGACTTGGGAAAAGCCTTTTGGAAGAAGGCAGATGCTTCATAATTGGGGTGCTGCTCCCCAAGCAGCCACAAGCCAGTCCCCAGCTTCAGGAGGCTGATTCCCTTTCTGACAGATCTTGCTGTTAAGGCATCTTCCCCCCAGTCCTGCATCCCAAATTCAATATCCACAAGCAAAAAAGGATGAGGGATATATGTGACACAGTGAAATAGCCCCAACCACTGCAGGAAGCAGCAGCAAATTCAACACCCCTCCCCAGTTTATGGGCATCCTAAATCCATCCCTTCCGCATGATGCGGCATCACCCCCTTTGTGGCTCAGCTGGGGCCAGCAGGAAGATTCTGGAAGCAATTCCTCTCATGCAGAGCTGGGTCTGGAATCTGGCAGCCCCTGGATCTGCAGGCATCAGCCTGAAAACTGTTGCTCTGCAGCTGAAATCTAAGAACCCACTGCAGGCAGACAAGGGGCCAATTCCACACGAGGCAGTGACCTTCCAGGGAGGCTCCCACACTCTCTGGGGTAAAACCCATCCCTTACCTTATGCAGCAACACCAGGGCATTCTCTTTCCCAGCAGAAAGCTGGAGAGCATCTGGGGAAGGATGGCCAAAGCTCCTCCAGCATGGAAATCCCTGTTCATGCAGCTCCATCCCTCCCTCCACCCCGTCTGCCAGCCCCAACACCTGATCCAGGATGGGAACAATGTGCCAGGGTGTTCTCCAGCCCCGCATGCCAGCAGCCTGCCAGGGGAGGGGATGGATGCAGCGGGATGAAAATGCACTTTTAGGGGAGAATTGGGATTTCTTCCCCCACCCTAGCACAGTATCACAGGGTAAGATGTTGGTGTTGGGCACCGTGGCTGAGAAAGGACAGCTGGAAAACACTGAAGGTCAAACCTGTGAAGGTCAGACTTTTGGAGGTCAGTCCTGAGATAGAGCAGGGAGCTTAATCCGGCATAGTCCATCCTCCCTCTCCTGACGGCATCCTGCCCAAGCCCCACCCAGGAAAACGGGGCTGCGGCGGGGAGGTTTCCTCTTCTTGTCCCAATGCCCAAGTTCTGCCGGCCTGACCTCGATTCAATTTTAAAAACCCTCTTCTTTTCCCCTTAGCACCTCCCCAGAAGCCACCAGAGGGACAGAGAAGTAAACAGGAGCAAATCAACAGGTCCCTGCCAGCACACATCCCAGGGATGCACAGGGATGCACAGAGAGCAGGGAGATCAGACTGAAGAGCCTGAGACATTCCCGAAGCATTCCCTCCCTGGAAGCACCCACCGTGACTCAGGAGCCCTGGGCTGGCACCCACCCCTCTCCCATTCCTTCGGTGCAATATTCTCCTTGTTTTAACATGCACTGCTGCCTCTGACATCTTCCTCCCTTTGCGGGTTTTTGGGGGCAGATTTCCCTTTGTGAGCTCCTCTCCAGCACAAGCCCAGGGTCAAATCAAAGGATACACCCCCCAAATTGCTATCAGATTCTCCCTGCCCTACAAAACAACCCCCTTTCCTGGGAAAAGGTGAAGGCTGAACCAAGCTGCCGCCTGTTCCTGCTTCCCTCCTGCCTCACAACTGACAGAATTAAACAGTCATTAAACCCATCCAGGCAGAGCAAAAGGCAAACAAATCCCTCTGTCCATGCAGATGGGAGGGGAAAAGCAGCTGGAGAAGCGCTCAAACCCTTCCGGGGAGGTGCGGCAGCTCTCTGCCAAGGCCGGAGGGGCTCAGCCCGGGATGCTGCTTCCTCTCCTCCCTCCCAGCAGCCCTGTTTCCGGCACATGGCCGGCTCCGCTTCCCCGTGCTCGCCGCCCTCCTGCCTCCGGAGCGCTCTGCGGCATCCAGGGCCTGTCCTTGGCCCGGCCCGGCTCGGAGCGGCGAGGGATGCGCTGGGGCTGAGCGGTACAGCCCGCGGCGGCGGCGGGGAGGCTGCAGGTACGTGCGGGAAGCTGCGGGCAGGAAGCGGCCGGGAGGCGGCCATGCGTGTGCAGGAGCCCCTCCTGTGCCTGCCTGACCTTCAGCGAGCGAAGCGTGCGAGCTGGGGCGGGAGGGGAGCCCTCGGGGCCGGCCGTCCTCACCGTGCTCCTTGTGTGGGGTCAAAAAGGAGCTTTTTGCCTCGCACGGGGAAAGCTGCGGGTGCCGGCTCCAGAGGCAGGCGGCATGGCAGCCCCGGCCTCTCTCCCGGGCGGCCGCGGGAGCTGCACACTCACCTTGAGCAGGTAGCTCCACGTCTCCGTGTCTCTCTGTCACCCTGCGCAGGACATCCGCACGTCCCCGAGCTGGGAGCCCCGGACCTTCCACCCGCGCCCCCCGTCCCAGCGGTATCCCTCCCTTACCTCTGTCCTCCAGCCGGAGCAGTCACACCTTGGGAGCTGGCTCTTGCGCAGAGAGGAGGGAGGGAGGCAGGCAGAGGGTGGGGGGGAAACTTGGGAGTTTCCCACAATGCACCTCTGCAGACTGCATGAAGATGGAGAGCAGGGAGGGGGGAGAGGGCGCTCCAATCCAGAGGGAAGGGCTGGGATCTGGAGGGGCCGGGTGCCAAGGGGGGGCCGCAGGGTGGTGAAGGCAGCCCAGCTGCATCTCCACATCCTCTGTCATTTGAGGCTGAGCTGGCTCAGCAGTTCAGGGCTATCCCTGCGGCACTGACCCCTCTCCTGCTCCGTTTGACTCTCCTCCAAATCCTGCCTGGATTTGCAGCAATTGCATGAAACATAGCAACGAAGTGGGGAGGACACACAGGGAAAAATACCCAGGAGCAGGCCAGCCTGATAAATTGGGATGCCTCTGTGTAGACCACAGGCAAAAGGAGTATGAGCCTCCCCCCACCAGGATTTCCAACTGAGATGATCCCAGGCAGCGAGTTAAGGAATGTAAAACTGACTTGCCAAGGAGAAGCTCTGCACAGTGGAGGGAAGACACCGAAATGCTGCACCTTGTGATAGTTCTGTGCCAGCTCTGCTTCCCTTCTCCCCAGACTGCTCCTTGTCCCAGCAGGCTGGGATTTGACACCCCTTCCCAGACCAGAGCTGGGCACACAGCCCAGTCCCACTGCAGAGCGCTGTCAGCCAGCCAGGCACTGTCAGACACAGCCACCTCCTCCTCATCCTCACCAGCTAAAAGCAAAGAGACCTCTCTGTTACAGCCTCACCCCTCCAACCAGGTACAGGGCTCAAATTCCCATCCCTATGTCACTTCCTGCTTGTATCCCAAACCTCAGCAGGTTCTGAGATTCTCTGGAGCTCTTTCAGCCCTTATTTCAGAGCAAATCGGGCTGTGTGCTTCTTGCCCATCTGCCTCCACCCTGCTTGGGACCCACCAACCACCCACCAGTGCCCAGCCAGGTGTATGTCATGTCTAAAAAATACTCAGGTTGCTTAAATCCCACTGCAGAGAAAAATCCTGCCTGTGTTAGAAGAGAGCTGCAGAATGAGGGGCTGGATGCAAGAACATAAATCTCCCAGGACAGGCTATGCTTCCAGGGCCTGCCTTGGGATGCAGCTACCCACACCCCCTCGGGGCAGGGATGAGCAAGGTTATTCCTTCTGTAGTCCTTGGCTCCAGGAGCCAGCTGGGCTCAGACAGTCTGGCACAGACGGGATTAGCTGTGGCTGGTGCTGATGTACCCTCTGTTCCCTGTCTGGTCCTGCACCCAGCAGTGCCAGCACTCTCTGCTCTTCCAGACACTTGTGCCAGGCACAGCCACGACCTTTCCATGGCTCCAAACAGCTGCTTCCCCTTCCTAACACCACCCAAATCTGCTGGATTGACAGACAGCAGAGAGGGCTGCAGAGGGGCTGAATTCCTGCAAAGCTGGTGGAAATCCACAGTTTAATGCAGGGGACACCCCCAAACCACTGCTTCCCTAGCAAAATCTCTTTGCTACTTCTGTATCAAGCAGGAATATCCTCAAGGTGGCAGGAGGAGGGAGGGAGCCTCCTGCAAGTGGGAGCCACCGGGTCTTGTCCCCAGAGCCTGGATGAGGGGCTCCAGCAGCGGTTTCCTTGTGATCACACACTCTGCCTGTGTCTTAGGAGATAAGCAGCCCCACGTGATGCTCTCACACGCCTCAGACCAGAATTCACGTTACATTTAAATTCTGGATGTAAACTTTTTTTTTTTTTTTTACTGAGGTAGGAAAGAGGGAAGTGAAGGAAAAGCTGTTAAAACAATGCACTTCCCCCATCTCCCCGTGGCAGAGTCACATCCCCCCTCACGCAGCGCAGGCACAGCAAGCGGCAGCCCTGGCTGAGACACAGCAAGGTGAAAATGGCTTTTTCAAGGTCAGAGGGAGTGGGAAACCTTTAGAAACGGTGCTGCTGGATTTGCCCCCTCCTCCTCTGCTCACAGCACCTCCCAGGAGGAGTTAGCAGGGATAAGGACAGCCCTGGCTCCTGGGGAGCTCTCCCTGCAAAACCCACAGGGGAATGTTGGTGGCAGCAGCATCCATGGGAAGGAACATAGAATCGTGGAATTGTTCAAGCCCTCTGAGGTTATCATCAGGACCAAACATTCCCCAGCACTGCCCAAGACATCACTGTCCCTTGTCCCCAGGTGCCACATCCACGCAGCTTTTAAATCCCTCCAGGGAGATGGGGACTCCACCACTGCCCTGGGCAGCTGTGCCAGGAATGGACAACCCTTTCAGTGAAGGAATTTTCCCCAGTATTCCATCTAAATGTCCCCTGACACACTTGAGATAATTTCCTTTGGAGAGAAGCAGTTGTCCCCAGAATTATTTGACATCGTGCAAGCAGGAGGGACTGTGTAATGTCTGGCTCTGAGCAGGGAAATAAGAAGTCCATAAGGAGTCCCTAAACTCCCAGTGTGCCTTAAAACATCCTTTCTCGCTTTCCCAGTATCCCTCACAGGCTGCTTTGCTAAACACGTCATTCTGAAGCTTTTTTTTTTTCCCCATCATGGAAAGAAAATCATCACTCACAGAAAATAAAATCATTGAGTGGGTTACCCCCTCCTAATCCAGACACAGGTGCCCTGTACATGAGCTGGAGCAGGCAAACCAGGAGAGCAGGTCACAGCACAGGCTCACACCCCTTTCATCCCTGAGCATCCAAAGATCCTAAAGGAGCCTCTCTCCTTTCCTAGAGCCCGAGTTACAACCTGTCCCACAGCTGGAGAGGGGGGAAAAGGCCACGCAGCAGCAAACTCTGGCTGTTGGGGCAGCACCATTTGTCCGTACCTCAAACTCCTGGGAAAGCAGGATGAAGGACATTTCTCACTGTGGAATGACTTGCTGCAGCACCCAAGGTGGGTTTCCCTGGCAGCAGGAAGTCCCTGCAGTGAAAATCCAAGCCCTGCTCCCCCTGGGGTACTATTTATAGCCTGGAATGCTGAGCAGCCTCACCTGGAGCCTCCCCACCAGCTGGCATGGGCCTGGGCTCTGAGTTCAGTCGTGGGCACTCCTTGTTGAAGCAGTTCTGGGGACAGGGTCACCCAGCTCTGTCCAGGCAGCTCATCCCTGCAGTGAATTACATGGGCTTGTAATTCCTCGATAGATAAACAATTCCTCCTGCATTGTTTAAAATTACGGAATGGTTTGGGTTGGAAGTGACCTTAAAGCTCACCCAGTGCTCTCAGCACTTTCCAGCAGCCAGCTGGGCAGATTCTTTCCTCTTGGGATGGGGATTAAGGATATCTCTGCAGAGGTCTGTGCTCTGGAGCCTTTGTCCCCTGAAGCATGCAGGGCAGCCCCAGGCAATTGCCTTTACTCCCAGGTGATGAATGAGGATGATAAAACAAGGGTGGATAGATCAGGATCAGGACCCAGAAGGAGAATGGCCAACCTACCAGATCCTCACAAATTGTGTCTTTAGTGCTGCAGCCAGACTTGGGAGTGCACTGAGCATTGAAATAAGCAGCTG
Source organism: Zonotrichia albicollis (assembly GCF_047830755.1). Lineage (NCBI taxonomy): Eukaryota > Metazoa > Chordata > Aves > Passeriformes > Passerellidae > Zonotrichia > Zonotrichia albicollis. The sequence goes on from NC_133824.1 coordinate 46,928,942, forward strand.
GTGGTGTGTCGGGGGCACAGGTGAGCTGGTGAGGAATTTCTCTGGGCTGAGAACTGACCCTGCTCCTCTTGGCACAGGGCACAGGTGGGACAGCAGAGAGCACATGGTCTGGGAGTCCCGCCAGCACAGGGAGCTGGGCGCCTGTCCCAGGGAGAGCCTGTCCCTCCAGAGCCGCTTCACCCCCCTGACCATCACCAGGGAGCCTGGGAGCAAGCACGGAGCCAAGGATGGAGCTGTGGGAGCCAGCCAGGGATGTGCCAGCGCCAGCAGCGGAGCAGCCGCCACCACCACCATGCTGTTTGAACCCAGTGGAGGCGGGCAAACCCCGCAGGTCGTGGTGCTGGTGGGGGCCCCAGGGATGGGGAAGACAACGATGGTCAGGAAGGTGATGGTGGAGTGGGGAGAAGGGGCACTCTGCACGCAGTTTGACTTTGTCTTCTGCATTGACTGCAAAGCCATCGTCCTTCCCATGGAAGCCAGCATGGCAGACCTGGTTTCATGGTGCTGTCCTGGCCTGCAAGTGCCAGCTGGGAAGATCCTGGATGACCAGAAGAAGATCCTGTTCATTTTTGATGGCTTCGAGGCCCTGGGGTTCTCCTTGGTTCAGCCTGAAGCTGAGCTGAGCTCTGACCCCAGAGAGGTGAAGCCGCTGGAGCTCACCCTGATGAGCTTGTTGAAGAAGACTCTGCTCCCCAAAGCCTCTTTGCTTATCACCATGAGGCCAACAGCTCTTGGAAGCCTGAGGCAGTGCCTGAAGGGTGAGAATTATGTGGAGATACTGGGATTTTCAGCAGCCAGGAGGGAGGAGTATTTCCACAGGTATTTTGAGAACTCCAACAAAGCAGACGTGGCCTTCAGGTTTGTCAAAGGCAACGAGATCCTCTATAGCTTGTGTGTCATCCCTATCATGAGCTGGACCATCTGCACCATCCTTGAACAAGAGCTTTGTGGGAAGAAGAACCTCCATGAGTGCTCCAAAACCACCACAGGGATGATGATGTTCTACCTCTCCCAGTTACTGAAGCACAGGGACAGGGACAACCCACAGGTCCTCCAGCAGTTCCTACTCCAGCTTTGCTCCTTGGCGGCCGAGGGTATTTGGAAGCACAAGGTCCTCTTTGAGGAGAAGGAAATCAAGGACTGTGGCTTGGACCTGCCAGGTCTTCTCCCCTACTTCCTCAATGAAAAAATCCCAAGGGAAGGAGAAGACCATGAGAGTGTCTATGCTTTCACCCACCTGCACCTCCAGGAGTTTTTTGCAGCAATGTTTTACGTTCTGGAGGATGATGGGGAAACGATCAGCAGCCTGGGGAGGCTTGAGAAGAACGTAAATAAATTATTAGAAAGCTACAACAAGTCCAGAAAGGATTTGAATGTAACAGTGCAATTCCTCTTTGGTCTGGTCAACCAGAAATCCATAGAGTACATGGACAATACCATTGGGTGCAGAATTTCACCACGAGCCAGGGAAGAGCTGCTGGAGTGGCTTCAGGGGAGGCACAGAGGCCTCTCCCACCCTGGCCAAGCACTGAAGGTTTCGGAGATGGACACTTTCCACTTCTTGTTCGAGATGAACGAGAAGAGCTTTGCACAAAGTGCATTGAGTCATTTCACTGACCTGGACTTGCAGGACACCAGGCTGACCCTGTATGACCAGATGGCTCTTTCCTTCTGCATCCAGCACTGGGCTGGGCTGGGCTCCATCACCCTGCAAGGGTGCTCCTTCCACTGGCGGGATCCTGAGGCAGAGCTGGATGTGTCAGTGCCTTGGTAAGTCCTGTTCCTCCTTGCTTTAATGACCCAAAACTGCAAAGATTTCTCTTCCTCTGTCCCAAAAGATGATTCAGCTCCTCCCTCCTGAACACCAGTTTGGCCTTTCCCTGGGTGTTTGGTTCTGCAGCAGATGATTTACTTATTCTTGGGGAGAATAAGGAACACGTGGGCTCCTCCGTCCGCTGCCTACTGTGGGATTGACAGTGATGGAGCTTCTTGGCTCGACCTGGCAAGGCCCACCTGTGGCCAGCTGTCACTCAAAGTTCCCATCATCCCCCTTCTCCCTTGAAAAGGGGATCCCTTGTGCTGGAATGTTAAATGCGCCCTGTGACTCACCTTACATCTCCGGGTGGCTCCAGCAGCAGTGCTTGAGGTCCTTTGCTCCTCCAAAGCCACAAAGGTCCCTCTGGAGGAGCTGGAGGTTCTGCTCGGGGTGGGGGGGTTGTCTGCTGGTGTCAGAACCGCGAGCTGCCACCACTGCAGCTCTGTTTCCTTGCAGCTCTGGAGTCTCGGGAGCCGGAGGACATCCTGGTGCCCTCGTCGCGCGGCGGCGGGAGGAGCTGCCCTGCCCCATCCACCTGCTCTGCCGCGCTCTTTGGCACCGGGACAGTGCCCTGCAGGTGCTCCGGTGAGAGACGCACGTGGAGTCCAAAGCAGGGCTGGGATCCGGGCTGGGGGTGGGGGCACCCCGACCACAGTGCAGGGGGTGAGTGGGTTGGTGCTGCCCCGCTGCTCCCGGGGGACAATGGCCAGGAGCCAGGGGGAGGCCAGGCCCTCTTTACCTGAGGGTTTGGTGGGCAGTTGAGCAGCCAGGACAGGTGAGATATGCTGAGCCCCTGTTCTCTCCCGCAGGCTGCAGTGGTGCCGGCTGTCCGAGAGCTGCTGTGCGGAGCTGGCAGCGCTGCTGGCGGAGCACCCGGGCCTGGCCCAGCTGGAGCTGGCTGACAGCTCGCTGGGTGACAGCGGCGTGCGCCTCCTCTGTGAGGGACTGCGGGCTCCGGGCTGCCGCCTGCGCATCCTGCGGTGAGCACCCCCAGAGTCCCTCGGGACTCTCAGACCTGAGAGCTCCGGAAACACCAAAGAGGGTCCCCCTGGGGTGGCGTGGTGCCTCTGTCCCACACTTCAGGCCAAGGAGCGCCAAGGTTGTGGCACCAGGGTGGGGAACACCACCATGGTGGGATAACAGTAAAAGCACTCAGGAGGCTCTGAGGGATTTCCCGGGGTTCCTATCAGGCTGCGGTATTCCCGCATCACCAGTGCCAGCTGCGAGGACCTCGCTGCTGTGCTGGGCACCAACACCTGCTTGGAGGAGCTGGATTTGTCCTTCAGCGAGGGCCTGCGCGATGCCGGCGTGGAGCTGCTGTGTGAGGGGCTCCAGCACTGTGCCTGCCCGCTACAGACACTGCGGTAAAGTGCCTGCAGGATGGGCAAGTGCTCCCTCCTTCTTATGCAGAGCTTTCTCCTTCCCACCTGGAGCAGCTCAGCGAGCAGAGGCCAAAGCCCTCCTTCCCTGTTTCCCTCGCTCCCACAGGCTGGGCAGCTGCCGGCTGGCGGGCACCTCCTGCCCGGCCCTGGCTGCGCGGCTGCTGCAGGGGCCCCGTCTCAGCTGCCTGGACCTGAGCGACATCGAGCTGCGAGCCCAGGGCGTCCTGCAGCTCTGCCAGCAGCTCCGGCATCCCGCCTGCCCGCTGAGGAGCCTGGGGTGAGTCAGGGCCCTGTCCCGGCCCCTTCCATGCCCGGAATGCCCGAGCCGGGCAGCGGAGGCCGCGGGACAGGCAGGGCCGCACCGGCACCGCGGCCGCTGCAGCACCTCCCTCCCCACAAGCTCCAACACCTTCTCCTCTGCTCCTGCCTCCTCCGCGCCCAGGCTGAGCACGGACGGATTCAGCCAGGCCCTGCTGCAGGAACTGGACGCCCTCCGGGCCCTGCAGCCCGGCCTGAACATCGGGAACCTCCTGGAGCACGACGTGCCGCAGGCCGGGGCCATGGCCCGGCTGCCCTGCCACCGCGGGGTGCTGCCGGGGGGCAGGAAGGCGCTGCCCTCCTTCAGGAGACCTCCCATCCTTTAGGAACATCCTTCCAACAACCAGAGCCACTCCTGGCCCGGCTCTCTGTGCTGAGAGTGGGCTGAATGTGCCCCACCCTCGGGGCAGAGGGAGGAGATCCTGCTGCATCTGCGGGGCAGGATCTGGGTCCTGTCCCCTCCCTTTTGTCCTCGTTGTTGCTGCCAGCAGTTGCATGCATTTGGCAGTGACAAATAAAGACCCGGCAATCCCACAAATCTCCTGGGCTATTCACCCTCAGCCCACCATTCCCAGGGATGTCTCTGTGGTTCCCGTTCCTACCCTGAATCCCCAATGAATGGTTGATACACCCTTTATAGAGGTACCCATGCCAAAATGAGGTTCCTGGTCTGGGAATGACTCTCTGACCAGTTTGGGTTTTAATAGGAAAAAAGGGAAAATCACACTGAAATCAAAGATAATCCCTGCACAGGAGCTCTTTTCCTGCAGCGCTGGACAGCGAGGGCTGACCTCTGTGGGCAGGGCCAGCCTTCCCTGGGGACAGGGCCCCACCACACAGCCACACACGTGTCCCCAGGGCTGTGGCATGGCCAGGACGTGTTCATGGCAACGTCCCCAGGGCGCTGCTGCCAACATCATCATAGTCCATGTGTCCAGGGGGCTGTTCCGAGGGCTCCCTGGTGGCTCCTGGGGGACCTGGAGGGGAGTAGATGCCACCTTGGGGACAGCACAGAAAGGTGCCTGAGGGGGCAGGCAGCTCCGTGTCCCCCTGACAGACCCCACCTGGGCTCTGGCCACAGCAGCCATGGATCTGCTGCTGGGGCCCTGCCCGCCCCCACAGCCAAAGCCTGCCATGGAGTGGCTCTGCACAGGGGACAGGGCAGCTGGGAGCCCTCTCACCTGTGGGCAGCACATAGATCCACCTCTGCCGTGCCACTCCCTCGGAGATGTCCCCAGTGCTGGCAGTGGGGGGCTCCTGGGCCACATCCAGGACATCGTCGTAGCCATCCGGGGGTCCTTGCTCGGGCCGGGCAGGGGGATCTGGGAAAAGCACAGGGGTCCATGGCAGTGACCAGCGGCCCTGGCAGGGCTCAGGCTGGGCCACCCCCTCCAGCCTTTCCATTTCGGCACGAGCTGGAGGCCCTTGTGTCCCACAGGGACAGAAAATTTTTCAGTGCATATGAGTAAGAGAGGAGATTTGTGTCCTCAGGCCTCCCCAGCGTGGGTGTGTCCCTGTCCCCAGCTTTCCCTGCTGGCCTCCTGCCCTGTGGCCATACCTGGGGCTGCCTCGGTGTCACTCCCCTCCACGCTGTCCCCAGTGTCATACGGCAGCTTCTTCACCCATTCCTCCAACAGGGAACCTGCAGGGCATAAACAGGGACTTGGGGGTGGCCTCAAGCGGCACCGCCAGTGACAGAACCTCACACCGCAGAGTGGGGCTGCTCTGGGACCCAGGGACACCCACAGGCCATGGCCAGGAGCCCCTGCTGGGCCACCAGGAGCCACAGCTGCCCTGGGGCTCTCAGGCAGAGCCTTCACTGCAGGCACAGCTGGGGCACAAGGGCTGCACCCACCTGGGGGAGTGGGCACCTCCTGGTACTCGGGCATGGCTTTGTAATCCAGCTCCTCGTAGACAGCGTTGGAGAGGGCATCTGCAGCTCTGCCAGGGTCTGCAAGGAGATGCAGCACTTACCTGGGGCCCTGGGCACTCTGGGGGCACCGGGATCACCCCTGGCCCCCTTCTGAGCTGTTCTGCAGGGCTGGGGTCCCTGGATCCCCCAAACGAGATCTGTCCCCACCCACCGGGACCCACCTCGGCGCCGGGCACGGGCACGGCACAGCAGCAGGGCCAGGGCACCCAGGGACAGGCACAGCAGCGTCCCCAGCACCACGCACAGCACAGTGGGCACGGGCACAGACCCCACGGTCACTGCCCGGGGCCGCCTTCTGGGGACACCTGTGGGGACACAGGCAGGCAGTGAGGCCAGGGGGAGTTCAGCCAGCCTGCTCTGGGGGATGCAGGCACGGGCAGAGCTACCTGTGCTGGTGGCACCCTCCGGATATGGGGTAGTGTGTCCCTCAGTGGTGCCATCACTGTGCTCCTCACACTCCACATGGGCGTGCTCGTCCGTGCCACAACTCTGCAGGTGCCAGGGTGCCGAGGGGCACTGCCAGAGCGAGCGGGCCCCGTCCTCACAGCCCACCCAGGCCAGCCAGGCCTCGCTCGGCTCCTGGGCGGAGACAGCTCTGAGCCAGCCCCGGTGTCCACAGCCCAGCTGGCGGCAGACGGTGCCGGCGGTGCCATCGCTGGTGCCGTTGGCGCAAACGCGGCCCCAGGTGCCGTTGTAGGAGACCTCCAGGAAGCCCCGGCAGCGCCCAGGGCCCCCTGCCAGCCGCACGGAGAGCTGCTCTGCAAGGGGGGCAGCGGGGTCACGGCACGGCCAGGAACCCCCCGGCGCCTCTGCCGGGCCCCGATCCGGGGCTGCCCCGCACTGACCTGAGCACACGGCCCCTGCCCCGCCGCCGCGCCCGCACTCGCGCCGTTCCGTGCGCCCGCACTCCCACAGAGACTCCTCGGAGCCGGAGCAGTCGGGGCTGTACGGCCACAGCGGCCCCGGGCCGGCACCCAAGCGCGCCCAGCCCGGGGCCTGCAGCGCCGTGCCACAGCCCAGCTCCCGGCACACAACGGCCGCGTCCTGCAGCTCCCAGCCTTCCTGGCACACCCAGCTCCAGCTGCCACCGGAATAGACCTCCACACGCCCGGCACAGCGCCCAGAGCTCCCCACCAGCCTCACCCGCAGGCTGCCTGTGGGCACGGAAGGAGTGGGCTGGGGTGGCTGCTTGGGGCACCGGCACTGCCAGCCCTTCCGGGACACCCACCTGAGCAGACAATAATTATCTCTTCAAGGCTGCTGTTCGCCGCAGGACCCATTCCTGAGACATCACCCATCTCCTCCAGCTGGTTATCCATCTCCTCAGGGCTGCTGGTCAGTGCAGAGCCCATGCCCAAAATACTGTCCATCTCTTCAGTAATGATGTCCACCTCGCTGCGGCTGCTGCTCAATACAGGAGCCGTACCCAAGGCAGTGTAAACGTCCTTGGGAAGGCCACAGCCCAGCACCGCACACACCATGTACACATCCCATAACTTCCACTGCTCCAGAGGCACACGGCGCCAGGCTGGGCTGGTTATGCTCTCCTCCAGCCGCCCATCACAGAAGCTCTGACCATCCACCAGCCTCAGGGACGTGATGAAGTCAACACCTGCAGAATCAACAGCAGAGCCATGGGGCTGTAGCACCTGACTCAACACTCCACTTCAGTCCAAAATATCTGCTCAAAATTCTTAACAGGGTCCCGAAAGCCCTTAAGGCTCCACACAGAGCACCCGTACCCACCTGAGCAGTTGACGGCGGCGGCGTTCCCGGGGGCACAGGGCGGCTTCCCCAGCACGGCCACGGGGCACTGGCCCGGGTGCCGCTCGCTCCCGCTGCAGCCGAAGGCGTCCGGCCGCAGCGGCCCCTCCCCGCTGCCGAAGGAGCCTCCCGGCAGCACGCTGAGGGCGCGGCCGCAGCCCAGGTGGCGGCACAGGACGTGCGCATCGGCCAGGTCCCACTCGCTGGCGCACACGGAGCCCCACGTCCCCCTCGCTGCCACCTCCACTCGCCCGGAGCATCCCGAGCTGCCGTTCCCCAGCCGGAAGCCCGTGTAGGCTGCCACAGGAACATCCTTGTGAGCACTGGTGGTGCCGGGACCCCAACTGCCCCCGCTGTCCCCGACACTTACAGGAGCAGATGACGCTGCCAGGGCCGCTGCAGCTCTGGCTCTGGGCCGGACGCCGGGCACAGGCGCTGAGGCGGGGCTCGGTGCCCTTGCACTGGAAGCCCCCGTCCCAGAGCGATCCCGACACTGCCCCAAAACGGCCACTGCCGGCGATGGCGATCACCTCACCGCAGCCCAGCTCCCTGCACACCACCTGGGCCACCTTCATGTCCACACGATCCTCACACACACCGACCCAGGCACGGCCCTGACGCACCTCCAGCCGCCCGGCACAGGATCCATCGCCACCAACCAGCCGGGAAAAGCCTGTGGGAGCAGTGCAGGGCCAGTGACAAAGGGATGTGCATGAACAGCCTCAAGCCCCCACGCCCAACTCCTACCTTGGCAGACAACGGCGGAATTCAATCCATGGATGCTGCTGTTATAGGGTCCCCAGCCACGGATCTCGCAGTCCCAGAGCGTGGCCTCGTCCCCTCTGCAGTCCACCAGGGCCAGGCTGACCAGCCCGTCCCCGACGCCAAAGCGCTCGTGGGTGTAGTAGGCAGCAGAAGCCGAGCCACAACCCAGCTGCTGGCAAACCACCTCGGCGTCCTCCATGTCCCAGCTGTCGTCTCCCACTGTGCCCCAGTGGCCCTGCAGCTTCACCTCCACCCTCCCGGCACAGGGACTGCCGCCGCCCGCCAGCCTCAGCTCCACGGCATCTGCACAGGGGCACCGGCACGGCTCACACCAGCCCGCGGTGCCCCAGCGCAAGGCGGCTGTGCCAGCACGGCCAGCGTGTCCCCTCACCTGTGCAGGTCACCCCCACATCCCACTCGTGGCCGCAGAAATGCCGTCCCCATCCGAAGTTAGGACACTGCTCCAGCGCATCCTCGGTGCCACGGCAGAAGAAGGGTTGCAGCCAGATCTGCCCACTGCCCGGCCCGAACGGGGCGTGCAGGGACGCCCTGGCCACCCGGCCGCAGCCCAGCTGCCGGCACACCACCACGGCCCAGCGAGCCTCCCAGTCGAAGTCGAAGGCGCACACGGAGCCCCACTCACCGCCGTGCTTCACCTCCACGCGCCCGGCACAGCGCCCGCCGCCGCCCACCAGACGCAGCTCCCCGGAGCCTGCGGCACGGAGGCTGCTGAGCCGGGCCCGCCGCCGCCGCGGGCCCCGCTGCCGCCCGCCCGACACTCACCCTCGCACAGCCGCACCCACACGAGCAGCCCCAGAGCCAGCAGCGGCCCCATGGCCAGCGGCCCCAGCCAGCGCGGCCAGGGCACCTCTGCCAGCGCCCGAGCCAATGCACGCTGCAGCAGCAGCACCGGGGGCAGCAGCCTTTATCAGCCGCCCCATCTCCCGGCCGCGGGGCCGTGGCCTCCAATAACCTGCTCCGTGCCCAAATATGAGCTTCGCCTGCGCCTCTGCCGTCACACACCTCGCCACAGTGGGCTGCCACCCGGATGTCCCCGGGGGGAGACAGCCCCCCCATCAGCACCTGCCCTGCTCGGGCCCCTCCCGCATCCCCCGGGGCTCCAACGCTGCTGCTGCTGCTGCTGCAGCCTGCCCAGAGCCCCCCTGATGGGGAGCACGGGCTCCAGCCCACATCCTACCGACAGCATCCACAGAGCCACTTCTAGGCAAGGCACCTGCAAAGCTCAAAGGCCCACGCTCGGGGCGCTCCCCTCCCGGCTGCTCGGAGCCCCCGGGGGGGTGGCAGCAGCCCCCGGCTCTCGGCGGGGCTGCCAGCTGCCCGGTCCCTCGCGGCGGCGCTGCCACATGGCGCTGCTGCCGCAGCTGCGGCCCCGCGCTCGCCTCGCCCCAGGGCAGGAAGGAGGCGGTCACCCCCCGGCGGCTCCCGGCCTCGCCAGCGACCGCACGCTCCTCCCGACACCTGCGCTGCCGCCGACAGCGCCGCGTCTCCGCCGCCCCGGCCCCGCCGCCCCGGGCCCCTGCAGCCCGCCAGCCGCGCACGGCGGGAAACGCCCCGGGCTCACCCTTCACAGGACTCTCCGGCAGCGCGTTCCCTACGCAGCGATCCGCTTGCGCCGATGGCTCTGACACCCATTCACAGCTGCGGCTCCACTGATCCCCGCTGGCCCCAGAAGTTCCCCAAACACCCACGGCCACACACTCAGAACCCACATTTCCTCACCAGTTCCACTCCAGCTTTCCCATGGCACATCCGCGGGTGGCTCCCTCTCTAAATCCGAGTGCCGCTGCCTCAGGAACACAGAAACAGCCCCAGCTGCTGCCTGCCAGGATTGGCCCAGGCAAAGGAAGAGGGCTTTGAGCCTTTCACATTCCAAGCGCAAAAAGTCCACTCTAAATTGTCTCTTCCTCCCGATCTTCCTCTCCCGCTGTCTCTCTCAGTGTCCCTCACCTGGCCGGGATCTCGCTCTCCCCCACCCTTTGTTATGCGAACGATCGGCACCTCCCGCAGTCTCGTCCCGGGCTCCCGCGCAGAGCAAACGGAGCCGCTGGAACTGCAGCTGCTGCCCACGCACCGGCAGCGCAGCCATTGCTGCCCGGCACCACGTCCCGGTCCCTCGCAGTGCGGCGGCGGCAGGAGCTGCCCTGCCCCATCCCCCCGCGCTGCCGGGCCCTGCGGCACCGGGCCCTGCGGCACCGGGCCCTGTCCGGGCCTGCTCCGCTCACACACGCACGCACCGCACGGAGCCCGCACCGGGCCGGCTGGGCCGGGCCACCCGCACAGGAGGGCACTGCCTGCGTGGGTGGCTGCCTGCTGGCCCGGCCACAGCGGAACAGGAGATCTCCGAGGGCACGGACACATCTCGGGGCCCTGAGGAGACTCTGAGGGCTCTTACCGACGCTTCTCATTGGGCTGCGGGATTGCCGCCTCAGCAGCCCCTGATGCTGCTCCTGCTGCTGCTGAGCACCTCAGCCACTGCTCCGCCCTTCCCACCTGGAGCAGCTCAGCGAGCAGAGGCCAAAGCCCTCCTTCCCTGTTTCCCTCGCTCCCACAGGCTGGGCAGCTGCCGGCTGGCGGGCACCTCCTGCCCGGCCCTGGCTGCGCGGCTGCTGCAGGGGCCCCGTCTCAGCTGCCTGGACCTGAGCGACATCGAGCTGCGAGCCCAGGGCGTCCTGCAGCTCTGCCAGCAGCTCCGGCATCCCGCCTGCCCGCTGAGGAGCCTGGGGTGAGTCAGGGCCCTGTCCCGGCCCCTTCCATGCCCGGAATGCCCGAGCCGGGCAGCGGAGGCCGCGGGACAGGCAGGGCCGCACCGGCACCGCGGCCGCTGCAGCACCTCCCTCCCCACAAGCTCCAACACCTTCTCCTCTGCTCCTGCCTCCTCCGCGCCCAGGCTGAGCACGGACGGATTCAGCCAGGCCCTGCTGCAGGAACTGGACGCCCTCCGGGCCCTGCAGCCCGGCCTGAACATCGGGAACCTCCTGGAGCACGACGTGCCGCAGGCCGGGGCCATGGCCCGGCTGCCCTGCCACCGCGGGGTGCTGCCGGGGGGCAGGAAGGCGCTGCCCTCCTTCAGGAGACCTCCCATCCTTTAGGAACATCCTTCCAACAACCAGAGCCACTCCTGGCCCGGCTCTCTGTGCTGAGAGTGGGCTGAATGTGCCCCACCCTCGGGGCAGAGGGAGGAGATCCTGCTGCATCTGCGGGGCAGGATCTGGGTCCTGTCCCCTCCCTTTTGTCCTCGTTGTTGCTGCCAGCAGTTGCATGCATTTGGCAGTGACAAATAAAGACCCGGCAATCCCACAAATCTCCTGGGCTATTCACCCTCAGCCCACCATTCCCAGGGATGTCTCTGTGGTTCCCGTTCCTACCCTGAATCCCCAATGAATGGTTGATACACCCTTTATAGAGGTACCCATGCCAAAATGAGGTTCCTGGTCTGGGAATGACTCTCTGACCAGTTTGGGTTTTAATAGGAAAAAAGGGAAAATCACACTGAAATCAAAGATAATCCCTGCACAGGAGCTCTTTTCCTGCAGCGCTGGACAGCGAGGGCTGACCTCTGTGGGCAGGGCCAGCCTTCCCTGGGGACAGGGCCCCACCACACAGCCACACACGTGTCCCCAGGGCTGTGGCATGGCCAGGACGTGTTCATGGCAACGTCCCCAGGGCGCTGCTGCCAACATCATCATAGTCCATGTGTCCAGGGGGCTGTTCCGAGGGCTCCCTGGTGGCTCCTGGGGGACCTGGAGGGGAGTAGATGCCACCTTGGGGACAGCACAGAAAGGTGCCTGAGGGGGCAGGCAGCTCCGTGTCCCCCTGACAGACCCCACCTGGGCTCTGGCCACAGCAGCCATGGATCTGCTGCTGGGGCCCTGCCCGCCCCCACAGCCAAAGCCTGCCATGGAGTGGCTCTGCACAGGGGACAGGGCAGCTGGGAGCCCTCTCACCTGTGGGCAGCACATAGATCCACCTCTGCCGTGCCACTCCCTCGGAGATGTCCCCAGTGCTGGCAGTGGGGGGCTCCTGGGCCACATCCAGGACATCGTCGTAGCCATCCGGGGGTCCTTGCTCGGGCCGGGCAGGGGGATCTGGGAAAAGCACAGGGGTCCATGGCAGTGACCAGCGGCCCTGGCAGGGCTCAGGCTGGGCCACCCCCTCCAGCCTTTCCATTTCGGCACGAGCTGGAGGCCCTTGTGTCCCACAGGGACAGAAAATTTTTCAGTGCATATGAGTAAGAGAGGAGATTTGTGTCCTCAGGCCTCCCCAGCGTGGGTGTGTCCCTGTTCCCAGCTGTCCCTGCTGGCCTCCTGCCCTGTGGCCCTACCTGGGACTGCCTCGGTGTCACTCCCCTCCACGCTGTCCCCGGTGTCATACGGCATCTTCTTCACCCATCCCTCCAACAGGGAACCTGCAGGGCATAAACAGGGACTTGGGGGTGACCTCAAGCGGCACCGACGGTGACAGAACCTCACACCGCAGAGCGGGGCTGCTCTGGGACCCAGGGACACCCACAGGCCATGGCCAGGAGCCCCTGCTGGGCCACCAGGAGCCACAGCTGCCCTGGGGCTCTCAGGCAGAGCCTTCACTGCAGGCACAGCTGGGGCACAAGGGCTGCACCCACCTGGGGGAGTGGGCACCTCCTGGTACTCGGGCATGGCTTTGTAATCCAGCTCCTCGTAGACAGCATTGGAGAGGGCATCTGCAGCTCTGCCAGGGCCTGCAAAAAGAGGCAGCACTTACCTGGGGCCCTGGGCACTCTGGGGGCACCGGGATCACCCCTGGCCCCCTTCTGAGCTGTTCTGCAGGGCTGGGGTCCCTGGATCCCCCAAACGAGATCTGTCCCCACCCACCGGGACCCACCTCGGCGCCGGGCACGGGCACGGCACAGCAGCAGGGCCAGGGCACCCAGGGACAGGCACAGCAGCGTCCCCAGCACCACGCACAGCACAGTGGGCACGGGCACAGACCCCACGGTCACTGCCCGGGGCCGCCTTCTGGGGACACCTGTGGGGACACAGGCAGGCAGTGAGGCCAGGGGGAGTTCAGCCAGCCTGCTCTGGGGGATGCAGGCACGGGCAGAGCTACCTGTGCTGGTGGCACCCTCCGGATATGGGGTAGTGTGTCCCTCAGTGGTGCCATCACTGTGCTCCTCACACTCCACATGGGCGTGCTCGTCCGTGCCACAACTCTGCAGGTGCCAGGGTGCCGAGGGGCACTGCCAGAGCGAGCGGGCCCCGTCCTCACAGCCCACCCAGGCCAGCCAGGCCTCGCTCGGCTCCTGGGCGGAGACAGCTCTGAGCCAGCCCCGGTGTCCACAGCCCAGCTGGCGGCAGACGGTGCCGGCGGTGCCATCGCTGGTGCCGTTGGCGCAAACGCGGCCCCAGGTGCCGTTGTAGGAGACCTCCAGGAAGCCCCGGCAGCGCCCAGGGCCCCCTGCCAGCCGCACGGAGAGCTGCTCTGCAAGGGAGGCAGCGGGGTCACGGCACGGCCAGGAACCCCCCGGCGCCTCTGCCGGGCCCCGATCCGGGGCTGCCCCGCACTGACCTGAGCACACGGCCCCTGCCCCGCCGCCGCGCCCGCACTCGCGCCGTTCCGTGCGCCCGCACTCCCACAGAGACTCCTCGGAGCCGGAGCAGTCGGGGCTGTACGGCCACAGCGGCCCCGGGCCGGCACCCAAGCGCGCCCAGCCCGGGGCCTGCAGCGCCGTGCCACAGCCCAGCTCCCGGCACACAACGGCCGCGTCCTGCAGCTCCCAGCCTTCCTGGCACACCCAGCTCCAGCTGCCACCGGAATAGACCTCCACACGCCCGGCACAGCGCCCAGAGCTCCCCACCAGCCTCACCCGCAGGCTGCCTGTGGGCACGAAAGGAGTGGGCTGGGGTGGCTTCTTGGGGCACCGGCACCGCCAGCACTTTCGGGAATCTCACCTGAGCAGACAAGGCAGGTCCCATGACGGTCGTCAGCTGTTGAAGTGGTCATATAATCATAATAATCGTCATCTACAATCCTACTGGGCAGATCAGTGGTCATCTGCTTAATGTCATTGATCACCGTTGTCAAGATCTGCCCGTCCTCACTGCTGATTTGCCACAGTTCGGATGTTCCACGGAAAGCTCTACTCTTCTCCAGTCCTCCACAGCCCATCTTCCAGCACACGTTGCTCAAATTCCGTATGAGCAAAACCTCTCCTGGCACACGGCGCCAGGCCCCGGAGCTTGTCTCCGACTCCAGAAAGCCTTCGCACCGGGTCTCACCCTTCACCAGCCGCAGGGACTCAACAGCGCCTGTAAAATGGCCGCACTGAGAACTTCATAAAAAAATAAGCGTGCATCATCGCAAACCATCTCCACTTTTGGGAGGATCCCAAAAGGCCTTAAGGCTCCACACAGAGCACCCGTACCCACCTGAGCAGTTGACGGCGGCGGCGTTCCCGGGGGCACAGGGCGGCTTCCCCAGCACGGCCACGGGGCACTGGCCCGGGTGCCGCTCGCTCCCGCTGCAGCCGAAGGCGTCCGGCCGCAGCGGCCCCTCCCCGCTGCCGAAGGAGCCTCCCGGCAGCACGCTGAGGGCGCGGCCGCAGCCCAGGTGGCGGCACAGGACGTGCGCATCGGCCAGGTCCCACTCGCTGGCGCACACGGAGCCCCACGTCCCCCTCGCTGCCACCTCCACTCGCCCGGAGCATCCCGAGCTGCCGTTCCCCAGCCGGAAGCCCGTGTAGGCTGCCACAGGAACAGCCTTGTGAGCACTGGTGGCGCCGGGACCCCAACTGCCCCCGCTGTCCCCGCCACTTACAGGAGCAGATGACGCTGCCAGGGCCGCTGCAGCCCTGGCTCTGGGCCGGACGCCGGGCACAGGCGCTGAGGCGGGGCTCGGTGCCATTGCACTGGAAGCCCCCGTCCCAGAGCGAGCCCAACACTGTCCCTAAACAGCCACTGCCGGCGATGGCGATCACCTCACCGCAGCCCAGCTCCCTGCACACCACCTGGGCCACCTTCATGTCCACACGATCCTCACACACACCGACCCAGGCACGGCCCTGACGCACCTCCAGCCGCCCGGCACAGGATCCATCGCCACCAACCAGCCGGGAAAAGCCTGTGGGAGCAGTGCAGGGCCAGTGACAAAGGGATGTGCATGAACAGCCTCAAGCCCCCACGCCCAACTCCTACCTTGGCAGACAACGCCAACGTCCGAGACATTGATACTGCTATTATAGGGTCCCCAGCCACGGATCTCGCAGTCCCAGAGCGTGGCCTCGTCCCCTCTGCAGTCCACCAGGGCCAGGCTGACCAGCCCGTCCCCGACGCCAAAGCGCTCGTGGGTGTAGTAGGCAGCGGAAGCCGAGCCACAGCCCAGCTGCTGGCAAACCACCTCGGCGTCCTCCATGTCCCAGCTGTCGTCTCCCACCGTGCCCCAGTGGCCCTGCAGCTTCACCTCCACCCTCCCGGCACAGGGACTGCCGCCGCCCGCCAGCCTCAGCTCCACGGCATCTGCACAGGGGCACCGGCACGGCTCACACCAGCCCGCGGTGCCCCAGCGCAAGGCGGCTGTGCCAGCACGGCCAGCGTGTCCCCTCACCTGTGCAGGTCACCCCCACATCCCACTCGTGGCCGCAGAAATGCCGTCCCCATCCGAAGTTAGGACACTGCTCCAGCGCATCCTCGGTGCCACGGCAGAAGAAGGGTTGCAGCCAGATCTGCCCACTGCCCGGCCCGAACGGGGCGTGCAGGGACGCCCTGGCCACCCGGCCGCAGCCCAGCTGCCGGCACACCACCACGGCCCAGCGAGCCTCCCAGTCGAAGTCGAAGGCGCACACGGAGCCCCACTCACCGCCGTGCTTCACCTCCACGCGCCCGGCACAGCGCCCGCCGCCGCCCACCAGACGCAGCTCCCCGGAGCCTGCGGCACGGAGGCTGCTGAGCCGGGCCCGCCGCCGCCGCGGGCCCCGCTGCCGCCCGCCCGACACTCACCCTCGCACAGCCGCACCCACACGAGCAGCCCCAGAGCCAGCAGCGGCCCCATGGCCAGCGGCCCCAGCCAGCGCGGCCAGGGCACCTCTGCCAGCGCCCGAGCCAATGCACGCTGCAGCAGCAGCACCGGGGGCAGCAGCCTTTATCAGCCGCCCCATCTCCCGGCCGCGGGGCCGTGGCCTCCAATAACCTGCTCCGTGCCCAAATATGAGCTTCGCCTGCGCCTCTGCCGTCACACACCTCGCCACAGTGGGCTGCCACCCGGATGTCCCCGGGGGGAGACAGCCCCCCCATCAGCACCTGCCCTGCTCGGGCCCCTCCCGCATCCCCCGGGGCTCCAACGCTGCTGCTGCTGCTGCTGCAGCCTGCCCAGAGCCCCCCTGATGGGGAGCACGGGCTCCAGCCCACATCCTACCGACAGCATCCACAGAGCCACTTCTAGGCAAGGCACCTGCAAAGCTCAAAGGCCCACGCTCGGGGCGCTCCCCTCCCGGCTGCTCGGAGCCCCCGGGGGGGTGGCAGCAGCCCCCGGCTCTCGGCGGGGCTGCCAGCTGCCCGGTCCCTCGCGGCGGCGCTGCCACATGGCGCTGCTGCCGCAGCTGCGGCCCCGCGCTCGCCTCGCCCCAGGGCAGGAAGGAGGCGGTCACCCCCCGGCGGCTCCCGGCCTCGCCAGCGACCGCACGCTCCTCCCGACACCTGCGCTGCCGCCGACAGCGCCGCGTCTCCGCCGCCCCGGCCCCGCCGCCCCGGGCCCCTGCAGCCCGCCAGCCGCGCACGGCGGGAAACGCCCCGGGCTCACCCTTCACAGGACTCTCCGGCAGCGCGTTCCCTACGCAGCGATCCGCTTGCGCCGATGGCTCTGACACCCATTCACAGCTGCGGCTCCACTGATCCCCGCTGGCCCCAGAAGTTCCCCAAACACCCACGGCCACACACTCAGAACCCACATTTCCTCACCAGTTCCACTCCAGCTTTCCCATGGCACATCCGCGGGTGGCTCCCTCTCTAAATCCGAGTGCCGCTGCCTCAGGAACACAGAAACAGCCCCAGCTGCTGCCTGCCAGGATTGGCCCAGGCAAAGGAAGAGGGCTTTGAGCCTTTCACATTCCAAGCGCAAAAAGTCCACTCTAAATTGTCTCTTCCTCCCGATCTTCCTCTCCCGCTGTCTCTCTCAGTGTCCCTCACCTGGCCGGGATCTCGCTCTCCCCCACCCTTTGTTATGCGAACGATCGGCACCTCCCGCAGTCTCGTCCCGGGCTCCCGCGCAGAGCAAACGGAGCCGCTGGAACTGCAGCTGCTGCCCACGCACCGGCAGCGCAGCCATTGCTGCCCGGCACCACGTCCCGGTCCCTCGCAGTGCGGCGGCGGCAGGAGCTGCCCTGCCCCATCCCCCCGCGCTGCCGGGCCCTGCGGCACCGGGCCCTGCGGCACCGGGCCCTGTCCGGGCCTGCTCCGCTCACACACGCACGCACCGCACGGAGCCCGCACCGGGCCGGCTGGGCCGGGCCACCCGCACAGGAGGGCACTGCCTGCGTGGGTGGCTGCCTGCTGGCCCGGCCACAGCGGAACAGGAGATCTCCGAGGGCACGGACACATCTCGGGGCCCTGAGGAGACTCTGAGGGCTCTTACCGACGCTTCTCATTGGGCTGCGGGATTGCCGCCTCAGCAGCCCCTGATGCTGCTCCTGCTGCTGCTGAGCACCTCAGCCACTGCTCCGCCCTTCCCACCTGGAGCAGCTCAGCGAGCAGAGGCCAAAGCCCTCCTTCCCTGTTTCCCTCGCTCCCACAGGCTGGGCAGCTGCCGGCTGGCGGGCACCTCCTGCCCGGCCCTGGCTGCGCGGCTGCTGCAGGGGCCCCGTCTCAGCTGCCTGGACCTGAGCGACATCGAGCTGCGAGCCCAGGGCGTCCTGCAGCTCTGCCAGCAGCTCCGGCATCCCGCCTGCCCGCTGAGGAGCCTGGGGTGAGTCAGGGCCCTGTCCCGGCCCCTTCCATGCCCGGAATGCCCGAGCCGGGCAGCGGAGGCCGCGGGACAGGCAGGGCCGCACCGGCACCGCGGCCGCTGCAGCACCTCCCTCCCCACAAGCTCCAACACCTTCTCCTCTGCTCCTGCCTCCTCCGCGCCCAGGCTGAGCACGGACGGATTCAGCCAGGCCCTGCTGCAGGAACTGGACGCCCTCCGGGCCCTGCAGCCCGGCCTGAACATCGGGAACCTCCTGGAGCACGACGTGCCGCAGGCCGGGGCCATGGCCCGGCTGCCCTGCCACCGCGGGGTGCTGCCGGGGGGCAGGAAGGCGCTGCCCTCCTTCAGGAGACCTCCCATCCTTTAGGAACATCCTTCCAACAACCAGAGCCACTCCTGGCCCGGCTCTCTGTGCTGAGAGTGGGCTGAATGTGCCCCACCCTCGGGGCAGAGGGAGGAGATCCTGCTGCATCTGCGGGGCAGGATCTGGGTCCTGTCCCCTCCCTTTTGTCCTCGTTGTTGCTGCCAGCAGTTGCATGCATTTGGCAGTGACAAATAAAGACCCGGCAATCCCACAAATCTCCTGGGCTATTCACCCTCAGCCCACCATTCCCAGGGATGTCTCTGTGGTTCCCGTTCCTACCCTGAATCCCCAATGAATGGTTGATACACCCTTTATAGAGGTACCCATGCCAAAATGAGGTTCCTGGTCTGGGAATGACTCTCTGACCAGTTTGGGTTTTAATAGGATAAAAGGGAAAATCACACTGAAATCAAAGATAATCCCTGCACAGGAGCTCTTTTCCTGCAGCGCTGGACAGCGAGGGCTGACCTCTGTGGGCAGGGCCAGCCTTCCCTGGGGACAGGGCCCCACCACACAGCCACACACGTGTCCCCAGGGCTGTGGCATGGCCAGGACGTGTTCATGGCAACGTCCCCAGGGCGCTGCTGCCAACATCATCATAGTCCATGTGTCCAGGGGGCTGTTCCGAGGGCTCCCTGGTGGCTCCTGGGGGACCTGGAGGGGAGTAGATGCCACCTTGGGGACAGCACAGAAAGGTGCCTGAGGGGGCAGGCAGCTCCGTGTCCCCCTGACAGACCCCACCTGGGCTCTGGCCACAGCAGCCATGGATCTGCTGCTGGGGCCCTGCCCGCCCCCACAGCCAAAGCCTGCCATGGAGTGGCTCTGCACAGGGGACAGGGCAGCTGGGAGCCCTCTCACCTGTGGGCAGCACACAGATCCACCTCTGCCGTGACACTCCCTCAGAGATGTCCCCAGTGCTGGCAGCGGGGGGCTCCTGGGCCACATCCAGGACATCGTCGTAGCCATCCGGGGGTCCTTGCTCGGGCCGGGCAGGGGGATCTGGGAAAAGCACAGGGGTCCATGGCAGTGACCAGCGGCCCTGGCAGGGCTCAGGCTGGGCCACTCCCTCCAGCCTTTCCATTTTAGCAGGAGCTGGAGGCACTTGGGTCCCACAGGGACAGGTGATGTTTCAGTGCACACTAACAAGAGGGGGAAGTGTCCCCTCAGTCCCCACCAGCACAGGTGAGTCCCTGTCCCCAGATCTCCCTGCTGGGCTCCTGCCCTGTGGCCATACCTGGGGCTGCCTCGGTGTCACTCCCCTCCACGCTGTCCCCAGTGTCATACGGCATCTTCTTCACCCATCCCTCCAACAGGGAACCTGCAGGGCATAAACAGGGACTTGGGGGTGGCCTCAAGCGGCACCGACGGTGACAGAACCTCACACCACACAGCGGGGCTGCTCTGGGACCCAGGGACACCCACAGCCCATGGCCAGGAGCCCCTGCTGGGCCACCAGGAGCCACAGCTGCCCTGGGGCTCTCAGGCAGAGCCTTCACTGCAGGCACAGCTGGGGCACAAGGGCTGCACCCACCTGGGGGAGTGGGCACCTCCTGGTACTCGGGCATGGCTTTGTAATCCAGCTCCTCGTAGACAGCATTGGAGAGGGCATCTGCAGCTCTGCCAGGGCCTGCAAGGAGATGCAGCACTTACCTGGGGCCCTGGGCACTCTGAGGGCACCGGGATCACCCCTGGCCCCGTTCTGAGCTGTTCTGCAGGGCTGGGGTCCCTGGATCCCCCAAACGGGATCTGTCCCCACCCACCGGGACCCACCTCGGCGCCGGGCACGGGCACGGCACAGCAGCAGGGCCAGGGCACCCAGGGACAGGCACAGCAGCGTCCCCAGCACCACGCACAGCACAGTGGGCACGGGCACAGACCCCACGGTCACTGCCCGGGGCCGCCTTCTGGGGACACCTGTGGGGACACAGGCAGGCAGTGAGGCCAGGGGGAGTTCAGCCAGCCTGCTCTGGGGGATGCAGGCACGGGCAGAGCTACCTGTGCTGGTGGCACCCTCCGGATATGGGGTAGTGTGTCCCTCAGTGGTGCCATCACTGTGCTCCTCACACTCCACATGGGCGTGCTCGTCGGTGCCACAGCTCTGCAGGTGCCAGAGTGCCGAGGGGCACTGCCAGAGCAAGCGGGCCCCGTCCTCACAGCCCACCCAGGCCAGCCAGGCCTCGCTCGGCTCCTGGGCGGAGACAGCTCTGAGCCAGCCCCGGTGTCCACAGCCCAGCTGGCGGCAGACGGTGCCGGCGGTGCCATCGCTGGTACCGTTGGCGCACACGCGGCCCCAGGTGCCGTTGTAGGAGATCTCCAGGAAGCCCCGGCAGCGCCCAGGGCCCCCTGCCAGCCGCACGGAGAGCTGCTCTGCAAGGGGGGCAGCGGGGTCACGGCACGGCCAGGAACCCCCCGGCGCCTCTGCCGGGCCCCGATCCGGGACTGCCCCGCACTGACCTGAGCACACGGCCCCTGCCCCGCCGCCGCGCCCGCACTCGCGCCGTTCCGTGCGCCCGCACTCCCACAGAGACTCCTCGGAGCCGGAGCAGTCGGGGCTGTACGGCCACAGCGGCCCCGGGCCGGCACCCAAGCGCGCCCAGCCCGGGGCCTGCAGCGCCGTGCCACAGCCCAGCTCCCGGCACACAACGGCCGCGTCCTGCAGCTCCCAGCCTTCCTGGCACACCCAGCTCCAGCTGCCACCGGAATAGACCTCCACACGCCCGGCACAGCGCCCAGAGCTCCCCACCAACCTCACCTGCAGGCTGCCTGTGGGCACGGAAGGAGTGGGCTGGGGTGGCTGCTTGGGGCACCGGCACCGCCAGCCCTCTCAGGACACCCACCTGAGCAGACAAGGTAGGTCCCATGAGGGATGTCAGCTGGTGCAGTGGTCATGCCCCTGTAATCACTGTAAAAATAATCCTCACGTATGGTCCGAGTAGACAGATCAGTGGTCATCTGCTTAATGTCATTGATCACCGTTTGCAAGATTTTTCTCTCTCCCGAGTTGATATTCGCTAGGAAGGACTTCCCAGGGACACCCTGACTTTTCTCCAGTCCTCCACAGCCCAGATTCCAACACACGTTGCTCAAATTCCGTAGCAGCGAAAGCTCTCCTGGCACACGGCGCCAGGCCCCGGAGCTTGTCTCCGACTCCAGAAAGCCCTCGCACCGGGTCTCACCCTTCACCAGCCGCAGGGACTCAACAGCGCCTGTAAAATGGCCGCACTGAGAACTTCATAAAAAAATAAGCGTGCATCATCGCAAACCATCTCCACTTTTGGGAGGATCCCAAAAGGCCTTAAGGCTCCACACAGAGCACCCGTACCCACCTGAGCAGTTGACGGCGGCGGCGTTCCCGGGGGCACAGGGCGGCTTCCCCAGCACGGCCACGGGGCACTGGCCCGGGTGCCGCTCGCTCCCGCTGCAGCCGAAGGCGTCCGGCCGCAGCGGCCCCTCCCCGCTGCCGAAGGAGCCTCCCGGCAGCACGCTGAGGGCGCGGCCGCAGCCCAGGTGGCGGCACAGGACGTGCGCATCGGCCAGGTCCCACTCGCTGGCGCACACGGAGCCCCACGTCCCCCTCGCTGCCACCTCCACTCGCCCGGAGCATCCCGAGCTGCCGTTCCCCAGCCGGAAGCCCGTGTAGGCTGCCACAGGAACAGCCTTGTGAGCACTGGTGGTGCCGGGACCCCAACTGCCCCCGCTGTCCCCGACACTTACAGGAGCAGATGACGCTGCCAGGGCCGCTGCAGCTCTGGCTCTGGGCCGGACGCCGGGCACAGGCGCTGAGGCGGGGCTCGGTGCCCTTGCACTGGAAACCCCCGTCCCAGAGCGATCCCGACACTGCCCCAAAACGGCCACTGCCGGCGATGGCGATCACCTCACCGCAGCCCAGCTCCCTGCACACCACCTGGGCCACCTTCATGTCCACACGATCCTCACACACACCGACCCAGGCACGGCCCTGACGCACCTCCAGCCGCCCGGCACAGGATCCATCGCCACCAACCAGCCGGGAAAAGCCTGTGGGAGCAGTGCAGGGCCAGTGACAAAGGGATGTGCATGAACAGCCTCAAGTCCCCACGCCCAACTCCTACCTTGGCAGACAACGGCAGTGTCCAATCCATGGATGCTGCTGTTATAGGGTCCCCAGCCACGGATCTCGCAGTCCCAGAGCGTGGCCTCGTCCCCTCTGCAGTCCACCAGGGCCAGGCTGACCAGCCCGTCCCCGACGCCAAAGCGGTCACGGGCAGAGAAGGCGCCAGAAGCCGAACCACAGCCCAGCTGCTGGCAAACCACCTCGGCGTCCTCCATGTCCCAGCTGTCGTCTCCCACCGTGCCCCAGTGGCCCTGCAGCTTCACCTCCACCCTCCCGGCACAGGGACTGCTGCCGCCCGCCAGCCTCAGCTCCACGGCATCTGCACAGGGGCACCGGCACGGCTCACACCAGCCCGCGGTGCCCCAGCGCAAGGCGGCTGTGCCAGCACGGCCAGCGTGTCCCCTCACCTGTGCAGGTCACCCCCACATCCCACTCGTGGCCGCAGAAATGCCGTCCCCATCCGAAGTGTGAACAGCTCTTCAGCTCAACCTCGGTGCCGTTGCAGAAGAAGGGCTGCAGCCATATCCGCCCGCTGCCCGGCCCGAACGGGGCGTGCAGGGACGCCCTGGCCACCCGGCCGCAGCCCAGCTGCCGGCACACCACCACGGCCCAGCGAGCCTCCCAGTCGAAGTCGAAGGCGCACACGGAGCCCCACTCACCGCCGTGCTTCACCTCCACGCGCCCGGCACAGCGCCCGCCGCCGCCCACCAGACGCAGCTCCCCGGAGCCTGCGGCACGGAGGCTGCTGAGCCGGGCCCGCCGCCGCCGCGGGCCCCGCTGCCGCCCGCCCGACACTCACCCTCGCACAGCCGCACGCACGCGAGCAGCCCCAGAGCCAGCAGCGGCCCCATGGCCAGCGGCCCCAGCCAGCGCGGCCAGGGCACCTCTGCCAGCGCCCGAGCCAATGCACGCTGCAGCAGCAGCACCGGGGGCAGCAGCCTTTATCAGCCGCCCCATCTCCCGGCCGCGGGGCCGCGGCCTCCAATAACCTGCTCCGTGCCCAAATATGAGCTTCGCCTGCGCCTCTGCCGTCACACACCTCGCCACAGTGGGCTGCCACCCGGATGTCCCCGGGGGGAGACAGCCCCCCCACAGCACCTGCCCTGCGGGGCCCCTCCCGCATCCCCCGGGGCTCCAACGCTGCTGCTGCTGCTGCAGCCTGCCCAGAGCCCCCCTGATGGGGAGCATGGGCTCCAGCCCACATCCTACCGACAGCATCCACAGAGCCACTTCTAGGCAAGGCACCTGCAAAGCTCAAAGGCCCACGCTCGGGGCGCTCCCCTCCCGGCTGCTCGGAGCCCCCGGGGGGGGTGGCAGCAGCCCCCGGCTCTCGGCGGGGCTGCCAGCTGCCCGGTCCCTCGCGGCGGCGCTGCCACATGGCGGTGCTGCCGCAGCTGCGGCCCCGCGCTCGCCTCGCCCCAGGGCAGGAAGGAGGCGGTCACCCCCCGGCGGCTCCCGGCCTCGCCAGCGACCGCACGCTCCTCCCGACACCTGCGCTGCCGCCGACAGCGCCGCGTCTCCGCCGCCAGTTCTGCCCCGCGGTGATGCCACATTCCGGGGGGGCACAGAACCCACTTGATTTTGTGGGGACCCACCTGCGTTATCTTGGATCAAGCACCACCGAAAAACAAGGGGTGTAAGAGGGGGAGGCGGAGCTCTCTCGAGTTCTCGGCTGTGTGTGAGCGTGGCAGTGGGTCTGAGCCACTCCCAGCAGCGCTGAGCAGTGGCAGTGCCAGCAGAACAGCGCACTCCCTTACAGGGTCACTCCTGCAGCAGCGTAGTCAGTGCTGTGAAAAACGCCAATCTCTTGTTTTTAAAGTTTTCAAAGTTTAATAGTAATTAAATGGTTATAAAAATAGTAATACTATTAGAGTAATAATAATTTGGACAATTTGAATTAGGACCATACGAGACAATAGAGACAAAAGTTATGGACGTCCTGGTACCTTTTACTGGGCAGCACAAGCCCGAGAAAGGACACCCGTTAACAGAGGATTAATCCTTAAAAGCAACAGCCTGTTGCATATTCATACACTTCATACATGATGCATAAATTCCATTCAAATACAGGATTCTGTCTGGTCATTGTCAACTTCTTCCTCCGAATCCTAACAGCGTCTTCGAGGCGGGAAGAAGTTAATTTTTTCTGATAAGAAGGCAATAAATTCTTTTTCTCTGAAAGATTTAGGTGTCCTGTGACTGCATCTTCCTGCAGGTCCTTTATTCACAAAAAAAAGTATCCTATATAGCATAGTTTCTATCTTAATATTTTTTATAATCTAAAACTATATTTAACACACTACTTAAGAGAATTAATACAGCATTACTTTGTAACACAACACATAATATTCATTTTAATATTTGCGAAAAGCCAATCATAAAATACGCATTTTTCACAACCGCCATGAACCACCAGCCTTTTTGTGGGACTGAGGATCTGCCACCTGCCAGTGTCCTCGTGTCACCCCAGGACATCTCGTGAGCTGCCCTAAACCCTGTTTAGCACTGAGGTGTCGCCCCTAGGGTTTCGCACGGCGCTGCTGCGGCTGCCTGTCCTTCCGCCCGCACGCAGTCCCAGCCGGGGCTGCCGGGAGGGGACGATCCGGCTGCGCTCTCCCCGCGGCAGGCGGGAACCCTCACAGCGGGTCCCCGCGACATTATCAACCTCCCACTCTACACCGCGGCCTTTGCATGTAGGTGGCGAAGTGCCACAGGAGGTTTCATTCCGGAACGCCTCCCGCGTCTCCTGGAATGACACCCCAGGAAGGTGGGGGGAGACGGGAAATCAGAAGAACGACGTGGGAACCGGGAGCGCGGCTGCCCCTGCTGGACACGCCCCCCTATCCAGTGACCACGCCCCATTCTCGGAGCCCCCGCCCCGCAGCACCACCCCCGGGCCGGCAGGGGGAGCCCCGCGCAGCCGCGACGATCCGGAAAGAACCGAGCGGCGGCGGAGGCGGCCGAGCCAGGGCTGGCGGCGCGGGCGGAGCGGGCGCGATGGCGCAGCAAGTCGAGCAGCTGCGGGCGGACGGCGTGGACAAGGAGGTGCTGCGGGAGGGCACCGGGCCGCTGCCAGACTTCCGCGACGGCACCAAGGTCAGGTCTGCGGGGGGACGGGCGGGGTGGGGGATGTGGGAAGCGGAACGCGGCGGGGCAGGCGCGCATGCGCGTCCTCCCCCCCACCCCCCGCCTGCGTCGCCATGGTGACGTCGCGGGCACCTCCTGCTGCTTCAGGCCACTTTCCACTACCGGACGCTGCGGTGCGGCGATGAGGAGACGCCGGTGGACGACAGCAGGGAGCGGGGGAAGCCCATGGAGCTCATCGCCGGGAAAAAGTTCAAGCTGCCGGTGTGGGAAGCGGCGCTGCGAACCATGCGGCCCGGCGAGCGCGCACGCTTCCGCTGCGACACCAAGGTGGGCGGGCCCGGGACCTGCCGGGGGCGTGGTCTGTGGCTCGGGGGCGTGGCCTGTACAGTGGGCGGTGACTTTGTGTGGTGGGCGCGGGTGGCAGGGCCCCCGGTGTGCTCCAGCCGCGCGGTTCGAGGCTGGAGCATCCTTACATCTTTCCCCCCGCCCTCCTCAAATTCCGGCTCCCTTCCCTCCCGCAGCACGTGGTGCTTTACCCACTGGTGTCCAAGAGCCTGCGGAACATCGCAGCAGGGAAGGACCCGCTGGAGGGGCAGCGGCACTGCTGCAGCATTGCCCAGATGCACGAGCACTACTCCCTAGGGTACCCCGACCTCGATGAGCTCCAGAAGAACCCCCAGCCCCTCATCTTTGACATCGAGGTGCTGAAGGTGAGGTGCCGGCATGGGGAGCTCGGGGTGAAAGTGTCCAGAAGACACACAGATGTGGCATGTGGGATGTGGTTTAGTAGTGGCCCTGACAGTGCAGGACTCGAGGACTCTAGAGGTCTTCTCCGACCTGGATGATTCCATGATCCTGTTCTCTGATTGCATGATGGGGTGCTGGCAGGTGGAGCCACCCGGCTCCTACCAGCAGGACCCATGGGCCATGACAGATGAGGAGAAGCTCCAGGCTGTGCCCCAGATCCACAAGGAAGGCAACGAGCTGTACCGTCAGGGCAAGGTGTCTGAGGCAGCTGCCAAATACTACGATGCCATTGCCTGTCTCAAGAACCTGCAGATGAAGGTGGGTCTCCCCAGATACACACAGGCATCCTTGAGAATGCAGGGCTCGAGAGCTGCCCCTCACTCTCTCTGCTCTATCTGCCACAGGAGCAGCCAGGCTCTCCAGACTGGATTGAGCTTGACCAGAAGATCACACCCCTGCTCTTAAACTATTGCCAGTGCAAGCTGCAGTGTGAGGAGTACTACGAGGTGCTGGACCACTGCTCCTCCATCCTCAACAAGTACGAGGGTAAGGAGCCACGAGCCACCCCAGGTGGCTCTGGAGGGCATCAGGACACCCCCAACCCTCCGCTGACTCCGGCTCTCTTCCCACAGACAATGTCAAGGCCTACTTCAAGCGGGGCAAGGCCCACGCAGCCGTGTGGAACGTGGCTGAGGCTCAGGCTGACTTCGCCAAAGTCCTGGCGCTCGACCCCTCGCTGCGCCCCGTGGTGTCCAAGGAGCTGCGCAGCCTGGAAGCGCGGCTGCGGGAGAAGGACGCCGAGGACAAGATCCGCTTCAAGGGCATCTTCTCCCAGTAGAGTCCGTGGCTGCAAGGGAGAGCCCAGTGCTCTCGGGACAGGTTCTTTAGATATTCCACATGTGGAATGGTCATGGATGTTTATTAATGTTTAATACAGATTTTACTTATTTGAAGTCAGTGGAAATGGCCCCGGAGCTCGCCACAGCCTGGGGACACAGCCAGGGCTTATCGTCACGCCAGGGATACGTGGGTGACAAGAGCCTGCTGCTTCCTGCCAACTTTTATCACTTATTGGATGTTTTTATACTTTATGGTGGCCATGGAAGGGCGGCACTGAGCCTCGGCCCCAGCTCCAACCCGTTCATGCCTGTTCTCCGTGCCACGCCATTGTCACTTATCCAGGCTGCTGCTATCATCCCAACCCAGTGTCTCCTCTTGTCATGTCAGTGTCGGGAATATTTTATATAGAGTAACAGCTTGTTCCTGCGATCTCTATAAATCTGATCATGCTATGCCAAGATAAACTTAAGTAAAACCAGTCACACCCCCTGGTCACTACAAAAATTTGCTGCTAGAGGTAGAATGAGGGGAAACCAAGTTGGAGAGGGGGAAGGTATCAGCATCGGCACAGCCCACACACCCCAGGCTCTTTTCCCTAAATTGCTTGTGACCAACTGCTGTGCCCCACAGCCATCTCCCTGTGGGACATGGTGTCCCTGGAGGCTCCCCAGGGCGTTTCCAGTGGATGGGAACCCTGCAGCCACAAGCACAGAGCACACTCGTGGGTGCTGGCACCTTGTCATAACATCTCTTTATTCAACACCAAAATGAAAGGGGGGGAACAGAGGAACCACTCTGGAACCCCAACCCAGCCCTGCGCTGTGACACCGGACGGAAATAAATAGGTGGGGAGGTGCCACTCGCTCTGGGGCACAGCCACAGCCCCCAGTTCTGCACAGGGATAATGACCCTGGGGTGCAGACCCCACTGGGCACTGCCCAACGGCCCCAAAGGACCACAGGGGATGGGGCTGGGGGCAGCAGGGAGGACCCAGGGTGGCTCTGCCCTGAGGGGATCACTCTGGTCCTCTGGGGAGCTCTGAGCCTTCTCCCAGCACCCCCTGGTCTCAGGGGACCCAGCACCCTCATCTCCTTGCAATGGCCTCATGGCCCAGCACCAGCTCTGGCCCCAGGTGCTCCTTGCTGGGAAATCAGGGATGTGGCAGAAGGGGGACATGGCCGTCACTCCTCACCCTCCAGCTTGAGGCTGATGCTGCGGGGCTTGGTCCGGGAAAAACCGGGGGGTGCTGAGGGGGGCCCCCCATCCCGCTCTGCCTGGCTGGAGCCCCGGGAGCGCAGGAGCTGGCTCTGCTTCCGCAGGAAGTCGACAGGCGCCGGGCAGCCATAGGTGCCTTTGCCCAGCACAGGCCGTGGGGGGCCCTTGGGGGAGTGAGCCAGGGCTGCGGCTTCCAGCTGGGCCAGGTGGGCAACATAACCCTCAGAGAGGAACTGCAGGACACACAGACAGCCTGAGCCAGTGGCCAGGGCCAGCTGGTAGGGTCAGCCATTATCCCCTATGTCCCCAGTCTGTCCCCAGCCCTGCCACCACCGTACCTGGCACTGGTTGTGGAACTTCTTGACGGCCCGTCCCACAATGTAGATGTGTGCTGGCGCAAGTCCCAGTGAGCTGTAGACGGAAACATCCTTGGTGGAGCCGTAGCCAGCGACTATGGAGATCTCTGCCTGCCCAGGGACAAGAGCATTAGGGCAAGGAACAGCCCTTCCCACAGGGACAGCTACCCCTAAGGGCTTGGACACCCTCATGTTAAGAGGGATGGCTGGAAGCTGCCCCGAGAAGCTTCCAGCTCCCAGCATCCCCACCAGGATGCAGCACTGCCCCCACCACCCCAGCACCAGCCCTGTGTCCCGGCAGCACCGCCATGGCCACCTCGGTGCGCAGGCTCTGCAGGAAGGCGGCTTTCTGGCGCAGCGGGTCGTGGGTGAGCCCGTCGCAGAAGGACACGGCGCCGTGGGGGAAGTTGTGCTGCGAGAGCCAGGCCACCACGCGGTGCTTCTGCATGTCGGGGCGCCCCGTCACGTAGATGATCATGTACCCCGAGTCCTGCCAGTGCCTAGGAGGGGACATGGGTGGCTGCCAGAAGCCTGTGTGGAGACAGTCCTGCTATGGGAGCTGGGATCTCCCAGTACAGCATGTGTGGGTGCTGCCTCCAAAACCTCCCTGCTCCCAGGGATTTTATCAAGGAGAAGGCCCAGCAGAGCTCTGGGGACCACATCCAAACTTGGACAGGATTATTTTCCACAATAGGGCACCAGCATAGAGATGATGATGTGCTGGAGGCAAGGGAGTGGTGGAATACCCTGCCCCTTGTCCCTGCTCTGACACTCTGCAGCTGAGTTGTCACACCATGAAAGATGGGGAAACTGACTTCATGACTGAAGGGCACCCACCTTACAACGTCCACAGCCCCCGCCCGCACTTTGGGGTCACTGCCCATGATGGAGACGCTGGCAGTGAAGGAGCCATCAATGCTGAACACAACAGACTCGGTGCCACGGGCCACCACGGTCAGGTACGCCTCAGCATAGCTGTGGTCCCCTCTGCAAAGGCAGAGATGGTGGCTCAACACCAGCTCTCCTGCCAGAGCAGCAGGTGTAGCTCTGCCAGAAGGGCTGCAGGAGAAACTGAGGCAATGCCTCACCTGACCACCATGCGCACAGGGTAGATCCCAATGGCCAGAGCCTTGTCTGGAGGGATGGTGAAGGTCACACGCCCACTGCCACTCGTCACCTCGGTGCCATAGTACAGCCACTTCCCTGACAGTGGCTGTGTCATGATGTAGATGTCCACCTGAGAGAGGGAAATGGGCTAGGCAAAAGCTGGACCCCCACATCCTGCTGCATCCCCACACAAGCCCTTACAACCTTCTCCCGCCACCCTACACAGGGTCCTGTTAACCATATCCTTCCCCTGCTGTGGGTGACACCAGCCCCATGCCCAGTCCTGGACATCCCACCCTGTTTGAGGGGTCCTGGTGGCCCCTGAGCCCAGCAATACCTTCTCCCCAGTCAGTGTCACCACGTCCAGGGGTCCGTACATGAAGCGCCCACTGAGGACCTGCGCTTTGCCCTCACACACAATGACATCGCAGGCACGGTGGTTGGCTGTCACGTTCTGCAGGCACATGGGGTGTTCAGCAGCTCCTGGCGGAGCTCCTGAGGCGCCACTGGGATACCACAGGGCTGTGGGATTGTTCCAGAACCCACACACCCCAGGATGCCCCAGGTGGCCTCCCCCTGGCCACATACCCGGATCTTCACTTGGGTGCGCTTGCGCTGCCACTTCTCCCGCGGGATGGCGGGGCTGTAGATGGAGCTCTCCTCGCTCTCGGCAGGCTGTGGCCCCTCCTTCTCCATCACCTGCCGGCAGCGCGGGACTGGCTCAGCCTCCATCGGCCCCGGCCTGCCACCCACCCCACTGGGCCCACCGTACCTGGCGCAGGATGAAGGCCACTACGTCGGAGGATTCCCAGTAGCTGGCGTGGAAGAGGTGGGGCAGGGTGATGGTGGGGAAGGCAGTCAGGGCGTCGGGGCAGTACAGAGAGTAGTCAATGCGTTTCGGGCCCCACCAGCGCTCCAGAACTGCAGGGAGAGCTGGAATGAAGCCTTTTCCAGACCTCATCCCTTGTTGGGCAGCCTAAGGTGCCCACATGGGATGGGGTGGGTGGGGATGACACTTACTCTTGACAACCTCGCTGGTGCTGGCAGGAGTGGGGGGCTCTGCCGCCTCATTGCCCTTCCAGAAGCCCCCAAAGCTGCCAGTGGGGGTAGGGGGAGCAGCCACATCCACTTTGGGCAGGAACAGGGCAGAGTGTGTCTGCAGGGCCTCCGCTGAAGAGAGAGCTGGGTGAGCACACCTAGAGCCCCTGGGGACACCCACCACCCCAAAACACCCCTCCTGCCCTCCTGCAGAGCCCCAGAGCAGTGGGAAGGGCTTGCACATCCCCCTACCCACACCCAGCCAGGATGTGGGTGCTCTGGGTACCCTGACGTGGCCCCAGGGTGCCTGGCACCAGCCTGGTGGGAACTTGCTCACCCAACAGGGACGAGGTGCCATCACCCAGGGGGTACTTCTGGTATCGGGGCACGCTGAGTGGGGGCACAGCATGGAAGGCCTTGGCCAGGAGGGGCTCCAGGCGGGAGGCGCAGGGATCGGCAGCGTGGAAGAGGTTGTAGATCTGCTCACAGGCAGGACGCAGCTGGGCCACTGCAGCACAGAGCAGGGTCAGAGGCACCAGAAGCAAAATACCCAGGAGGGGTAAAGCAGGACACAGCAAAAGGAAAGGCTGGACAGGGAAATTTGAGGCACCAGAGATAGGCTGAGGCTGGCACAGAGCAGGAACATTCAGCCACCCACCAACACCCACACAGCCAGGGCTGGGCATGCAAGAGTCTCAAACCCAAGCAAGGCTCTCTGGGTTGGTCCTGAGGAGCTCAGGCTTGTCAGGTGAGCGTGACTCAGGGACTTGAGCCCTGCAGGGAGGGTCAGGGGTTGGCACCACAGCGGGCAGGGATGCTCACCATCCAGAGCAGGCATGACGGTCTTGCGCAGCGCGAGCACCAGCCCCAGTGGGGAACCGAAGAGGAAGAAGCCGGATACCTTAAATTCGAGGCGGGTGCTGGCACCCTCTCCCCCATCCAGCGCCATGGCACTGCTCCGGGGTGCCTCTGCCTCCAGTGGGGCCTCGCTGGCCTGCAGGCTGGGACAGCAGAGACAATGGGCATGGGGAGGGATGGCAACATCAATTCCCACCATCCTGAAGGCAAAGCTGTGCCTGGTGTGGCCATGTTATCCCAGAGGAGCTCCAGTAAGATCCCTCCAGGGCAGGTGGCCTCCATGAAATGCTCCTTCCCAGCCTGGAGCAAATGGGAATTGCACCCTTTCGATAAAGGACAGTACAGCCAACCATTGCCCTTGGGCTCACCTGCTTGTGGAGCTGTGCTGCTGGCTGTCCCTCTGTGCCCCTGGGGCTTCAGGGCTTGCCTGGCCCAATACTGGCGCTCCCTCTGTCCCATCAGCCAGCGGGTCCAGGCCACCACACTGCTCTGGGGAGATGGGCTCTGTGCTCTGCAGGGAGAGGCAGCAAACACCCAGATCCCTTGTAGCCTCCAGTGCACCCCCAAACCCTCCCCAGGGGGTGTTGGAATGCAAGGCACTCACCAGACTGCCACGGCGGCTGCTGCTCCGGCTGCCCCCCGAGCCCGCCCGGCTCTGGCATAGGGCATCAAATCCCAGGATGCCGCCCACACAGTCCCCCAGCAGCACCACCTGCAGAGACCACAGATCCATGAGGAGGGTGAAACCCCCAAACCCTCCATGCAGGGTCACAGCTGGACCCCAGAGCCAAGCTTCCCCCCAGATTCCACCTCACCTGGCCACAGAAGCCAGTGCCCTCTCCAGAGTGCAGGAAGGCTGTGTAGGCCTGGTTGGCACGGGTGATGACGGTGCCCACGGCCTGCTGGTAGGTGCCTGAGGAGGTGGCCAGCAGTGGGAGTGCTGCCAGTGGGATGTGGTCCTGGCTGCTGGACAGGCTGTCCCTGTCATGGCTGTAAGGGCTGAGCCTGAGAGGACACAGTGAGGGATGAACGTGACTGTTCTGATGTCCTCATCCCACTGTATGGTACTTGTTCATCCCAGATGCCATACCAGGAGTAATCCCCATCCTGTTCCCTCCCACCACGAGACACTTGCTCATCCAGGATGCTGTATCCAGAGTTACCCCATTCCATCCAATTCCATGCCATTTCATGCTGCCTTGATGTCCCCATCTCTCTGCACGATGCTTGCTCAACCCAGGAAGCTTCATGAGGAGTTATCCCCCATCCTATCCCATCCCATCCCATCCTGCCCCACTGTCCTCATCCCACACCAAAACACCTGCATGTCCTGGAATACCACACCAGGAATTATATGTTTCCCATCCCATCTTATCACACAACACTGGCTTGGCCCAAGACACTGCACCAGGAACTAACCCCCACCGCCTCTCCAGTCCTTAATGTCCCACCAGAAGTGAAGTCCCCTCTCCAAGGATACCAGCTCCCCAGCCCCCTGCTTTCCCAGTGGGAATCCGTACTTGGAGACAAGGGCGTAGGCTGCAGCACAGATGGGCGGGCAGGGCACCAGGCGCAGGGCCACATGTCCCAGTGCCTCGGGAAAGTGGACGCGGGTGACAGCATCAAAGGTGGCTGCCAGAGTCTGCACATCCGCCTGCTTGGAGCCCGGCTCGCCCGCTCCCTGATCCAGGATGTTCCCACTGTGGAGGATGAGGAAGAGCGCGTGGATCCGGCACATCTGCTCCGTGCTCTCTGCCGTGCCTCCCTGCAGGAAGGAGAGCAGTCAAGTCGGGGGACACGGCAGGAGGGCAGGGCCCGAGGGAGGGGACACGCACCTCAGGGAAGCTGGATGTTCCCAATCCTTCACCATCGCCCTTGGTGGCGCTGGCTCCATCCCCTGTAAGCACACGGCCTGGGTGAGGCAGCTGGGGTCTCCAGGTGGGAATCAGGCCCCTCTCAGGACATCCACCCCAGGATTTGGGGCCAGAGCACCCCCAGAGCTCACCCAGTGCCTCATCCAGCTCTGCTGGCCGCTCAAGCGTGTCCAAGAAGTCATTGGAGCTCCACTTGGTCATCTCCTTGGCAAAGACCTCGTCGCTGTCAGACAGATCCTCTGCAGAGGCAGGAGGGAAGCGTGGGTGGGGGGGACATCCCGGTGCCTGCATTCCCATCCTCAGATGCCCTTTCCCCCACCCAGCCTGTCCCAGCATAGTGCCAGTACCGTGGGCATCGAAAAATTCCTCTTCGGAGCTGTTCTCTGAGTCCCGGGCAATGTTCTGCATCCGCCACTCCGACAGGCTCTGAGGAGACACGCCCCCTGCCACCCATGGGGGGTGAGCACTCACAGCCCGTTGCTGCGAGAGAGACCCCCTCTCCTGCTCCACAGCTCCCCCTTGGTCATGGACCCAGACGCCCAGGGAGATCTGGGGCCATCCCTGTGTTCCTCAGAATCCCTCCTTGGGAGATCTGTGACCATCCCTGGGAAACCCAGAGCCCCAGCCCAGGAGACCCAAGCCAGGCAAAACAGTCCCCTGACACATCTCCTATGGAGAACTGCAGCAAAGGGCAAAACCACCCCGGACCTGGTCTCACCTCCATGCTGGGAAGAGTAGGAAGACCGGGAGGAGGTGGACCACTGCTTGGCAAAGGTATCATCCGAGGGGGTATCGGTCCCTGCCTGCAGCTCAACCTCCTCCTGACCACCAGGACCATCTGGCTCCGGCTGTCCCTCGGGGCTGACCCCAGCCGCCGGTGGCTCCTCGCCCTCGCCACACTTGGCCATCTTCTGCGCCAGCATGCGCGCCGTCTCCTCCTCCAGCTGCCGGATGTCCTCCATCGTCAGGTCCGTCCACTCGTCCTGCCAGCACCAGGCTTGGCGGTGGGCGCGCAGCATCACCTTCCTCAAGCCTGGGGGGAGAGTCCAGTGTGATCCCACGGCTGCCCAAACAACCCTCCAGCAACCCCCGGGTCCGAACTCACCCACGTCATGGATGAACTGCTCGATCTTGGACTGCATCCCCCAGTATCGGAACTCCACCTTGCAGAGCTTGTAGGCGCACATGAGGGGCCCGCTGGCTGCTGCTGCCTCCAGCCAGTCATCCCCCAGCGGCCCCCGGCCCGTCTTGGATGAGTGGTAGAGTTTGGGATCCTCCTCAGGTTTGTATTCCCCGGGGGAGATGGGATCACGCACAATGTTGATGGTGTCTGTGGGGGGAATGGCGCTTGTCACCCCGCAGCGCTTGGCAAGGGGGCACAGGTCGGAAAATAAGGAAAAAGGGACAAAATTAAGGTCAAATTATTCCCATGAGCCATGCACCCAACACAGCTGGCAGCAAACACTCTCTGTCTGAGAATTCTAAAATCTTGGAGTTCTGGAATCATAGAAACCTGGAATAGCTTTGGTTGGAAGGGACCTTAGGGATCATCTCATTCCACCCCCTGCCATGGGCAGGGACACCTTCCACTATCCCATGCTGCTGCAAGCCCCATCCAACCTGGCCTTGGACACTTCCAGGGATGGAGCACCCACGGTTTTTCTGGGCACCCTGTGTCAGGGCCTCACCACTCTCACAGGCAAGAATTTCCTAATAGAACTTATAAAATCCCATGTCTGGAACATCACTGACACCCTTGGTGCAGCCAAAGACATCTCTGTCCCCGCGTGGGATCCCAATCCGGCACCCCAGGGAGCAGCACAGGGAGGGAGGGTCTGGGAGCTGGGGAGAGCCGGGGCTGACACACATACATGCATTAGTTGGCAGATCTGGCAGCTGCAGAGTGATCCCAGCCACCCTGGGGGACATGGGGGGTGACAACAGGGACAGCACATGGGGAAAACTTGGCATAGTTCCTGGCTTCCCCCCAGAAAGCCCAAGGGTCCCCCAAAACCAGGGCACAGCAAAATCACCATGTGACACAGGAGCCTCCAGAGAGCCAGAGGGGGTGGAAAGGAAAATGAGCCCCATCTCCAGACAAACGTGACCTTTCCCAAATGAGGGTGAGCTCCCCCCAAATGAGGATGACCTCCCAAGACCAGAGAAAGGCTCCTGAAGGACACCCAGGAAAACACGACCCAACAGCTGTTCGGGCTCAATCCAGCACCAAATCTGCTAGAATTTGGCTTTTCCAGCCCTGTCTCCAGGTCATGGTCTGGGGGATCCCAGGGCACCCCACTCGCTCCCAGTACCATCTTGCAGCCCTGTCCCCAATTCTAGGATGTGCCAAACCCATTTATTTGCCCTCCTTGATGTCCCTAAGGTGCTGTCAGCCTCTCTTCCTCCAGCTTGGACTGAAAAAAGGGGGGGAAAAGAAAACTAGAGATGCCCTGAATCCACAAAAATGACGCAATGCACAGCATGATGCCAAGCATCTTGGATAACAGCAGCAAAGAGCTGGGATAGGACCTGCTGTCCCCAAGCAGCTCCTGGCAGTGTCATTCCCATCACAATCCAACTCCCTCTGCTTTTGCCACTGGGAGAAAGCTGCCAAGGAAGCAGTTATCTCTGCGGATCACCCAGACCATGTTTTTCCATTGCCCTTTGAAACGTGAGAGGGGTTTAAATCTGTCAGTGCTACAAGATACCGGGGCAGAGAAATCCCAGTGGGATCCACACTGGGCCTGGCCCCACTTCAACCCTCCTCTCTGTGGAAGGCAGCAGCCACTGGAGATGCTGAGTGCCCTGTGGAATGCCCACTGGATGGGCACAGAGAGTAGAAAACCAGGCAGTGGGCACGGGGCCATGTCCTGATGCCATCTGCTTGGCCCTGGTGGCTTCCTGAGGGCAGTAGGGGCAGAATTTCTGCCCCCAGGTCGCAGCCATTGGCATCCCGGCCGGACATCCCCAGTGCTGCAAGAGCCGGGGAGAGAAATAGGTCAGATGAATCATTTCCTCCGAGTGCCTATTTTGGGCCTCCATTTTAAGAGGCAGCACGTCACACTCCACACTCTGGCGCCTGAACTGACCATGTCCAACACCACTGGGAATGGGAACTCTGTGCACAGGGAAGAATCCCACCCCGAGCTCCCCGTTCTGCCCACCATCCCAGCACAAAGGAGGCAGACAGTGAACTGGAGCAAAGCCCTGGGGAGAGGGGAAGCAGGGCAGGGAGTAGGAAAATGGGGACATGCTTTTCCAGCTCTCCTGCTCCAGCTGATCCAAAACACCCCACAGGACCCAGGGGTCCCATGTACACCAGGAGAGACTGAGAAGGCAAATCCATGCCAGAACAAGGCTGGGACCCGGAAGGAGAGGGGAGTAGGCTGGCACTAGAAAGGAGAAGCTGCAAACAGAAATAGAGGCAAGGGAAGAGGCAGAGGACAAAACTGTCCCTGAAAATATCTTTAATGTGGAACTTAATTCAGCAGCGCTGAGAGGGAGCAGGCAAGGAGCTTGGAGCAGAGAACCTGGGGCAGGGAGCTCAGGATCCAGGGAGCTCTTCACTTCCAGCATCCCTAAAACATGAGGACCCCCAAGAAGAGTGAAGTTGAGTCCCTAAGGTCCCATCACAACCACACACCCATCCCAAAAGCATTATGTGGGAATCCCAGCAGCCACAGAGTCCTGCCCAGCTCCCCAAGCCAGCCATACCCACCCAAAATCCTCTGCCTCTTCTCCGCGGCGCTCAGGTTGAAGATGTTGGTCTGCTGCCCCGCATCCGGGCGGTAGTATGTCTCGATCTCAATGGAAAACTTCTCCACGAAGGGACATGTGTACCTGGAGGGGCACAGGACTGAGCCCAGGGGCACGGCCAGTCCTGCAGCCCACCCCGCCGCCTCCCTGCTCCCACCTGGTGCGAGTGTAGGGATAAGCATTCCAGGACTCCTCCTCCACCTGGAGCGCGGCTTTGGGGAGCAGAGCCCGGAACCAGCTGGGGATGTGGGAGCCCACGTGGTAGATCTTGTGGGTGTACTGGCCGCTGCCCCCAGGGCCATCGCTGTAGGGCCGGTTAGCCAGGATCTCCACGCCGCTGCCCTCGCCACTCGACTCCTCCCGGCTCTTCTTCTGCACAGAGACGATGGCTCGGTGCGGCCCCTCCAAGCCCCGAGACCCCACCCCCACGGGCGCCCAGGGTCCGTGTACACTCCTGCCCCATGTGCCGGCATCCACCGGCCCCACACCTGCTCACAGCACCCCCTGCTTGGCTCGCTGGTCCCAAACCCCCCCGGAGCCTCAGTGAAACCCCTGCAACCTGCAAGGGTGATCCTTTGGCATCAGCCTCAGCCCCCTGCCGTGCCCCACCAGGCTCCATGCTCAGCCCTACAGCTCCCCACACTTTGCCCCACAGCCCCCTTAGACCCTCCAGCACCCTATGCTCAGCCTCACAGTCCCCTGTATACCCTCAGGCTCAGCCTCAGCATCCCTCATGC
Source organism: Zonotrichia albicollis (assembly GCF_047830755.1). Taxonomy (NCBI): domain Eukaryota; kingdom Metazoa; phylum Chordata; class Aves; order Passeriformes; family Passerellidae; genus Zonotrichia; species Zonotrichia albicollis. The sequence continues at coordinate 46,966,940 of NC_133824.1, forward strand.
CTCCCCACAGCCCTCTACACCCCTCAGGCTACAATCTCCAGCCTCTCCCAGCCTCCTGCACCCCCTCAGTTACAGTGCCCAGATCCCTGCACCCTCCAGCTCCCCATGCCCAGCCCCACAGCTCTGTGCACCCCTCAGTCACAGTGCCCAGATCCCTGCACCCTCCAGCTCCCCATGCCCAGCCCCACAGCTCTGTGCACCCCTCAGTCACAGTGCCCAGATCCCTGCACCCCTCCAGCTCCCCATGCCCAGCCCCACAGCTCTGTGCACCCCCTCGGGCTCGGCGCTTGGTCCCCACACCCCTCAGGCTCAGCCCCACAAACCCAGACCCATGCAGCCCCCGGGCTCACCCCCCAGACCGTGCATCCCCAGGTACCCCCGCTCAGCCCCGCAGCTCCCCCGAGCCCTCACGCTCAGCCCCGCATTCCCACCTGGATCATGTACAGCTGGGCCACCTGGTACTCCTCCAGGCTCATGGGCAGCAGGATGTGGTACTCCTTGATCAGCATGGCGGCGGCGGGGCACAGCGGGGGCAGCTCCTGAGGGGGTTTCCGTTACACGGGACCGGGCCGGCTCCGGGACAGCTCGGGCCGGTTCGGCACCCCTCCAGAACCGCTCGGGGCACACTCAGCTCAGCCCGATACGGGTTCGGCCCGTCTCGGAGCCACTCCGTCCCCGGGTTCGGCTGAATCCGGTAATCGCTCGGCTCCGGTTTCGGTTCAGTCCGGTATCGCTCGGCTGCGCTCGGTCCCGGGTTCGACCCGGCTCGGCACCACGCTCGGCTGAGTTCGGTACCGCTCGGCACCGCTCGGCCCCAGGTTCGGCCCGGCTCGAAAAACCCCGGCCCCGGGTTCGGCGGAGTCTGGTACCGCTCGGCTCCCGGTTCGGTTCAGTCTGGTACCGCTCGGCCACCCTCGGCCCCGGGTTCGGCCCGGCTTAGTCTCGCGTTCGGCTCAGTCCGGTACCGCTCGGCCCCTCTCGGCCCCGGGTTCGGCCCGGCTCGGCCCCACTGGTCTCGGCTCCGTTGCCATGGCAACGCGGCCCCCTCCACTCCCCCCGCCTTCCCGCCCGGTCCCCGCCGCCCCCCGGCCCCACCAAACCTGCGCTGCTCCGCACCGGCCCCTCGGATCGTGACATCACAGCCCGTTCCCACGGCGACAGCCGTGACGTATGGAGGTGAGGGGGGGGCCCGTGACGTCAGAGAGCGGAAGGCAGCGAGCGCCACTCATGGGCGCTCCGCGTGTACCGGCACCGCCGCCCCCGGAAAAACCCGGTGTTTTATTTTAAAAGCCACTCTTTTAAGTGATCAACGAGTGGTCCGATCACTCCCGCACTCTCAGCTCCGGGACACCCACCCAGCGCGCCTCCAAACCCCTCCCAGACTCCCCCACCTCTACCCCGCGTCCCACCATCGCCATCGGGACCCACCCCCGCGGGGACACACCGAGGCCAAGTCCCAACATTGTCCTTTATTTATAAAAACACGCATTTATAAAGAGCGGAGAGCGCGGGGAGGGGGGGCTCGGGCAGCACGGCGGCCCCCCCGTCCCCGCCGCCACCACCGGGAGGTCCCGGGGTCTCCCGGGTGGCAGCTGCCGTTACGTGCGGGCGTTTCGCTCTGTCTCTGCCAGGCACTCCCTGACCAGCGCCCGGGCGTGGATGATCCCTGCGGGGAGAAGCACAGGGACACCTCGTATCACCCTTCAGTGGCTCCCCGCGGGGCTGAGGAGCCTCGGGGGCGCCCGGGTCCCCACCCTGCCCCTACCCCGCTTCAGCCGCTCCATGGCGCTCTTGCTGCCGGCGTAGGTGGGCCGGATCTCCTTCCCCATCTCCTCGATGACCGAGAGCAGGTCCGTGTAGGTGCTCTGCGAGCCCTGCGCCCCGGGGGGCTTCATGGCCTGCGGGAACAGGGGGACAAGCAGGGACGGAGGGGCTGGGGGCCGCCTCCGCCGCCGTGCCTGGCCCCGGCGGCCCCGGCGCCGCGCCTCACCTGCACGTAGCCCATGGACGGCGGCCCGAAGTCATTGAAGAGCGGCCGGAAAGGGGCGGCGGCGCCAGGGACGGAACCGGAGGGCGACGGGACACTCGTGGCTGCGAGAAACTGAGAGTCACGGCCGCACTCCCTCTTCCTCGGTACCACCCTGATCCGGTACCATCCCTTCCCGGGGTACCCCCCTCCATCCCTCCGGTCCCTCTCCGCTCTCGGTGCCCCCCGTCCCCCGCGGTTACCGCGGCGTTCTCTCACCGGCGGACGGTGCCCCGGGCCCCGGCGGGGCGGGGCTGGCGCTGGCGGCTCCGGGGGTAGCGGGGGCGGGAGCGATGGGCTTGTAGGACATCCCCGACGGCCGCCCGCCGCTCCCGGATCCCTGGAGCCCCGCGGCGGGGGTCGGCGTGCGGCCCCCGCGCTCGCCCCGCCGGTTGTATCGTCGGTGCCCGCCCCTCTTCAGCTCAGCTCGGCCCCGCTCGGCCCGGCGAGAAGCCGGGAACCGGAGCGGAGCGCAGCGGCCCCGGTTCCCGGTAGTGCTGCGCGGCCCCGGCCTGACCCGGGTCTCTCCCCCCTCCGCCGCCGCCGGCGCTCGCGGTGATGACGCAGGCGCGTCACGAGCGCGACGTCATCACGCCGCCGCGCGCCGGCCGGCCGGTCACCGTGGAGACACGCGGCGTCGGCCCCGCCCCCTCGGTGCCTAGCTGACCACGTGACTGCTATGCGGGCCACGCCCCCTCGCTCGGCGGGGCTTCTCTCGGTGTCACGTGACCGACGGGCGCCACCGCCCCGGGGGCGCGGGGGGGGCACCGGGAGCGGCACTGCCGCGCTGCCCCCGCCGCCAAGAGCCCCCGTGTCACCCCACAGCCCCGAGCCGCCGTCGATCAGGGCGTCCCGACTCTCCGCGGGGGTGAACACCGGCCCGGACTTTGGGGAACCGGCCCCACCCGCCGGCCGCTCATTCCCCGGAGCCCTGTGCCCGCGGTCCCGGCTCCCTGGGGGGCTCCCGTGAGGCACAGTGGGAGTCTAGGGTTTTGGGGGATACCAGTGGATGGAACAACCACGAATAAACTCTTTGGAAACAACAAAAAACACAAGCCAAAAGTCTGTACAGAGAGTTTTAATTTCAAAAGGGCAAAATTGGCCCCAAAACTGCAGCCAGGGCAGGGAGGGTACCTACAGCAGCCCTGCCTGCAGCTGGCTGAGGCCCTTCCACCCAGAAATGCTTAATTTCACCCCTGGAGGGTCTCCCGGCTGGGCTGCTGGGAGTCTCCCCTGTGCTAGGGGCTGCCAGAACATCCATGACGGTCTGTGCCAGCCCCAAAAGGGGGCGGATGCCTCACCCTAGGCGGGTCTGGGGTGGGTCTGAGCTCAAACCGTGGTGAGGGGTGGGTTATGCTGTGCAGTCCGCAATAAACCTGGTGTGGGGGAGGCTGAGGGGCTCAGTGCGGCACACAGAGTGGGAATGGAGGTTGGAGGGATGAGCAGCAGGGATGGGGCACAGCTGAAGGAGAGGGGACCACGATGGTGGGACTTGCAGGGTGAGGTCCAGGTGGGAAGGGGGATGATGCACGGAGAGAGCAGAGATGAGGGCAAGAGTAGTCGAAGCTCGGCAGAGCCTGTGCAGAGAAGGGTCCCGAATTTGGCCCCGGTGCCTCCTGCCACGGTCAGAGCACAGCATCGGAGCAGCCCTGGTGCCCGGCCTCACCCTGGGCACGGGCACCGCTGTGCCAGCACCGCCCCAGCCCCTGGAGCTGGGGGTCCCTCCGTGGCCCCCTCGTCTTTGTAAGGCACGGGGAGCTCGGGTCCTGCGTTGGCACATGCCGCCCTCAGCGCGACATCATCCGCACAAACTCTGCCGGGGGAGGAGAGGGAACACACCTGGAACATCCCAGCTGTCCCTGGGAGCGCTCCTGGCCCCTTCCCTGCTCCTACCTTCGAAGTCCACCAGGCCGTCGCCATTGAGATCCACGTCCTTGAGGATCTCATCCACCTCCCGATAGTTGAGCTGCTGCCCCAGGAGCTTGCGCATGGCCTCCCGCAGCTCCGCCATGCTGATCTGTCCGTCCCCATTGCTGTCAAACTACAGACAAGGTCCCGTTGCCACCGGCCACCCCTGGCACGCTGGCAGCCTACCTGTCTGTCCCCACTGCCCCCGTACCTCGCGGAAGGCGTCACGCAGCTCCTTGATCCCAATCATATCCGCCGTCTCCGCCAGCATCTTGGGGCCCATCAGCTCCACGAAATCATCAAAATCCACCTTGCCCCCGGCTGCGGCAGGAGAGGGGTGTCAGGGGAGCAGGGGGCAGGGACTGACGGGCACCCGCTGCCCCACCACGTACTGATCTGCTGGGACAGCTCGATGAGCTCCATCTCCGTCGGCATGTAGCCCATGGTCCGCATGCACTCGCCCAGGTCCTTGTAGCTGATGTAGCCGTCGTGGTCCTTGTCGAACTCCCGGAACGCCTGCTTCAGCTCTGGGGACACCACAGCGTCACCACCGGCACCGCCACCCGCCCGAGCGGGACCCCCTCCCCAGCAGCTCACCTTCGATCTCCTCGGGCCGCAGTTCCCGGTCCTGGGGAAGAGAGAAGGGGAAGAGACGAAGGAGGGGTCCTGCTCCCGGGGATCCCACAGGGATTCTGCCCTGCGCCCCCCGGGAGCACACGAGGAGGGGAAGGACGGTGCCGTACCCGTTGGGTGATGGCGATGCTCTGCCGCAGGAAGATGCAGGCCGGCCCCACCAGCCCCTGCAGCACCGAGTATCCCTGCATCGGGGGGGTCTGCGCCGCGTCCAGCACGTCCTCAGGGTCCCCTGCGCCGGAGCCTGGAGCGCCCGAGCGCGGCTTCCCATCCTGCGGGTGGAGCAGGCGTCAGCGGCGAGGCGGGAGCCGAGCAGGGACCCCCCCCCCCCTCCCCCTCCTGCTGCCCCGCGGGTGCCGCAGCCCTGCCGTGCCTTGGGGAGCCGCCGCTCAGGGGTCTTGGTGCAGTTGCCCATGGCTGGGGGCTGCCCCCTCGCCGCAGGACATGCCTGGCCCCGGGGGGGCCGGCTGGCGCAGACCGCGGGGCTGCCACCGGGGATTTGAGGTTTTTATGGAATATCTGGGGATATGCAGGGCAAGCGCGGGGGGGTGGGTGCCGCGCCCGCGTGCATAATCCTCCGGATTATTCCCCGCTCGGCCGCCCTGCTCCAGATGTGGGCAGCCGCCCAGCTGTTCCCCAGTCCTGCAGCCTCCCTGCGAAGGCACGCAGCATCCCCGGCACCCACCGTGCCCCGGGCCCGTCCCCAGTTACCTGCCCAAAAGCGGGGGACGGCCGGGGCCCCGGCTCCTGGGCAGGCCGCTGAAGCTCCACGGGGGACGCACCACTACGGCTTAATCTGCCCTGGCTGCCCGCAGTGCCGGCGGTGCCGGGACCCCTGAGCCGAGGGGCCGGCCGGGAGCCGCGGGCCCCTCTCCGGCCGGGGCCGTGGCGCCGGGGGGTGCCCCGGCAGGCGGGGGGCGCGGGGCTGCCAGTGCTGCGCCGCTGCGGGCCGCGGAAGAGGAAGAACATCCCGCCCGCTCCTGCTCCTTCTCCCCACTACCGGGACCGAGCAGGAGGAAACCAGATCGCCCGGACCTGCGCCCGTTCCTCGCAGGGACGAGGCCACCGCCGTCCCCGGGACCCGCCGCGGAGCGCAGGATATCGGGTGGAGCGCAGCGACCCCCCGGGGCGCTGGGGGAGGGGAGAGGGGCGCCCCGGGGGGCTCCGGTGGGGGCGGACGGGGAGCTCCGGTTTCAGCACCGAAACCCGACCCGGGCCGGGCGCGGGGCACGTGCCGGCGCGCCAACAGCCAGGCCACGCCCCCTCGGCCCCGCGAGCCCGCCTTGTGACCGCGCCCCCCGCTCCGGCCCCGCCCCCTCCGCGCGGCCCCGCCCCAAAGCTACTCTGGGCCGGCCTCTCTCGTGACGTCACTGCCGCGCCGCCGTCGCTCCCCGTGACGTCACCGGGGGCGGCTGAAGGTGACGGCGGCGGGTCCCGGTGGCGGTACCCCCCGCCATGGCCGGCAGGCAGCTCCTGGCGCTGCGGCGCCTGCCCGCCGCCTCCTTCTCGGTGAGCGGGGACGGGGCGGGGAGCGCCGGGACGCTGCGGTACCGCTCCCGGTGTTCCCGGGGCTGAATCCATGTGTCCCCGCAGACGGCGCCCAAGAAGACGCAGTTCGGGTCGCTGCGGGATGAGGACCGGATCTTCACCAACCTCTACGGGCGGCACGACTGGCGGTGAGTAGCGGGAGCAGCGTGGGGAGCGCCGGCGCCCCGTGCCGGTGCCAGCGTGCCCGGTGCCCCATCCCGGTGTCACCGTGCCCGGTGCCCGCAGGCTGCGGGGCGCGCTGCGCCGCGGGGACTGGTACAAGACGAAGGAGATCCTGCTCAAGGGCGTGGACTGGATCCTTGGCGAGATCAAGACCTCGGGGCTGCGGGGCCGCGGCGGCGCCGGGTTCCCCACCGGGCTCAAGTGGAGCTTCATGAACAAGCCCTCGGACGGGAGGTGAGACCGGACAGCTCCGGTAGCGCGGCCCCGGCCTGTGGGGAGCCCCCCCTGACTGGAGCTGCCCGCAGACCCAAGTACCTGGTGGTGAACGCGGACGAGGGCGAGCCGGGCACCTGCAAGGACCGGGAGATCATGCGGCACGACCCGCACAAGCTGCTGGAGGGCTGCCTGGTGGCGGGGCGCGCCATGGGTGCCCGCGCCGCCTACATCTACATCCGCGGGGAGTTCTACAACGAGGCCTCCAACCTGCAGGTGCGGAGAGCAGCCGACAACCACCCCACAGCCGCCCCACAGCCCCGGCGGGGCTCGGGGCGCTCCGGGCCTCACCCCCTGCCCCCTGCAGGTGGCCATCCGCGAGGCCTACGAGGCCGGGCTGCTGGGCGGCGACGCCTGCGGCTCGGGATACGCCTTTGACGTGTTCGTGGTGCGCGGCGCCGGCGCCTACATCTGCGGGGAGGAGACGGCGCTCATCGAATCCATCGAGGGCAAGCAGGGGAAGCCCCGCCTCAAGCCCCCCTTCCCCGCTGACGTGGGTACGGCACCACGGCTCTGTCCCCAGTTCCCAGCTGCCACCCCAAAACAACTGTCCCCAGGACACCGTCCTGCTGCAGGGACAACACCACAGCCAACACCACATCCATTAAGAGCTCCCACTGTTCCATAGAATGGTGTGGGTTGGAAGGGAGCTGTCTCATTCCACCCCACTCCCATGGGCCACTTACCACGATCCCAGGTTGCTCCAAGCCCTGTTGAACTTGGCCTTGGACACTTCAGGGATGCGGCATCCACAGCATCCTTGGGCCACTTGTGCCAGGGCATCACCACCCTCACAGGGAGGAATTTTTTCCTGATGTTTCCCCAGGTGTGTTCGGCTGCCCCACCACGGTGGCCAACGTGGAGACGGTGTCGGTGGCCCCCACCATCTGCCGGCGCGGCGGCGCCTGGTTCGCCAGCTTTGGCCGGGAGCGGAACTCCGGCACCAAGCTCTTCAACATCTCGGGGCACGTCAACACGCCCTGCACGGTGGAGGAGGAGATGTCGGTGCCGCTGAAGGAGCTCATCGAGAAACACGCCGGTGAGTGCTGCTCTGAGCGGGGCCGCAGCGGGGCAGGAGCTGCCTGTCCTGACCCTCCTCTTTGCAGGAGGCGTCCGCGGGGGCTGGGACAACCTGCTGGCCGTCATCCCGGGCGGCTCCTCCACGCCGCTGCTGCCCAAGTCTGTGTGTGAGACCGTGCTGATGGACTTCGACTCCCTGGTGCAGGCGCAGAGCGGGCTGGGCACAGCCGCCGTCATCGTCATGGATAAATCGGTGAGGGGTGGGCTCCCCCGGCTCCCCCAGCCACGGTGGGACCCTTGCCTTCCTCACCCTCCCTCTCTTCCCAGACCGACATCGTCAAAGCCATCGCACGGCTGATCGAGTTCTACAAGCATGAGAGCTGTGGGCAGTGCACCCCGTGCCGGGAAGGTGAGTGGGGGCCGTGGCTGAGGGGCTGGGGGGCTGTGGGGTGGGGTGGGGCACTGCAGGGACTCATCCCCATCCCAATTCCCGCAGGTGTGGACTGGATGAACAAGGTGATGGCGCGGTTTGTGCGGGGCGACGCGCAGGCTGCTGAGATCGATGCGCTCTGGGAGATCAGCAAGCAGATCGAGGGACACACCATCTGCGCCCTGGGCGATGGCGCGGCCTGGCCCGTGCAGGTGAGGGGCCCGGAGGGCTGGAAGGGGCCGGCAACCTTCCCCCACCCCGTTAACCACTGCCCCGCTCCATGCAGGGCCTCATCCGCCACTTCCGCCCCGAGCTGGAGGAGAGGATGCGGCGCTACAACGAGGGCAAAGCCCGAGCGGCATCGGCGTAAGGATCCACCACCACACCTCCCTGGTCCTGCTTGGAAGGGGTTTCTGGGGTGCTGGCAGCACTCAGAGGCTTCTCAATAAATGCTGCTGTGCTCCCAGGCTCTGCTGTGGACATTAAATGGTAGGAAGGGACTGACGGCACAGAGGGCCTCAAGGTCCTGCTGCCCCTGGAGCATGAGATCACCAGGGATCATGGGGTCACACAGATGGAGCCTGAGGGGAGATCCTGGATTTCCATGAGGCTAGGGGTGGGGCAGAGGCAATGGCTGTGGGGTACTAACAGACACAGTCCCCTCCTTGGGGACCCCACACTCCCTGTCCCCGCCACGGTGGCACCAAGACTCCTCCTCCTGTGCCCGTGCCAAGGGACAGCTGTCCTGGCCACAGTCCACAACTCGGAGCCCAGGGCAGTTCCAAACATGGCTTTTACTGAATCACAGTGTGCGACATCCCTGCAGGGCTCAGAGCCGTTTCCCCATGCACGTGGAGAACCGAGGCACAGGGGCCCTGCAGCCGCCCCTGCCCACTCAGGCCGGGGCTTTCCGCGGGGGCACGTGGGTCTTCCTGCGGTAGCGGCCGGGCAGCAGCAGCTCCAGGGTCAGCTCGGTGATGATGGCCGTGAGCCCCCAGACCTTGTGGGGGCCGTTGAGGAACACGGGCAGGGTGTATCCATAGCCGCTGGCCGTGCGGAAGTGGGTGTAGCCCTGGTTCTCCTCGCGGAGCAGGTGAGCCAGGGGCAGGGTGAACACCTCCTCCACCTGTCACACAGACCACAGTGACAGGAGCGGCTGCCACGGGAAGGGGAGCAGCCCTGGGGAGGAGCCACTCACCTCATCAGGGTTGGGGTTCAGTGTCAAGGCCTCCAGCGGCCCCAGGTTGGCCACAACGGGCGCCACGGTCATTCCATGCTGGAAGGTGTGTCAGCGAGGGACAGGGTGACACCCCCTCCCCAAAGTGCCCATGCCTTGACCCACTGCACCCAGGGTAGGCACCCACCCTCTGTGTCACCCCCTCACCAGTGGCTTTTGGCCTTTCACCTTGAATGACCAGAATTCTTGTCACCCATGCCCTCCTGACCTGTCCCTGTCACCCAGAATCGTCATCATTTGTAACACCTGTCACCCATGTCCCTGTCCCCCTGAATCTGCCACACATGACCCTGTTGCTTTGTCCCTGTCACCCATGACCCTGCTGCCTTTTCCCTGTCATTCCAATCCGCTGCAGCCTGCAAGCCCCCCTCACCTGTGCTCCTGTCTCCCTGGACCCCAGTCACCTGCACCCTGTCACCCATCTCCTCGCCTTGTCCCTGTCACCCAGAACCGTTGCTCTGTCCCCTGTGTCCCTACTGCTTTATCTCTGTCAACTGAACCCCTTCCTTCTCTGGGTCCCTGTGACCTTATTCCTGTCACCACAACCCCTGTCACCCCAAAGCCATCACGCCAGAACCTTTGTCCCCGTCACCTCGAACCCGTCACTCATGACCCTGCTGCCTTACCCCTGTCACCCGTGACGCTGCCGCCTTCCCCGTCACCTTGAACCCATCCCGTGTCCCTGCCCGCCCTTGTCCCCGCGCCTCCAAGCCCCGCCGATCCCCGGTACCCTGTCGGGCAGCGTCCGAAGCTGTCCCCAGACGCTGGTGGCTGCCACCGCCACCCCCAGCTCCTCCCGCGTCTCCCGCAGAGCCGTGGCCACCGCGTCCCCGTCCGCCGGGTCCCGCCGCCCACCGGGGAAGCTGCGGGAGGGATCGGGGGCTGGAGTCAGGGCCGGCCCGGCCCCGGTGCCCGCTCCCCCCGCCGGTACCTGACGTCGCCGCTGTGGGGGCCGGCGAGGCGGCGGGAGCGGAGCGTGAAGAGCAGCGCGGGGCGGCCGCGCACCGAGCATAGCGGCACCAGCACCGCGGCCGCCGCCGCCGCGCCCCCCGCGCCCCCCGCCGCCAGCCGCGCCCGGCACCGCCGCTCGCTGACGCCGCTCAGCACATCCCCGGCGTCCCCGGCACCGTCGGCACCGCCCGGGCCCGCCATGGCGCCGGCACGGGGCGGGAGGAGCGGCGAGAGAGGAGGGACGCGGGGAGGGACCGGCACCGCCCCCCGCACCGAGCCCGCCCCGCCGCGGCCCGGACGTGCCGAGCGTGGGGCAGCCCTGCCCGGGGAGCGACAGCCTCCTCCGGCGCGGAACGGCCCCGGCCGGGTACGAAACCGCCTGCCAGCCGCTCCCAGGCGTGCAGCCCTTTGGCTGTGTATGCGACAGCCGCCCCCAGGTGTGTGACCCCTTGGTCGTATGTGTACCAGCTGCCCCCAGGTGTGTGACCCTCTCGGCTGTGTCTGCGACAGCCACCTCCAGGTGTGTGAGTGTGTGACCCACGTCCCACCTTCGCGGTGTCCCTGCCAGGTGTGCCAGTCCTGCTCCAGCCCCACCAGGTGTGCAACAACTCCCGCCAGGTGTGCCACCTACCCTCCAGCTTTGTGACAACCTTCCGGCTCTGCCGGCTGTGCAAGGCCTGCTCCAGCCATGCCATATCCCTCATCACGGGCGCAGCAGCCCCTGCCAGGTGTGCAATGACCCCCTCAGAGTGTGTCCCTCTTGCTGGTGTGTGACAGCCCCTGCCAGCTGTGTGACCCCAGCTCCCAGCCCCACACCCCCTCCTGGGTGTGCAAACCTCTGGGCCAGTGTGCAACGCTCACCTCTGACCCCCACAGGCCTGGCAAGGACCCTTCCAGGGGTCCAACAACCCCTTCCAGGCATCCAACAACCCTTTCCAGACATCCAACAGCCCCTTCCAGGCATCCAACAGCCCCTACTGCTGACAGCCTCCATGTGCCACTGGCCCTCCATGTCAGCAGGTGCCTGGGCTTGTCAGGGAATTTCTGCTGTGGAAACAGCCTCAATGGTGTTTGAGGTTGGGAAAAGGCTCCTGGATAAATCACGGAACGCTGGTGACCAGCCAGCCCCTCTTCCCAGGAAACCACCACGGACAGAGACTCTCACACCTGCATCTTCAGCTCTCAGCAGGAAATGATTTTTAAAAAACTGTATAGAAATCATCACTCTCCATGATTCTTTGCTTCCAGAGCCCGCCATTGGCTCCACAATCCCACTCCCATCTCTGGAATCAGCGGAACCTCTGCTCCTCCCACACATATCGCTTCCCTGCTGGAACCTTGCGCAAGAACAGGCTGTTCCCTCGGCTCATGTTGCCCTGGAAAGGGAAAACGACCATGGAGGGGCCACAAAAGGTCCAGGGTGGCCTCTCCAAACCCCATGGGGCTCCCACCTGGCTCCTCTCCGTGTCCCTGGTGTCTGGAGCATCCCAGCTCCAGCACTTACCTCCCTCTGCAGCTGGCTCCAGCAATCCAGCCAGGAGGAGTAGGTGGGTGCATAGGGAAGGAGACCCCCGGCCAACCTGGGGAAAGGAGGAAAGACCCACAGGGAATTATTCCCATCCGTGAATGACCCAATCCCCTTGTAGCTCGACACCAGGTTGAACCCCAAAACGACCCTCTCCCACTTTAAGCACAGAGGAATCAACCCTGTGGAGCACTGGAAGCACCTTTCCACCTGGGAATTTGCTCCAGGAGCTGATCCGGGGCAGAGGGATGTGGGGTCAGGGACTCACCCGCAGTTGTTCACAGCCATCAGGTTGGAGACCAGGACGAAGGGGTAGGTCAGCATGCTGGCAAAGAACTGCAGGAAAAATGGGGATCAGTGGGATGCTCCCTCTTCCCTCCACATCAGGAGATGTCCCTCAGAGTTTCACTCCAGGGAGGGGAGCCCACTCCTGCCACCTCCACAGGGTCACACATGTCTTCCAGGGAGCATCCCTTGGCCTGTGGGCTGATCTGGCTGATCCCACCCTGGCAGCCGCAGGATTCCAGGAACACACCCCTCCCTAGGGAAAGGATCCGCTCCCTGCCCGTAGCTGCACTCACCCCAGTGACTGCCTGGGAGTAGCTCTTCATCTCAGTCATGGCGGAGACCTGAGGAGGAGCAACAGCACCTGAGTCCCCCCAGAGCGGGGTGCTGGCTCCCAGAACACCCCCGGAGCTGCCCCCCACCAGCTCCGGGCACTGGGGATGCCGGAGCAGAGCCTACCCCGTTCTCCAGCGCGTACGTGTTGATGAGGTAGGCCAGCATGTTGCACAGCCACAGGGAGAGGATGTCCCCGAGGAGCCGCGGGATGAGGCCGCTGCAAGGGAACAAACAGGGGGAATGACGGCCCAGGGTTGGGATCCGACTGTGCGGAGAGCTGGGAACAGCTGGTGTGGGGCAGGGTGAGAGGGAACGGCCATCCCTGGGAGTAGGGATGCTCTAGTGAGCCATCCAGAGCTGCTGGATGGATCCAAGGTACTCCCAGGGAGGCTCTGGGACCTTCACACCGCTGCCACCCCCGCTGTGCCCCTCCCTGCCTTGCCGGCACTCACGCGAAGAATCCCAGGATTCCCTCTTCCCGGTAGATTGTGGCGAAGGCGCTTAGTGTCCCGCTGGGATAGGGAGGAAGAGGAGGGATAAGGTCAGGGGTGGATCCCAGGACTCCCAGCCCCCCGGAGCGCCCAGAGCCCCCGGGCCGTACCTGTACTTGGTCTCGCGGCCGATGAACTGCACCATGCAGCGCAGGGTGATCACTGCGGGGACACGGGGGAACACGGGGGTGACAGGAGGCTCCTGGCACTGCTCCCCCCGGCCCCTGGGGTGGGGGGACACCTACCGTGGAAGGGGTGGGTGATGAGGGTGGCGGCAGAGCGGGCGACCATCTCCTGGGAGGTCTGGGAACAAAGGGAGCCTCAGCAGGAGGGGACAGGGATGTGACATCCCACTGCCTCCCTCCTCCTGCTGCTGCTCCTCACCTCCTTGAGCACCTGCTCCAGCGAGGACTCCTTCCTCCTGGCTCCAGGCTGGAGGGGGAAACAGGAGTCAGGGGGGAACAGCTGCCTGGAGAGGGGAGGCTGGCCCCAGGGTGGGGTGGAAGCTCCGGATGCAGGGCTGGGGCTGCCCAAATCCGGGGGCCATGGGGAGGAGGGAGAGAGGGAAGAGAGAGGGGAGGAGGAGGAAAGAACGGAGAGAAACAAAGGGAAAAGAAAGAGTGAAAGCATGGAGCAGGGAAAAAGGACAGAAGAGCAGAATGAAGGAAAGAGGGAAGGAGACAGAGAAAAGGAGAAAGGAAAGAAAAAGAGAAGGAGAAAAAGGAGAAAGCAATGAGAGAAAGAAGAAAAGAAAGGATAAGAGAAGACTAGAAGAACAGAGAAATAAAGGAAGAAAGGAGGAGACAGGAGGGAAGGGAAGGGAAGGGAAGGGAAGGGAAGGGAAGGGAAGGGAAGGGAAGGGAAGGGAAGGGAAGGGAAGGGAAGGGAAGGGAAGGGAAGGGAAGGGAAGGGAAGGGAAGGGAAGGGAAGGATGCATTCCCTGTGGGAAGCATCTCTGCACCCACCTCAGCCTTCTCGGCCTCCTGGTACCGCTGCGGAGCAAAGAGCAAGGTCAGTGCAGGGTCAGCACCGTGCGGGGAGCCAGGGGGCCCCGGTGTCCCCCCGTCCCGGCGGCAGAACCCCCGGTTCCCGCAGCGCCCCGCCCGTGCCGGTACCTGCAGCACTTTGCTGTGCACCACGGTGCCGATGGCGCTGGAGCAGAGGCGGGGGGTGAGGCCTTTAAAGAGTCCTGCTCTCCCGTCCACCTTTATGATGTGCTTGGCTGGGGACAGCGGGGACCGTCAGCCCCGGGGGGACCCCGCGGCGGCACTGGGACGGCGCCGGGGCGGCCCCACCAAGGCGGACTCACCGTAAGAGAAGAGGCCGGGAAGCTGATACACCTGGCGGCCGAAGATGTTCCTCCCCAGGGTGGGCGGCAACGGCTCGTAGCCCACCTGCAGCGGGAAGGGGCAGGCTGTATCCCCCGCGCGGCCGATACCGGGCCCGGTACCCCCTCTCAACCCCGCCGTTCCCGCCCTTACCTGCACCAGCACCTTCACGTACATGAGCGGCTGCGAGAGCACGGTGAGCCCCGAGCCCAGCAGCACCTGCGAAGCCGCGTTCTCCATGGTGCCGCCCCGGCGTCACGGCACAGAAGGACACGGCCACGGCTGCCGCCGCTTCCGCTTCCGCCTCCCGGTAGTTCCGGCGCCGCCGTGACGCGATTCCGGCCGCTGGGGGGCGCCCTGGGAGCAGCGGCTGCTATGGAAACGGCCAGAGGCGCCGTGGGGGTGTTGCCATGGCAACGGGGCATGCGGGCCTGGGGCACCCACGGGGCCTGCGGGGACACCGTAGGGACAGGGGGGACAGCAGGGTCACAGGGCTGAGGAGTCACCCCGGTGGCAGAGCCACCACATCCCTAGAGCCCAAGGTGATACCATGGTGGCAGGGCTGAGGTGACACCAAGCAATGGAGGTGACATGCTGGTGGCAGGGCCCAAGGTAGCACCACAGGCATAGGCTGACATCATGGTGGTGTCATGGCGTTGGGTGCCAGCAAGACTCTGGCAGAGCTTGGGGACACGGGGACTCCTGACAATACATCAAAATGAAAACAGGCAGCAGCAGGCACAGACATGGAGGTGGCAGCTCCTTTACTGCCGAGCACTGGCAGCAGCGTGTGGCGCAGCAGCGTGAGGCCACCACGTGGACAGTGAGGGGACGGGCCCTGTCCCTGTCCCTGCCCCGCTGCCAGGATGGCCCTAAGATCGCTCCCATGGCTGGATCCCAGGAAGAGTCACTGGTGGTAGCATGGTGGCAGGGGCTCAGTGGTGGCTTGCGGTGTGTCACAGCACTTGTGCCACTGTCCAGCTGATGCCTTCTCATGGTGGCACAGTGGCCCTTCCCTGCTTCAGGTGCCCTGGGAATGGCCACTCCAGAGTCAGCACCAGGCACCTCTCTTGCCATGGCACGGGAGCCATTCCCTGTTCCAGCTGTGCTGGAAAAGGTGACACTGGAGATGACTCTGGGCTTCTCTCCCACATTGTCACCTCCACTCTGGACACCAGGAAGAACTGGATGCCTGCAGGTCCCAGCCTGGGGAGCACAGGAGAGGTGTCAGACCCACTTGAGGGGTGGGACAGCACTGGGGACAAGTGTCCCTGCAGGACTGTCCCCTGGGGGCCTGGATGGCCTATGGTGGCTCCAGGCTCACTGGGATGCTGGTGTGGCTCCGCTTTGTTCGGCGCAGGACATTCCTTGCTCTCCGTCTCTGCAGCTGCTTCTTCCTGCGTGGCTCCATCTGTGCCAGTGGTAAAGTGCCACTGGGACATCTGCACCCTCTGTCACCATGTTCCACCCTGGCTCTGCATCCCTGCCACCTCAAAATCAGTGGCACAGGGAGACTCACCTGTTGGCTGGGGCTGTGGAAGTCATCTGGGATCCCGTCGGACACGGAGCTGTCAGAGCCACTGGTGCTGCAGGGAGCAAGAACCATCTGCAGCCCCCAGTGGCACCACGGGGTGACATGAGGTGACAGGGGATGACATACCTGGACTCAAGCTCTGAGGGGGACACATCACTCCAGCTGCCTCCAGGGCCCGGCTCACGACCCACCCTCTGCTGCAGCAGCGCATCTGCCTCCACCAGGCACTGCTGGAGCTGCAGGACAGTGCCAGTGTCACGGTGTCACCATGGTCCCATGGCACCAGGACACCCTGGGCCAGGCCCAAGCCCACCTTGGCAGGTGCAGGGTCGCAGAAGTCGAGCAGGGTGTCACAGAGGAGGCGGCCCAGTGACTCAAGGTCCTCCACGCTGAAGTGGGAGCTCCTCCCGCCTGCAGGGGACAGGGAAAAGGAAACAAGGGCAGCTTCCCAGCCCAGGACCACCCCACTGGCACTGTCCCCATGGCTGTGGCTGCCCCTCACCCAGTGTGGAGCCACTGAAGGCCACCTCCAGGGTGTAGCTGTGGGAGACGCCCAGGCGCCACATGGAAACCCGGCCTGTCCCCTCTTTGCTCTTCTGCACTTGGAACTTGCAGCTGGAGAAGGAGAACTGGAGGCCCCCAGGGTCAGAGGGGTCCCAGCCCCACAGGGACAGCTGGGGAAGCAGCACACGGGCTGCATTCCCACTGCCTCCACAACACGGTGGCCCTGAGGCATCCGTGTCCCACCTTGTCGGGGGCGTTTTTGCTCAGCATCAGGGGGAACACGCGCTGGCGCAGCCGTGTCCTGGTGTTGTCCCTGCCGCCATCGCAGCCGTACATGAAGACATTGTTCTTCCTGCTGTGTCCATGGAAGTCGCAGTACAGCACCACCTCCCGCTCCATCAGCTCCCTGCACACATCAGGGTATGGCCACCAGCACCGCCACAGGAGTGGCCCTGTGCCACCAGCTCCCCACACCCGCCTCACCTTTGGACCATGGCCTGCAGGTGCCACATGGCAGGGAAGGAGCCGGGAAGCGCCTTCCCATAGGCCCTGTTGGGATCCCGTCCCGCCAGGGAGCAGCGGGAGTTGCCCACCACCACCCCATCGGGGTTGAGCATCGGCACCGCTTTGAAGACAAAGAGGCGGCGCAGGAGCTGCGCGTCCTCGTGGGGGCTCAGCAGGAAATCCAGGAATCCCCGCATGGCCCAGGAGCCGCCGCTCTCGCCAGGATGCACACGGGCACTCAGCACCACCGTGCGTTTGCCGGCCGTGCTGCCCGGGCCGGTGATGGTCAGCAGGGGCACGGTGTTGCCGGCCAGGCTGCGGCACAGCGCCCGCACCGTGCAGTACTGTGAGCGCGCCGGGTCGGCCGCCAGCGCGCGCAGGTAGCGCCCCAGATCCGAATAGGTGTAGGGGTAGCCAGCAGCGAAGAAACAGGTGTCACCATCGTGGGGGAAGCGCACGGTCCAGCTGAGCCGGAACAGTGGTGGCTCCCCTGCACTGCCACGGTAATAGCAGACATCAGTCCCGACCCGGCGCCAGCCTACGCCACGGCTCTGGGCATCCTGCTGTGAGTAGAACAGCGGCTGCAGGCCCTGGCCGTAGAGGCTCTTGGGCTTGGCCATGTTGGCGATGGTGAAGTGGTAGAGCGGCTCCTGCCACGTGTTTTGGACACGGAAGTAGAACCACTGTGTGTGTTTGGCCGTGTACAGGTCTGGCCGCAGCATCAGCACGTACTCGTAGGGTCCCCTGTGTGGAGGGAAGGGCAGTGCTCTGGATCCAGGCTGGCATGAGAGCCCCCATGGACCCACAGCCTCTCTCTTACACCTTGGTGGCCTTCTGGAGGTTCCCACTCTCAAAGCGGGACTCGAAGAGCAGCGTGGCGTCCTGAGGACCCTCCAAGGGGGCTGCTGGCGAGGAGAGTGGCCCTGGGGCTCCTCCAACCCGAGCATGGGTAAAGCAGGAGCCTTGGAGTGCTGTGGGGGGAGCAGGGACAGTGGTGGGGGTCTGGGGAGAGTGGAGGCACGCAGCGCTGCTGCCTGTGCTCCCTTACCTGGGCTGGAGTGGTAGACGACAGTGCCCTGCTCCTCACCGAGGGTGCACAGGGCCTGCTCCGGGCCCATGGGTGGGCATAAGGGCTCTGGTTTGGGGGGAACCCACTCTGGGAGAGGGGGGACACAGAGACAAATGCCATACACACAACAAAGGTCTAGCACAGGGGTGAGGCAGGGGAGAGCTGGAGCACCCCCTCACCAATGTGCTCAATTGTCTCTGGGATGACTTCACACTCCACAGGCCAGCGGGGAGCAGGGAGGGAGAACTGAGCCTGTGGTTCTCCTGGAGACCTCCAGGGCTGCCTTAAGGGAGCCAGTCTGCCCTGGTGGGGCCTCTGCACCATCCCGGGGGCTGCAAGAGCACCGGGAAGGGCTTGGGGTCTCCAGTGTGGTTGGGGTAGGGCATCCCCCAAAACCAAGGCAGGGACAGGGAGAGTGCCTCCCCCCACACTCGCTGTGCTGGGAGGACGCTGTGCTCAGGGGCTGTGGGGGGCTGCGGGGTCTCACTCACGGTTTGGCTCGTGCCCAGGAGCTCGCTGCCAGCCAGGGCCGGTGTTGCCCATGCTGGATGCCTTGGGAAGCTGCCCAGAGGCTTCCCCCGGGGACACGGCAGTCTCTTCCCCGCCCAGCTTCTCATCTTGGGGAGAACAGCGCTGCAGCCAGGGGGCAGGAGGGGACAGGGCCCAGGGACAGGGGGGCGCAGCGGCCAGGGCTCACCTCGGAAGTAGCCATAGAAGCGCAGGTGGGTGCGGATGAAGCTGTCATAGGGCTTCAGGACCTGTCCCCCCCTGAATCTCCCCGGAGCCCCCTCCCCGCCCTGGGCAGCGCAGCGCCCTGCGGGCTCCATGGCTGCGAGAGCCCCGGGAGAGCCGGAACAGCAGAGGCAGCGTCAGGGCTGGGCTGGCACCCGGTTGCTGAGCTACAGGGAGGAACGGGGCAATCCTGGAGCAGAGCTGGGAAAGGAGCCAGAGGGATTTCAGGGAGTCATTAAAGATGGAAAAGACCTCCAGGAGCATTGAGCCCAACCTGTGACCAATCTCCACCTCATCATCCAGACCAGAGCACTGAGGTGTTCATGTCATTCCATGTCTGGTCATTCCTCCAGGTGGCTAGGCCACCTTTCTGAGCAGCCCCTTCTCATGCCTGACACCACTTTCTATGATGAAATTCTTCCTCTTGTCCAACCTCAACTTCCCCTGGCAGAGCTTGAGGCTGCTTTCTCTTGTCCTGTCCCTTGTTCCCTGGCAGCAGACCCTGACACAGCCCCTGGCTGCAACCTCCTGTCAGGGAATTGTGGAGAGCCAGAGGGTCCCCCCCCAGGCCTCCTTTAATCCAGGCTGAGGCCCCCCCAGCTCCTCCTGGTGCTCCAGACCCTTCCTCTGCTCCATTCCCTTCTTTGGACAGCCCCTCTTGCCACGAGAGCCCCAGGTAGAGCGGACGTCACCTCCACTGCTGGAGGTGGCCCAGCACTGTCAGAACAGAGGACAGGCCTGTGGCCACACCGATACTGGGACAGCCCAGGTGCCATCAGCCTTTTGTCCACCTGGGTTCCTGTTCAGCTGCTCTCACCAGCACAGCCAGGGCCCTTCCTGGCTTTCCAGCTTCTCTTCCTCCAGCCTGGAGCATTCAACAGGGTTTGTGTGACCCAAGTGTAGGACCTGGCACTTGGCCTTTACCCTCAGCCCTTCAATCCAGCCTGTCCAGTCTCTTCTGCAGAGCCTTCCTGCCTCCACAACCCACACACCCACCCAACCTGTAACTGTGGATTACAGGAGTCTGTTGTGCTCCCCATCCCCATCTAGCACCTGCCCTTAGCAGAATCAGTGAGATGGCACTTCCCAAACTGCTACAATTTATTGGACAATGGTCAAAGGAACTGTACATCTGTAAAAAAAAAACAAAACAAAAAAACCCCAAGAGGTGGGCACGGCCTCATGTGCTTGAGGCTGTTTTCCTCCGCTTCAGCCGTGACCGCCAGTCCTCTGGCAGTGCCTCGAAGTTGGCATTCCTCTCGGCCATGCCACTGCAGGGATAAAGCAGAATGTCAGCACCCAGCTGGCTCTCTCATGGATCCCCCCACCTTTACAAGGGACCAGGAAATGTCCTGGTGCCAGCCCCCAGGGTCTGTACCTCATCAGCTGCTGCTGCTTCCACTCCTCGATACGCCGCTGGGCTGTGGTCTCCCGGTCCTCCTCACTGGAGCTGGAATTCTCCTCCTCATCCAGCTCCCGCTGGATACTCTGCCACTTCTTCACCAGCAACGGCATCTTCGTCTTGCCCTTCTTGCCCTGTGCCACAAAAATGACAGTGGTGAGTGTGGCTGGAAAGGGAGGAGGGAAGGAACGGTGTCGGTGTGAGACCGTCTGGCCCACCTTGTCCTTGCGCCCTTTCCTCGGCTTCTCCTTCTCCGGAGGCGGCGGCGCCTTGGGGGTGGGCGGTGGGGGCGTCTGTGGGGGCGGCGGGGGCGGAGGCTGCTCAGCTGCAGAGCCCGTGGCTGGCAGCGCTCCCCGTGCTGGCACCGGCTGCGTGCTGCCCGTGGTGGCCGGGCTGACGGGCACGGCGCACTCCGAGTATCCCATCATGGAAGGAGCGGCAGGTCCCGTCACACCCAGGTAGCTGGACTGCAGCCCCAGCGCCGCGGGCTGAGGGCCAGCGGGGCCCGGAGCCATGCGGAGGTTGGGCCGTCCCTGGATCTCACTCTGGAGGCGCTGGCGGGGCCTCAGGGAGGCCAGGGGCACGGCTGATGGCTGGTACTTGCCCGTGGCCATCAGGGGCTGGCTGTAGATGACAGGGCAGCTGCCAATGGTGGCCGTGCGCTGCATCAGCCCCGGGCTCATCTCTGCTGCTTTCCTCTTCTGTGGCTTGGCCGAGAGCAGCGGGGCTGGGCTCGGATCGGCGGTGGTCTGGAAGAGAGTGCTAAGGTGAGTGTTGAGCCAGGAGCACCATTACACACCCGTTTCCCAGAGTCTCACACTCTGGAATCAGTGGAGCCCTGGCTCCAGTGCTCACCTGGCTGCTGCTGGCAGCAGGGCGCACCAGGGGCTTCAGGGGAGCATCCTCCTCTGTTCCTGGGGCAGGTGGCTCCTCACCCCCCTCATCTTCCATCTCCACTTCCTGGATCTCACCATCTTCTCCAGGCGGTGGGGGTGGTGGTGGAGGTGGCGGGGGCGAGTCTGGGGGGGGTGGAGGCGGCGGAGGCATTTCCAAAGGCAAGGGAGGTTGGAGGACTGGGACGGAGGACTGAAGCAGAGTCCAAAATGGAGTGAGCGGCATGAGAGACGTAGCAGGAACTTGGCCTGAGAAGGATTCTTTACAAAGGGAGCCTGAAGAACAGACATTGACACAGGCTTGAATGCATGGCCTAGTCTGTACCACCTGCTCTTGCCCACGGTCCCACTTGGAGGCACCACCACTGTGGACTACCCTGTCCCCCACCCTCTGCTCTGGGGCCAGGACACCCCCTGCCAGCAAGGCGTACCTGCAGGGCGCTCGGCGGGCCCCTCGGCCTGCTCTCCTTTGTCTTTGGGAGGTGGCTTTGGAGGACTGTCGGGTTTCCTGTCGGCGGCACCTCGCTGTCCCTCCTCTTCGTCCTCCCCATCGGGGAACTCCCACTGCGACTCTCCCGAGCGCTCGTTAACATAGAAATAGCGTCTATGCTCCCTAGATCACAAGAAAGAGAAGGAGGCTTCAGCTTCCCTTCTCCGCCCCCGACACTCCAAGGCGGGCCTGCCCACGACAGCAGTGCGCTCTCGCAGGGGAGACCCTCGTGCAGCAGGGCTGCCGCTCTCCCACACACAACAAACAACTTTGAGGACAGAGGCAGGAGAGGCCCGAGCCGACTCGCTCAAAGCTATTTGCTATCGCTGGCTGCGGGAACGTCGCCCTGAGCCCCCCTGCTCCGAGGGAGAGGAGGGCCGGAACGCTGGCAACGTCTCGCTAGCATTGGGACTTTCAGCACGGCCTTGGCTGAAAGTCGCCCTCCGAGAAGAGGCACAGGGGAACAGCCCAATGGAGGGAAGCGGCTGCCCCCCTACCCCATGGTGCGCAGAGTTTTTTTTGATACTCTTGGTGTCAAACACACAGTGAATGCTAGAGAGAGGGAGCGGATCTGGGAGCTGAAAAACAAAAGAGCAAAGATTTCAAACAAAGGAAAATTAATCAAGAAAGCCAAATAGACAAAGAAATGTTTGGGTCTGACCTGCTGGCAGGAGACAGAAATCTTGTTCTTCATTCCGTCGGTGAGTTGAAGTTTGTCCTTTAGAAGAGCTGTTGGTCAGAAGAGTTGATCCAGAGATCCTGCAAAGTTCACAGAGCTCTCGCATGCGCGACCCCCCAGGCCCGCCCTCCACAGCGCTGGACACTCGCGAGAGGCACAACCAGCTCTGTCCGTCAGGAATCGGCTCCGTCGCAAAGCACTGGGCACTCTGTCTGGATCCTCCAGTTTGGCGGCCGGCCCAAACTCTGCGAGTGCCGGACGCTTCTCTGCCTGCCCAGCACTAACAGAAGCCGCTCTCAGTCTGCCAGAGGGACGGCGCCAGCGTCGTCGGGTGGTTGATGGTCACAAATCATGTCTGAGATGTCAGAGATGAAAGGTGAGAAAGGAGGAGAGCGCGTACCTGTCCCAGTGGCAGGACCAGCCTTTAGGGGTGGCGTTTATTTCGTATTGTTTAAGCTGTTCGGCTGCGTCTTGGAGTTTGCGTTTGAGGTAGTTTCCATTGAGAGCACCTTCTCGCCAGTCTGCAATGCGGGTCTAGAGGGCAAGAACCGGGGGAAGCCGGTGAGGTGGGCTGCCAGGGGCCCTGGGGGGGACGGGACTCGAGGATCGGGAGGCTCCCTTCCGGCACGGGACGCGGGGGGCCAGGAGGAGGACACCCCGCCTCCGCGCCAAGCCGCGCTCTCCCCCCGAGGAAGGGAGGGCGCCACGAGGCTCACACAGCACCGGCGCTCGGACGGACGGCGGATTGCATCCGATCCGCTCCGGAACACGAGGCCGGAGCGAGGGGCGAAGGCTCGGTTACCTCTGTCTGCAACAGCAACATGTGGAAGTTGGAGATAGATTGTCTGTTGATGCCCAGGAACTCCAATTTACTAGTCAGAGTATTTGCCAGCTCTCCAATCTGAAACTGCCAGGAAAAAGGGCAGAGTCAAGAGCCGTCCTCTGGGAGCAGCATCGGGCGGCTACGGCCCCGCGGCTCTCGGGAAACACCGCTCGGGACCACCCACAGCCCCTCAGCCTGGAGGGACCGGGACGTGCCACCCTGGCCCTGTGTGTCTGTCACCCCCTCTGTAGTCCTGCTACATCCTGCACCCCAGGGACAGGGCAGCGTGGGTGGCTGGGGGACAGCTCCTCCACGGACTGTGCTTGACTCTGTGCAGAAGGACAGCACAGGCTCCGGTAGCTCTGGTACTTGGGAGTTACAGCAGAACCATCACTACAGCAGATACCTAAGAATGTTTCCCAAATAAATGGGCCAGGATGTCATTCCAGATTCTGCAAATAACTGCTTTCCAGAGAAACTAGCAGGAAAGCACCAGAAAGGGACAACAGCTCTGGATTTACTCCAGAGCAGAGGCAGCAGCTACACCAAAACTCAGGTCAGCTCATGGCAACCACGGCTACTCGACCCCAGCATCCCATGGGAGTGAAACCTCCGATCTGGGGACATGGGGATCCCTGACTCCATCCTCCTGACTGAAGGCACTGCATGGAAGCAGCCACAAGCCAGAAGGGAATCCAGAACAAGAAATGTCTGCAAGTGGCATCACCACTGCTTTAAGGAAGGCTTTAAAAATATCTCTTTTTAACTTCACTCCTCCGAAGAGGCTTTGGAATGTCCACCAAAGCCACCAAGGAAGCATCTGTCTCCAGAGGTGATGGGCCAGACAAGCAAGCCCTAGAGAAGACCAAGGCAGGCATATGAATCCCCATGTTAGTGTGTCTCTGGAGAAGCCAGGGAACATCCCGGAGCAGAGGGTGACTTGGGAGCGGTGGCCCCGGCGCAGCTCCTGTAACCAGAGAGATCCCAACCCGATGAGCAAATGGTACTGGTTACCCAGGGAGCCGGCATTCCTCCAACAGCTCTAAGGGAATCCTGCATGGAAAAGCACCACACAGTCTGTCACAGTGCCCACTGGGACCAGAAGGAGGAGGGGACTGCAGAGGGGACTGCAGAGAGGACCAGCAAGTCCAGCCCTGCTACGTGCTTTTATTTTTATTTAAATAAATAAATTTAAAAATCAGGTCTCAAATGGATGCTGCACTAAGGAACGCTCAGTTTTGGTCTGGGAATGTCACATCTCAAAATCCTTTAAGGAGTTGTTTTATGGGGGAGATACAAGATTTTTCACAAGGACAAAAGGACCTCCTTTTCACACCAGAAAAATTATTTAAGTGGTGGGAAATGAGGACAGGGATAGGCAACTCTCACTGCAGGTTCCACCTGGGCTCCACTATGAGCCGGCGATTCCCCATCTGCCACAGGGAGGTGACAACATTTCCAACGTCACAGAATAACTCCAGAGCCAAATTTTATGCTGCAGGAGCTCTCAGGGTAACAAGTGACATGGGGACTAAAGGACAAACAGGAAAGATCTCCCCTACTGCTCTGTCATACTGCCCTAGAGCCTGGAGCTCTGCTATGGATCAGGGAACTGATCCAGTGCAGCCAAAGGAGCAAACCAAGGCTCAGAGAAGAGCTATCAGCAGGATGCTGCAGAAATCCCCAGGGCTTCCCCAGCTTGCATCTAAGAGTAATGCCGGGCGAAGGGCAGAGCGGTACCGTCAGCCTCAAGAAACGGAGAGATTACGGACGAGGAATCTTCAGCCTGGAAACGGGACGACTGACCGGGCCAGAGACTGGAATATTGTTATTGGTGAAAACAAAGTCAAGATCAAACTGGTTGTCCTCTGCCACAACAAAACCCAGGGCTCAGTCTTTGCCCCCCCACACCCTCCTTTCATCCAAGTTTTTGCTGCTGAATCCTACTGGAGACAGGATATTCTCCCAGCCCTGCAGAGCCCTTCCTTCTCAAGCTGTTCCCACAGGCACACCGGGATCTGAGCTTTAAAAGCTTCAGGTGGGCCAAATCCAGAGCCCAAAGCTCCAGTGTCCCCAGGGAGAAGGTGGCTGGGGGAGCCAGCACATCCCTTGTTCCTGCTGGCAGCTGGAGCACCCATCACATCCCTCATCTCATGGACATGCACCTCTACCTCTCCATACCTTTAGATCCTGCTCCTCCTCTTCCATTTTTGGAGCCCCTTGTGATTTGGCTTTTTCCTGGGGCTCCTCAGATTCTGCCTCTTTGTCTGAGCTCAGATCAGTTGCTTCTGTGCTTGGGGCTGCAGGAGAAAGAAGGACAAGTCAGTCCTTGTCCCATCAGTACCCAGGCAAGTGCCAGCAGCTGGCTGGACACTGTGCCTGGAACCAAAGGCAATGTGGGCAACAGTGGGCAAAGAACTAGGACCCACCAGAGCCAGTGACACCAGCCTGAAATTTAAAAGGATGGATGGTCACTGCTCTGTTTTGGTGTTGGGGATCCTTCCAGAAGGATAACATGGAAAGGGAGCATTGGAGCAGCTATAAAGCAAAGCAACGATGAGGCAAGACCTGGAAAATTGGGCATCAGGGAAGCAGGAAGAGACAAACTCCCAAAATCTGTCAATAACAGGTACTAGGTATTACATAAGTTAATTATGAAAGACTGAAGAGGTCCCCAAAAGATGCCAATACCAGAAGGTTTTGCCTTCAGATTACCAATTCACTGCCAAAGCAATCAAATCCAAAGAAGGAAGTTCGTGACAGCGTCTCACAGACCTCTGGGGAGAAACCCCAATTCCCAGCATGTCCTGGTGCTGGAAGGCAGGACACTTCCCTAAATCACCCTCCGGCAGCAGGGTGCTCAACTTAAACTGGTTATTTTGGAGTGACAGCATGTTGTTCCCTAGGCTAAGCTTCCCAGCTGCTGGGAAGAGCTGGCTTCTGGGTTATTTGCAAAGCCCTCTGGCAAAACCATTCATTTTCCTATGCAAAAATGACATCACTGACTTAATACCAGAGCTATCACCCAGCTCATGCCTCTGCCTGAAGCAGAGGTGCCTCAGGGCCACAAGAACCCTGGGATGGGGCAGGCACCAACTCCCACTCCAGCAGGACACAGCCTGCTGTAGGCACTTTTGTACCAGTTTTTCCTTGAAAAAGCAGCTTCATGAAGCTTTCTGTGCTGCAGGCACACAAATCTTGTGCTGGGAAGGGACTGGCACATCCAGAGAAAAGGAGGCTCAGGGGGACCTTCTTGGTCCCCACAATGCCCAGAGAGAAGGGTGCAGTCAGATTCTGCTCCCAGCAAACAAGAGACAGGACAAGAAGAAACAGCCTTAAGTTGTGCCAAGGGACATTAAAGTAGGATACTGAGGGAAATTTCAGAGTGGAAAGAGCTGTCCAGCCCTTGCACAGGCTGCCCAGGGATGTGGTAGAGTCCCCAACCCTGGAGGGATTAAAAAACCATGCGGATGTGGCACTTGGGAACATAGGTTAGTGGTGGCATTGACAGTGCTGGGGGAACAGCTAGACTCCATGATCTCAGAGAGCATTTCCAACTTGAACGACTCCATGATTCTACAATCTACGAGTCCCAGAGCTGCTGGGCGCAGAGTGGTCCTTAAAATGCTATAGCTGGTACATTTTGGGAAGCACAGCTCTGAGGGATCCAACTGGAACATGAGGGGTAGTTGTGTATGACTGATATATCCACACACACACCCTGAGTTGAACCAGCCCCACAGAAACAGGGGCTGCCTTGCCACACGGGCTGGAGTTACATTCCCTGCACACTGAGTGTGGGGCCCTGGAGTGGCTCCAGGGACACTGCAGCTGTCTGGAATTCAGTACCAGGCAGCTCAAAAACTGAACTTTACAAGTGGAGGGTGACACTACCCAGTGTGCCACAGGCTTGATTTGTGATGTTGGGAGGAACAGGAAGGCAATGGGACTTGAGGCAGCTGTTATCTGTGTCCTGTCTCCCAAGAACCACTGAATACTGAACTCTTCTCCTTATGTGGGTAATTAGGAGAGACTGCGGCAGAGGAGCAGCTTATCCCAGTGAGGCTGGGCTGTGACAGAGCCACCCTCAGCCTGTTCCCACCTGGCACACGTACCTCACGGCCCTTCCTGGCACTGCTCTGCGGGTCTTCAGGGAATGGAGACCCCCTGCTCCTGCCTCCAAAGGAAGCCTTTCCAATTACCTGCCTCTCCTGCGTCTGGGCTCTCCCGGCCCGTTTTGCTGGGGCCTCGGCTGGCGGCCTCGGGGCTGGCGGCTCCCACGAACAGTTTCCATTTGCCCCTCTTGGAGGCCAGCCTGCGGGACACATCCTGCGGGGCCGACTGGCTCCCGTCGGAGAGCGGGCTGGAGCCCGAGACGCTGCCATCCCCCTCCTCCAGGGCACGCAGCTCCGCCTGCCGGGACACGACACCCCGCTGTATTCCCAGCAACACCACAGCTGCCATGTGTGCCCTGTTTCCAGGACAAACATCTCCCATTACCTTTTTCCTCTCCAGCACCATCTCCAGCTCTAGTGTGTCCTGTTCCTCCTCCTCCTCTGCGCTCTCCCCTGACTGCACCACGCTGCACAGATCCTCCTGCCCTGTGTCTTCCAGGGGGTCCCTGCTGGGCTCTGGCTCTTCTGGGACAGCTAGTGCCTTTTCCACTTTTGCCTCCTCTTCCAGAGGTGGCTCAACCTCCTCTTTGCAGATCACTTTCCTCCTCCAGCGCTCCTCTTCCTCCTTCACCACGTCAGGCACGAGTGGGGCCAGGAGGGCCGCAGCCACTCCCTTCCTCTCTTCCTCACTGTTGGAGAGAGCCTGCACTCCTTCATTCACTTCCTGTGGGATGAGCTACACGTGAGCTTTCTGACAGCTGCCTGGGAAAGAGCCCAGGCTGCCAGGCCCCTCCTAGGGCTGTGGATGGAGCAGAGCATCCCAGCTGCTTCCAAGGAAACCCAAGGAGGTGCCTGAAAGCCCCATGGCAGCCAGAACCCACAGGACAGACCTTCTTCACCTCCCGCTTGCTGAGGCTGGTCCCACGGCCAGCGCTGCCTGGGGTCCCCTTCTCCTGAGGGAACGGCTCCGTGGCTGCCATGAAGCTGCCATTGGTGCCTGCCACGGTGCTGCTGAGGAAGACATGAGGGAATGAAGGGCAGGACTGGGACAACATCCACAAGGACACATCTTGGACGCCTTACCCACCTGTGCTGGTAATGCTGCAGGCCCTGGACCTGCGTTGCCAAGTACTGCGGCAGCTCCCAGGTCACCTCGTTGCTCTGGGTGTTCCAATAGTAGTAGCAGCCGGTGTTCTCATCCCACACTTCCTGCCAGTCGCCCATCTCCAGCTCTCCCACTGCCAGGGGACAAGGACAGCCTGTCACTCCCCTCTCCCCAGTGACACCCATCTGTCAGCACCCCTCTGGACAGAGGAAGGGCTCTCACCTCCGGCCAGCGAGCACTGGGTGTCGTACTGCCACTCGGGGGCCGGAGCCGAGCCCGTGCCGTTGGCTGTGCCCGACGAGGGGCCTGAGCCCGACTCCTTGGGCTCCGGGCGGGGAGGCATGGGGGGCAGCACGGAGGAGGAGGAAGAGGAGGCAGCAGTGGGCTCAGCAGGCTGTGCTGGGGCTGTGATGGCATCGATCTCCTGTAAAAACAGCATCCCGCCATGAACTTCAAATCCCAAGCCAGATCAAAGCTCTGACTGATGATGACAATACCTTGGACTATGACACCGCCCTCCCGCCATCCCTCCCTCCCTGTGTCCCCGCTGGAGGGGCACTCACAGCCAGGAAGTTCGCCAGGGTGCTGTCGATGTCGGCAGAGTTGCTGCCGTTGGCATCCGTGGAACGGGCCGGCTTCTCCGGGGTCTCACCCTCCTCATCATCGCTGTCAGCATAGGCACCCAGCAGGCACAAACCTCCTGCAGAAGGGAGAGGGGACACTCAGGGGAACCCTCCTGCTGCCACAGGGCACTGGATCCCACCCTCCACCTCTGCTCCAGGTGCTGCTGTGGGAACAGCCCCTGGACAAGTGCCAGGGACAGCCTGGGGGGAATCAGTACAAGAAGCAATAATAAAATGCATTCAGGAATGAGCAGTCGTCTCTAGGGATATAACAGCATAACTAAAATAACCAACATGGAAACAACTCCAGCCCCAAAGTGAATTATTCAGGAAAGGGTTAACTCCCTTCCATTAAAAATAATAGTTACACATGGTTAATTACCCTGTGTTAAATATACGGGGTTATGGAGAGGAAAACACAGTCCCATAAAAACCCCTAAATTTAGCATAAAACCCACCACACTTAGAACCAGAAAACCCACACTCAGCATCTCTAAAAACTATTTGGAACCTCACAGCCCTGCACTTTTAGGACCAAAACTCCACACATACCACCAAAAAACAACAACAAAAAAAATCACACAAAGGACCCAGCTCCTACATTTAGGACTCCCAAGCCCCCACATCAAGTATCAAAAACGCCTAGACTTAGGACAAAACACCTCTTCTAGGACTAAACTCCCCACATTTTAAACTTTAAATAAATCATGGTTTGAACATAAAAAAATTTTATGTGAGAAGCAACCACCCTCAAAATTAAGACAAAAAGCCCCATTTAAAACCACAACGCCAACATTTTTTTTTAATCAATGTTGTGCATCAGGGGCGGCAAGCACCCCAAAATCCTGAAATTCTCCCCCTGGTTTTTCAGGGGGGATGTAATCCCGCGTCTCATCACACAGCGCTCCCTTACCTGTGGCCTTGACCGCGGCGGGAGCGGGAGGCGGCGGATTCGGCGGGTTGCGGGGCGGCTCCGCCACCGTCTCGGGCTCATCTGCGGGGCAGAAGCGTCAGTCACGGGGGGCTCATGCTGGGGGGGATGGCGGGGTAGGAGCAGATCGGGACCACCCGGTCCCGCCAGGCCGTGCTAGGCCGCACTAGGCCGCACCCCGCCAACAAAGCGCCCCCCGCTTCCCCCCGCCTTCTTCTCCTTACCTGCTTCGGAGCCCGAGTCGCCCCCCTCTCCCGCGGGTCCTGCGGCCTCGTCGCGGCGCGGGGCGGGCGGGGAGAGCTGCAGGATGGGCCGGCGGCCGGGCGCGGCCCGCGCCTTCTTCCCCATGGCGGCGGCTGCGCCTCAGGGCTGGGGCCGCGCGCGCCGCGCGCAGGGGGCGGGATGCTGACGTCACCAAAGAGGGCGGAGCCTGCGCGAGACGCGCGCCCCCTCTGGATGGGGACGAGCCAGGGGTTATGGATCCATCCGGGCCCGCGGCTCCGTCCTGCCCTACAGCAGGGTCCTGGCCCTTGATCCTAGAGCCCCATCCCAGATCCCCGTCCTGCCCCGCCAGGCCTGTGGGCCCACGCTATCCCACAGTTCTTCCTGGGAGCTACAGCCCTTTATTACCCTATACCCCCTTTCCCTTGAACCTCCCTCGAGCTATATCCACTGGGGATATAGCTCCATCCTACCCTATATCCCAGCCCCAGGATCAGGGCGGTATGGGGATGATCCCAGGAGAGGAGCACCAGTCCCCCCGCCTTTTCCCACCACATCCTTATGCACACCTCAAATAACAGTTCCATTTTATTAAAGTTGATGCAAAAACATACCAATAAATAAAAGAAATTCCCAACAGTTCCATGTCTGGAGGAGGCAGAGAGCAAGGGGGTGTCATGGCCACACACCCCAGCTCTGCTGCCACCCACTGCCCACAAAAGAGACAATGAGGGGACACGCCCTTCGGCACTCCACCTCCCTGAACCGGATCCTTATGGAAAACCAATGGGTAAAACCACAGCACTGCAGGGCAGGACGGTGACACTCTTGGCGATGTCACCTGGACTAGGGCCGGCAGTACAGGCGCTCCATGGTGGCCACGCTGACCTTCTGCTGGTAGTCCTCCATCCTATCGTTCAGCTTCTCATAGAGCTGGGAGAGAGGCAGGAGTCACGAGGGATCCCACCCTGTCCCAGCTCGCTCCCACGCCATTCCCCATGCCGGTACCCACCACGACGCTGTTCTCGCTGGCGCTGCTCTCCCGCAGCGCCTGCAGCAGCTGGTCTATGGCAGTGTAGGGAAGCCACATCGTGGGGGATGCTGGGGACAGAGGCACCTGGAACAGACAGGAACCCTCACATCATGTCCTCAGGGAACATCCCACCACACCCCAACGGTGGGTGAGCTCACCTCGATCCCAAAGTACTGGTGCCCTTTGCCCAGCACAGCATCCACGTACTCCAGGACCAAATCCACGGCCTCCTCCAGCAGATCGTAGTTCAGGTACAGGCGCAGCAGCTCAGCAGCATCCAC
The DNA here is from genome assembly GCF_047830755.1 of Zonotrichia albicollis. Classification (NCBI taxonomy): domain Eukaryota; kingdom Metazoa; phylum Chordata; class Aves; order Passeriformes; family Passerellidae; genus Zonotrichia; species Zonotrichia albicollis. The sequence goes on from NC_133824.1 coordinate 46,998,033, forward strand.
TTCCTGCCAGAAAGAGGGAAACTCAGCCAGGGAATGTGACCAGGACTGGGACCACACTGAGAGAACCTGCTCTGTGTCACAGACATGTTTTATGAAAAATCCTTTCCTTAGGATTTTATCTCCTGAGAAGCTGAGAGACCTCAGAAACAAAATGTAAACAATTATTATCTGCTGCTGTGGAATGCAACAGGTGCAGCTGTGATTGGTTAGTTGTTTCTAATTAACGGCCAATCACAGTCCAGCTGTCCAAACTGTCTCAGTCAGTCACAAGCCTTTGTTATCATTCCTTTTCTATTCTTAGCTAGCCTTCTAATAAAACCCTTTCTTCTATTCTTTTAGTATAGTTTTAATATAATATATATCATAACAAATCAAATCTTCTGAAACATAAAGCCAACATTCTCGTCTCTTCCCTCATCCTGGGACCTCTACAAACAGCACCACAGCTCTGAGCCTTGGTACCAAGCAAAGAGCACCTGGCAGGTGCTCTGCAATGCAGTGAGGGTGACCTGGCAGCTCTGGGAAACCTGGAGTTTTGGGGATTTTGGGGACAGCTGTTCTCACCTTGTAGCTGTTAATGAGCCAGTTGGGCAGAGGTATCCCGTGTGCCAGGAGCTTGCTGATGACGCAGCGATGGTACAGGCTGTTCTGGGATGGGTAACGCTCCAAGTAGGATGACAGCAGCCTCCAGGCTTCGTCTGTGGCACTGCAAGGAAACAGTTCCCAGTGGAACACGTGCCAGCAGCTCCTGCCCTGTCTGCAAGGCCATGGTGTGCTCCAGGTGATGCGGGGACAGGGTGGAAGCACAGCTCTCCCCACATCCTGTGCCCACAGTTTAGGCCTTAGGGGTTTTAAGGACCTGAGACCCTCTGGATCTGCGCAGAGCTCCTGTCTGATCCTCCTCCTCCTGAACTGCGGAGATAAACCTACCTGGACTCCTTGGTGGTGACCAGGGCTGAGAGTTGGTTGGCTGCCAGCCAGTCCCAGGCCTTTGCCTGCTCTGCTTCCCCTCCCAGCTGGAGCTTGATGCACCTGCACGACCAAAAGCCACGGGAAGGTGGGTCCCTCCAGAGCCAGCCCCTTCCCACCAGCATCAAGGTCCCTTACAGGACTATTCCCAACAAACAACCCAGCTGGACTGGCAGGGAAAGAAGGCTCTTGGGTAAGGCTCCACGCCCAAGCCCCTGCATCCCTCCAGCCCTGCATCCCCTGAGGCGGGAGGGCACCGGACGTACTTGAAGGTCAGGCCCTCAAAGATGGGCGTCAAGGGCAGCTTGAAGGTCTGGCACAGGGTGATGGCTGAGTCGAAGAGCCCGGCCCGCACCAGCAGAGACACCGTTTCCTCAGGTGTGGAGTTGCCTGAAGGGGAGGAAGAGCAGGTAAAGCCTCCCCAGTAACACCCAGTGCTCACAGGGCCCTGCCCTGTGTTACTCATTCAGAGATGCAGCAGCAGGGTGCCAGCAGCCTCCAACACCCTGCAGCAGTTCTCCTCAATCCACAGCTGGAGGCTTTCCTGGCCTCCAGAGCATCCCATGAGCCCAGAAGTTATCCCTGAAGGGACTGGACAGAGCAGCTGTGACCCACAGAGCTGTCCCTGATGGAGCACCAGCTGGAGAGGGACACAGGTAGCAATACATGACAGGGAAATGCTGCTGCTTACAATCATTGAATTGTTAAGCTTGGAAAAAGATCCCCAAGATCATTGAGGTTAGGGAGAGGACAGCCTCATCACAGGCCTGCATCCAAGCATACATATTCTGGCAGCACAGAAACTGTGGCACTCGGCTCCCTGCGTCACCACTCTGCCCTCAAAGCAGCTGTTCCATCCTTTCCCTGCAATCCCACACTGGGAAGTCACCTCCTCCTGACATTTAGAGGGGAAAGATGTGGACGTGTTGTGTAACTTGTACCAGAGATACTAAAATACTCCAGGTGGGAGAGCTACACCTTCCTGCTTCCCAGAAAGGAACAACTTTCACAACTTTTTAACGCTGTTCCATGAAGCAGCATTGTCCAGGAGAAGAAATTATTCATCACTTAAAAACGTTGAATTTCATGATCTTGAAGGTCTTTTCCAGCCTTAATAATTCTTTGCTTCCATTATTACCAAAATGCCTTTTTTGTCCCAACTCAGAAGCTCATCCCACCTCCACTGCAGACCACCAGAGCTTGAAAAAGCCAAAAAAAAAAAGGTAAAAAAAAGCAAGGAAAACTTAAAATTGGTTCTCCCGATCTGCATCTCAGCCCCTGCAGAAGTCAGTGGCTGGATTTCATGGTAGGGATGAGAATTTGATGGTCCCTGGCAGCTTGTGGGCTTGCCTCTGGGACAGGACAGAGCGGCTGAAGCCCCTCACCTGCCACAGCTGCTGCTGACACGTCGTGTTCCACCAGGGTGAGCCGGATCCGTGCCAGCAGACATTCCCTCTCCAAGTCCTCCAGCTCCAGGATCTCGATCTGGCGAGTGCCTGGAACAGATGATACTGGGCTCTCAGTACTCCAAAAAGGGCTCTAGGCACTGTGCAGAATGTCATGGAATCACAAAAATGGTTTGAGCTGGAAGGGACCTTAAAACTCATCCACTTCTGTTGGCAGGGACACCTTCCACTAGACCAGGTTGCTCCAAGCCCTGTCCAACCTGGCCCTGGACATTGCCAGGGATGGGGCAGTCACAGCTTCTCTGAGCAATCTGTCCCAGGAGCCACAGCACCCTCACAGGGAAGAATTTCTTCCCAACATTCCATTTAGTCCCATCCTCTGTCAGTCTGAAGCCATTCCCCCCTGTCCTGGCACTCCATCTCCTGTCCAAAGCCCCTCTCCAGCTCTCTTGGAGCCCCTTTAGGCACTGAAAAGGCTCTGAGGTCTCCTTGGAGCCCTGGTAAAAGCATCTCTACAACCCTCTGCCATCCTAAGAGGATTTGTACCCCAAAAAGCACCAAAGGAATGATTAGGATTTGCTGACTCTTCCCCACTCCCTTGACTGTGCTTATGTCCTTGATACCATTGTCCTGCTCCTCCTCCTCCAGATGTTAGATAATATTTGGGAACAGCTGCTGCTTTGCCAGCCAGGCACCAAAAAAAAAAAAAAAAAAAAAAAAAAAAAAAAAAAAAAACCCACCTCTTTAGAAAAAGCAGGTTTAAAAATACCTGACCTTAAATTTTCCTACTGGAACACTGAGGATAACCTGATCCCACATCCTGGGCTGTGGCAGACACAGGCAGAGCTTATTCCCATCAGGATTTCCAAAGGCAAAAACAGCCTTGAAAAACTAGAAATTGGCACAAAAAGCTGGTTTTGTTTTAAATTACAAGTTACTTCCACTGAAAAAAAAGTGCTGTGAAGGCATCAAGCTGTTAGGAGCAGGCACAGGAGCTCCTTGGGGAATAGCTGTTCCCTTGGGGAAATTGCTGTATTTCTCAGGGAATGGTGGCAGTGTGTTGTTGGAGACACTGGGAGATTTAATGACCTTAAAATCCCACAAGTTATTGATGTGGTGGAGGCAGGAGCTGCCCTGAGCCATGTCCCAGTGCCCATGGGAGCTGCAGAGAGGCTGTGGAAACTCCAAAGGCATGGGAAGGACCAGGACTGGGCACTTACTGGGAACAGCCACGCACTCCCCATCGTGGCTCCTCTTCGGGGACGCTCCTGGGCGCTCGTACTTGCAGGAAAAAGCAGAAAGAGGATTTATACCCACCTGCTTTCTGAAGGATAAATAATAAAAAAATAAAAAACACTGATAGAATAAATCCCAACAAGAGCTCTCCATTTCAAGCCTTGATTTGGACCAGGGAAGCTGTGCAGTCCCTTGGGAATTCAGGTTAGTTTATCCCAGGCTATCAGGAACATCAGGATCAGGTAACCAGGCTGCAGCCACCACCTCCCTGAGTCCTGACTAGGATTTGAAACACAACTCCTGGGATTTGAAACACAACACTAACTCTCCTCTGGACTGGTATTCCAGCTGTTCACACTCCCCAAAACATTTTCTGTCTTCAGCATAAGGTGATATACTCCCATGTCTATCCACCAGCCCATTCCCAAAAGCTATCCCACTTCCTCCTGCCCTAAATAGGGGGGAGTGGCACAAGGGTGATGGATGGGATCAACGAGCAGAGCAAGACAGCTGGTCACAGGCAGCAGATAAGAAGTCCAATGTCTGTGCTCCCATCAGAAAGGATTCTGGAAGCTCCTTGTCAGGAAGCTCAGCATTCTCACCACAGCCCCGGAGGCCGGCTGCACTATCCAGGCGTATTCCGGGCGGATCAGGCGCAGGCAGTTGATGGCAGCCAGGAAACAATTCCCCTGCTTCTGGAGCCCCCGCAGCGTCCGCACCTCCCTGCCCAGCCGCATGCCATACTCAAACATCACCGTTCCAGCTGAAACCAGGGAAAAGCCATCAGCCACCAGCCTGGAGAAAGAGGCCACACAGCTGGCAGGGCAGGGAAAGGGTGCCCCAGCAGGTGGGCAGTGCAGGTGCATCCCAAGCTTTACCTTTCCGGTAGTTGTGCCGGTACACGTGGAAGGCGTAGAGCAGCTCGTAGTAGTTGTGAGTCATCAGATCCACGGCCCGAGCGTGGGACTCGATGATCCCAACGACCTGCAGTACACAGAGGCTCCAGTGGGTCCATAACACCCTTTAAAGGGAGGGTGTGCCCCCCACCAGCCGTGATTCCAGAGCAGGATTACCTCATTGTGCAGGTTCACGTAAGGAAATTCCACCAAGTCCTGGAGCTGGGATCGCTCGCACAGAACCACCACTAGCTGGCGTAAGCAATCCAGCTGCCTGCAGAGGGAAGCACAACCCTTTGGAGGAGCAGGAATAACCCCAGGAGCAGGAACAAACCCGAGATTTAAGCCACAAACAACCACTCTGTGACAAGCTCCTGCCTTCCAAATGAGCTCTGCAGGGTTTTTCCTGGCTAAGAACCAACTTAAACCTTCAAGTTTCTCCTGTACTGGAAACAGAGATCTTCTGGAAAGGCCTCTCTCAGGAGGGCAGTCTCCCTCCCTCAAATAGTTAAAAAGCATTCCTATTTCTCCCCATTATTGCAATATTTTTCTCTGCTAGGATAAAGCTTTCCCTAGCCAGTTCACTTCCCAAACTGAAATCTCAACACTAGATCTTTTTATTAAGCAAAATCAACTAGGCTCCTACAGCTTTTAAACATACAGTGCTATACACATGATCCTTCAGTCTCTTCCCTGTTTTTCTTCCTCTCATTTTCCTCTTTTAAGAGGGTGCCAATCCGAGGTGTCCTTCAGATGAACATCCAAAAATGAATTCTACATTTTTAAAGCCACCTCTCACATTAACTTAACACAGCAGTCATGCCCTTCCCTAAAGTGTTGTTTTCCTTTCAGTTTCATAGAAAAATGGGACCATGGACCTCCACAACAAAGATAAGCCTGTCACCTACCTGCCTGGATCTGGGTTTTGTGTTAAGGCTACATAGGCTTCACTGTTGTGCCCCAAATCCAAGTGATGTTTGAAGATGCAGGTCCTCAAAGTAGCCTGAAAACAGCACAAATCAGTTATAAACCCAGCAAGAAGCTCCCGTGGAAGAGGTTCCTGAAGAAACAGGGAAAGAAGTGGCTGTACCTGGCTTCTCCAGTCATCTGCTGATTCCATGATGGCCAGGGTGGCCAGCTCGATGACCAGCTCTGGCAAACCCAGCATCTCCAACAGGCGAAGGACCTGGAAGGCAGGAGGGTTTGTTGTTGTTTTTATTTTAGGAGCTGTTCCTGCCCCTAAAGTCTAATCCCTTAAATATCTTTAAAGGGGAATATTTGGGTAAACCGCAGGGATCTGGATGAAATCCCAGCACAACAGGACCAGATTGTAGCTTCTCTGGAGGATCCACCTCTGTATACGGGGGATTTTTGAAGCATTTCAAGCATTAATGATTAGTTTTCTGGATCCTAAATCCAGGGAATCCCTCACCAAGAGCCCAGCTCCAGGCTTGCAGCCTGCCTGAACCACAGCATTATGCAGAAGATAGATCTTATCTCAATTTAAACATACTCATTTTAATTTGCCTCAGAGCTTAGTAACCCTTGCCTCAGGCAGCATCTTACATCGAGCCTGGACATGCCTAGCTTCTGCTTCCAGCAGCTGGATCTCATCCTGCCTTTTTCTGCTGGATAACCAAGTCCTTAGCTATTAGGAAACCAACAGGTGGAAAGTACCTAAATTTCACATACTCAGCTTGTCATTACTCCCAAACAAAGAAAAGAAAGTACACATTTCACATTCCAAAAGCCAAGTTTTCTGAGGCTCAAGTCACTTCCCACTAAGGCAGGGATAGAGCAGGAATTCCCTCTCCAGTGTGGGAGGACTTGGTGCCAGTTCAGCTGCTCAGCACTGTACCTTGTTGTAGTACTGCAGGCGTGGCGTGGAGACCACCTCGCCCTCCTCGGGCTGGATCAGCCTGTCCAGGAACTCCTCCCTTCCCACCTCAGAGGCAGCTTGGCAGAAGCAATCCAAAGCCTGGAAGCAGACCTGGAATCAGCTCGCTGTCCCCTCAGGAGACTGATCCACCTGCTGTTCAGGTGAGGGGACAACACTGCCTGTCCCAAGCTTGTGAGATCTTCCCAAGAGCAGATCACACCGTGCCGCTCCAATCCCATCTCTTCCCAAGGGGATGGGATTGCTTGGGAAGGCTGCTTCCTGTGCACCTCCCCCTCCCAAGGGAAAAGGTCTCAGACCCTGGGAAGGAGATGAGGGAAGGCCTCACCTTGTGTCCTTCCCCCATGACCAGGTAGCACCTGCCCATCATGAAGCAGCAGGAGCCCATGTTCACGTGGCACCAGGGCTGCAGCAGTCGGATGTATTCCTACAGGAGAGAAGGAATGGAAGTTTGGATTCAGGTCAGCACTCACTTGTGATCCACAGGCAGCCAGGACCAGCAAGATTTTGGTGGCTCCTTTAGCTACTGTGCTCAGGCAAATCCTGGTTCTCCAACTCGAGAGCCAGTCTTTCCAACCCCACAGTCCCTTGGATGCACTGATCATGAAATCCTGGAATGATTTGGGTTGGAAGGGACCCCTTAAGCCCATCCAGACCCACATCCCTGTGAAAGCCAGGGACACCTTCCACTAGACCAGGTTGCTTGTCCAGCCTGGCTCTGGACTCTTCCAGGGATGAGGCAGCCACAGCTTCTTTGGGCAGGCTGTGCCAGGGCCTCAGCTTCCCTACAAGGAACAATTTTTTCCAGTACCCCATCTAGCCCTGCTCTCTTTCAGTAGGAAGCATTTTCCCTGTCCTTTCAGTCCAGGTCCTTCTCCAAAGCCCCTCTCCAGCTCTCTAGGAGCTCCTTTAGGCACTGGAAGAGGTTTCCAGGAGACCTCCTCTGCAGGCTGAATGTTCCCAGCTCTCCAGAGCAGAGCTGCTCCAGCCCTGTAAGGGGGACATATCCCCCACATGTTCCTGGGAGAAAAACTGCTCTAAACAGCTCCAGTGTCTGTGTGAGCACCTCAGAAACAGCTCCCAACACAGTCAAAAATCAGACAGGATTCTTCCTACATCCTGTTGCAGGGACAGAGCTAGGGCTGCAGTACAATGGGCAGGACAGGTGCTAGAAGGGGAATACCTGTGCAGGAGAGGGCCAGCAGCCAGGGAAGCACATGGATTACAGCATATGGGAGGGAGTGCTGATGGCACTGAGGGCACAGACAAAGTGAAATGACCCAGCCTGGGCCTGTGCCAGCACAGCATCCTCGTCATCCTTGGAGGAGCAGCCATGTCCTGTTAGCAGGGCCGTGGGACTCAGCAGGAATTGGGAAGAGAAACCAGGACTTGGAAGCCAAGTCACCTCTACAGGTGCACAAACCACCAGCACCTCTTGCCTCACCTTTGCTGGCCATGAGTCCTGTCAAAACCATGTGGTGACGTATCTGGAGCACAGATTCACTCCCTGGATTAGCAGCTACAAGGGATAAATCCTGCTCCAGCTTGTCACACACAATGAGCAACACAGAGAGCTTTGGCCCATGTCCCAGCCCCCTGCTCTGTCACCAGACTGCCCCTGTGCCCGTCTGCTCCTTGCAAGGAGCCTCCTGTACCCCCCCAGTTCAGGTCACCATGCTCACAGCAAAGCTGTTGTTATCTCCCTGGGGTCAAGGCACTTAATCCAAGTTTCCGTGAGCGACTGGGATCAGGGAGAGGAACAGAAGGCAGTGGGGAGGAGGAGGAGCCAGGCTCTGCAAAGATAAAAGCCTGGAGGAGACACCAGTGAGGCGAAAGAAATGCGAGGAGATTCAAAGCCTGCACATATGCCAGGAGGGAGAATGATGCTGCTCCAATCTTGACATTTCCTGGCTCAAAAGCTCTGAAGAATTGAAATTCTTCTCTCAATTCTTCTCAGCAGCAACACAAAAGGAAGCAATTCAGCCCCCAGGTATGAGGGGCTGGGAGGATAAAAGGTTCTGCTGAAAAACAGGTCACTAACAGCCTGCCTGGCCTGCTGCCTCCAGGAATGCCCAGACTGGGATAAAGCTGCACATCACGTGGAGCTGCAGACAAGGAACTGTGCGGGTCAGAACTCGAGCACAAGCAACTCCAGCTTCCAAGAGCACAGGGAGAAAGGTGGAAGAACAGTGATCTGAAATACAGCAGTCTAAAACCCCTGGAAATCAGGAGTTCACCGTCCCTGCTACTAGGATGCCAGGAGCAGCCAGGGATGGAATGATGACAGGTGTTTCTAACACTGGTTTTTTATTAATAAGGACATTCAAGAAATAAATCAGTCCTTTCTGGACTGAAGAAATCCTTCTGAAGCCAGGTCCCATGGCAATCCCAGGCAGAGGTGGTACAGGAAAGGCTGTGGGCACACCAGCTGCCAACAAGCTCTAGGATTGCTGGGATATTTAAACAGGCTCTGCAAAGATGTTTCAGGAGCGCGGCGTCACGCGGTCAAACAAGCCCTGGGAGAATAAACTCTTCCACAGAAAGGGAATAGCATAAACCTGAGTATCTGGATGCTCTTGAAAACAGATGAAAGAGAAAATGCAGAAGATGATTCCCCCATGGCAGGGGAGTGGAATGAGATGAGCTTTAAGGTCTTTTCCAACCCAAACTGTTCTGGGATTCCACAATCCTAAATCACTCCCCATCAAACACTCTGTGGCATTGTCTCAGCTCAGAGATTAGGGGTGGCGGTTTTAAACTAAAACAGGGGAAATTTACACTGGATATTGGGAAGAAATTCTTCCCTGTGAGAGTGGGGACACCCTGGCACAGGCTGCCCAGAGAAGCTGTGGCTGCCCCATCCCTGGCAATATCCAAGGCCAATTTGGACAGGGCTTGGAGCAACCTGGGACAGTGGACAGCAACCCCGTCCATGGCAGGGGATGGAACTGAATGAGCTCTGAAGTCCCTCCCAATCCAAACCATTCCAGGGTTTCATAACTAGGGGAAAGCAGAGCTCCAGCACTTGGAAGGATGATGTTTCAGGGAGGTTTCCAGCACCTGTGAGAGGCTGGCATGATGCACTCACCTGGAGCTGGGTGTACTGACAGCTCCCCATCAGGCACTCTGGGAAGAGGAAGCTGGGATTGCTGGGCCATCTGAGCAGAGGTTAAGGAACACAGGACAATCCAGTCTGGAAGCCAACATGCCTCTCATGCTCTGTTTGTGGGGGGGAAAGGAGAGAAGATTAAGCTGCTCTTTATACAAATCATTATTCTGTAATAAGATTTATCCATATTAGAACAAAATCACCAGTACATCTAATCCCCAACTCCTGTTACCCTTCCAAATCCCCCAGCATCCCACCAAGTCAAGTAGTGAGAGCTTAGGGGCTTAAAGTCAAAAACTCAAATCCTTTATCGTGCACCTAAACAGGATGAAATCTGTGAAATCTTAAAATACCCACAAATCCCATTAATGCCAACAACCTCACTCATTCAGGAGGTTTGTCTTGGAAATTTGGAGGTCAAAACATGATTTTGGAATGGCAGGAGGCTCAGTGGCAATGGATTCACAGCCAAGGATACAGGAGAGGCAGAAAATCAGTCACTATTGAAGTGATAAGGTGGGGCCAGTTCAAACTTGTCTCAGCCAAAGAGGTGTTTGGTTGCAGGAAGAGTCTGGATATGATGTGTTTTCTGGCCACTTCCTGAAAGAAGAGCTCCACGATCGTTTGAGGGCCAGACACTAAAAGTAGAAATTAAAGGAACAGTGAGTAGAGAGCCTGCAGTAGAGATGCCAGGTTTTCCACCCTGTCCTGTGCTCATCAGCCCAAGCAGTACAGATTAAGTCAGGGCAAACCAAAAACACGTTCCACACTCCAACTTGTTGGTTTTGGATTTCTCCTGCTGTCTGGTTAAGTCAGAGGGAGCAGCAGGAGATCAAAGTGCCCCATCCTGCAGTGTTTATTAACCACAGCTCAATTAAAACACACAAAAAAAGGGCTCTGCTCCCTCTCCACTTGTTATTCCCAGCCCAGCTGCAGCTTTCCAGCATGACAGGGCTGAGGGAGTGCTGAGCTGGCTGTTCCATTCCCTCCCTCCTCATTCCAGCACCCCAAAAATCCCCCCTCACTTACTGTTCCCAACGCCTCTCCCTGAGCTGCCACCTCCTTCCCTGGGTTTCACATATTTCTTCCCCAAGAACAGTGGCCAAACAGGACTTTCCTCACGAGCCAGCCAAGAAATAACCCACGACACCAGCACACACAAAGGATGTTTTCAACTCCCCTGACATTTCCAGCTGCCTCCTGCACCCAGACTCTCCATCAGGGAGAGCTCAGGCTCTGAGGATCACCAATGTCAGAAAGTGGAGGAAGCTCTTTCCCAGCTCCCACGTGGCAGTGCTGCCTGTTTGTCCCAGATTTCCCCAGCTCCCTCTGAAGTATCTCAGCCTCCAAGTGCTGACTAGTCACAGCAGGCTCCTACCTGCATGTTTCCTTCCCATCCCTGTTCACCTCCTCCCTCTGGAACCACTTCAAGGCCCACATTTCCCTAATTAAGCAGCCTTATGTTCTCCCAATAAAAAGCTAACCCAAAAGTTACATCTTTACAGCAGAACTTAAAAAATATGAACCAAATATCAGCTGCAATGTTTTGGGGAGGTATTTTCATATTTTTAAACGCATTTTGAGCAAGTACTTGTACATTTTCATGCTTCCCTGAGCTGCTGCTCTTGGTTGCTGTAGGGTAAAGGGTGGAGAGCAGGACAGGTTGGATGGAACAGGTTGCTCTGAGCAACTCCAGCTAGTGGAAGGTGTCTCTGCCATGGCAGGGGGTGGAACTGGATGAGCTTTAACTGGTCCTTCCAATCCAAGCCATTCCAGGATTCTGTGACAGACCTGGTCTGAGCTACCACAGCCACTGTAAAGTACACGAGGGGTAAGTTTGGCTGATGCTGGCAGGGTTAGAATGACAAATTTTTGGCTCAGTGAGGCATTCCCATCCTTCTCAGGCTGAGAGTAAAACCTGAGTTCAGTGCTAAGATCCTTTGTTGCTGCTTTGTTGTTGGGTTTTTTTTGTGGACAGCCTGACAAACATCCCCACTTAAATCAGGGTCATTCAACCACACAGTCCATTAGCTCCCTGCATAAAGCACTTCCCTTAGGTGGCAGAGTCAGGCTTAAATAACTGAAAGGGAGAGTTGATGATCCGTGGACACCTTACCCAGTTTGTGTGGTGTCAGAGCAGTGGTGTCTGCTAACTCCAACACGGAGAGATGCTGCAGATTAGATTCCCTAGGGAAGAAAGGAGCCATCAGTGAAGAGACAACAAAACGCCTCCCGCTTTAACTGTGCTCATTGTTCAACTCCTACGGAGCACAGAACAGCGAGGCCTCACAGGGCAGATTTAGCACAAGGCAGAGTCAGCTCAGAACATGGAAGGGAAAAAAACCCCTCCCCAGTGCTCCTGGAGTGATACTCCCACAGGAACCACCTGCTTTCCACACCAGGAAGGGCATTTCAGGCGGATTAAGGAGGACCAAAGGCAGGTGAGGCAGAGACTCACAGCGTGTCCACGGGGACGTCGGAGGCCAGGCACTGGCTCGCCCACCGGATCAGGAAGTAGGACAGCAGCAGGGGAGAGGTGCGGTGCAGCAAGTCCTGCTGGGACTGGAAGAGCTGTCCCCCTCCCAAAACCATCTGCAAGGAAAGCCCAGAGCTTGGCACACTTGGACCAACAGCAGGACAAGAGAGCAGCAACCAGAGAGGTTTGTGGCAGGCCCAACTTATCCCTTCTGCAAACAGCAAGGTGCTCAACAGCCTGGCAGAACTCAGCCCTCCCAGGGAACCAGCAGGAACTCTTGCCCCACGTCTGGAAGTGTTCAAAGCTAGAGTGGAAGGTTCTTGGGGAAACCTGGCCTAGTGGCAAATGCCCCTGCCCATGTGAGGGGCTTGGAATTAAACAGTCTTTAAGGTCCCAACCAACACAAAGCATTCTAGGATTGCTGTCCCTGACACTGAAACCGTAGCTTTGCTGCAGAGATCGCCTCAGGGTCTCCATAAGCTCCAGCAAAGAGTCACAGGAGATGAAACAATCCCAGATTTTGAAGGATACAGGTACATCAAGGTGGGAAAGCAGCAGGTCACATGCCTCATGGTCTGGGAGAGCCCAGCTCCAGAGGGCACCTTGCAATGCACCTTAAATGCTACCAGGATAACCTTATCCAGGAAAAAGGGATTTATTTTCAACCAGGAAACTGCTGGCTATTTCTAAGCAAATAATATTGGTTTAAACAAGGGTGTCCTTGTCTGGGGACTTGTTCCACATCGCTGAGTTCATCCAAATCAGCAGCACCTCGCCTCACGTGGCCTCAGGCCGGGTGGGACAGACCCAGACCAGTCCATCCCACCATTCCAAACACAGCTACCATCGTGGGGGCTGTTTGCTCTGGCTGGAGCAGCTTCCAAAGGGTTGAAACTGCAACCTTGGGAGTGTGCTGCTAGAGAACAGAGCTGCCATCACTGCTGGGAGAGGGACAGGGCAGAGGTGGAAGAGCTGCATGTGTGCTGATTCACACAGGAGGAGGCTGGAATCCATGCCCTCCTCCCACAAATACAGCTTGGCTTCCTGCTTCCTAGATGTTCATAGAGGAATAAAGGGAATTAGGCTGCTTTGCTTAGGAAGACAAAAGCAGCTGGAGGAGAGAGCAGGACCTGCCCAAGCCTCGGGCTATTCCAACAGCCCTGTGGGATGAGACAGAGCTCCGCCCTGCACCAGCGGCAGAAGCCCACAGGATCCCAGGTGCCAGGAGCTGTACTCACGGGATCTCCGAGGCGCAGCAGGAGCTGCTGGAGGATTAGCAGGTCCCGGCAGAGGAGGAAGCGCACGGAGCAGATCTTGGCCACCCCCCCGCACACCACGTGCGCCGCGGTGCTGCTGCCGAACAGCTGGGACAGGCTCATCTGCGGCGCCAGGTGCGGAGCTGAGGGGAAAAGCACCCAGGTGAGGCAGGAGCCACACAGGCAGGAACCATTCCCAGGATAAGGGCACTTCCTAGCGTTTCCCAGAAGCTGCTGAAGAGCTTTCACCTCTTTCCATGTCGGCGTCAGTCTCGTAGTCCATCTCTCGGATGAGCAACCCAATGGCATGGATGGGGTTCCTGATCTCCTGCAGTTTGCTGTGGATATCCTCCATCACATTTTCCCTGCGACATCAAAAAGATCCTCATCATCATCATGAACAGCAACCTGAGGTTCCAACTGAAGAGGGCTCCCTTACACTCCCTTCCAGTGAGGATCAGTATCTGATCAGCCTGGACATTCCTGACTGGAATCCTTGACTAGCTTGTGAGTTTTATTACAGCGCCTGCAGGGACCAGTCTATTTATTCCACTCCCACAGGCTACCAGGAAATAACAGCCAGATAGCTGGCATTCCACAAGGAAACAATTTGGGTTAGCACAGGAACCACACAGGACCACAAGGTTTGACCAAGGCTCTGATCTCTCCCTTCTGTCTCCAGGCACTTCTTTTCACACCTAACAGGATTTTGTGCCTCCTCTGCTCTCAGGGCTGTGGATGGAAGACGCTGCCAACAACTCCAAACCATGGTCGTCCCTATCCCTGGAAAAGTCTCCTGCAGCACAGGGCAAGGAGCCCACGCATCTCAAATGCCCTTGGATGACAGGCAGGGACAGCTCTGGACAATCCCAGCTCAGCCACTCTGAGAAGCTTCTGGAAAACCCATCTCCTTACGTGTCATTAGCTATCAAGTCCTCCAGGATCTGCTCTGCAGCCTTTTCTGGAGGCTGGAGGCGGGAGCAAGCCATTTCCATGATGAATGCCATTTCCATAGAAATTGATTCTCCGATCAGGCGAAGGCACTGGACAAGACAGACAACATCACGAGACATCTCCAAATCTGCAATGAAAGAATCTAACTGTGTATTTTCCAAGAGATTTCCAAGGGAAGGTGGGAAGACCATGCAAAAGCCAGTTAGTTCAGCTCCTATCACCAGTAACAGCAGACGGGTCCCAGTTCCCTGTGCCAAACCTTCCCCAATAACAATGAGGCTGAATTAAAGCTCACGAGTCAACAAGGGAAAGATTTGAGCTTTATTATTCAGAAAATAAAAAATGATGCAACAATAAAATACTTAAATTCCCTCCAAGGGATTTTTTCCAGCCACAGGTTGAAAGAAAATAAGCAGCACAAAAAAATATATCCTGAAGAAAATGGCTCAGCTCAGCTCTGCAATCCTTTATGGGTCAGATTTTAAATTAAATCCCATTTTTTGGGACCGTGACTGTTTAAAACAGCCAGGGGAGGAACTGCTGGGGCTCCTGCTGAGGCTCCCAATCCAGCTCAGGCCTCCAGCTTTCCTTCCCTCTGCTCCACAAAAAGCTCAACCAAACAGATGACGATCCCACTTCATAAAAATATATAAAAATCACTCAAGCATAAAAATGGAGCTTAGGTAACATTTTCCATTGCCTTTTTCTTAGTGAAACAGCATTCCAGGGCCAGCAAAGCACAGAGGGCACTGTGGTGACAATATTAATGACATGTTTTCCATACTCTGGCATTCACTTCCTGGACACAAGGAACAGCACAGCCCCTTTCCACAGCTGATGTGAAAACATTTCATAAATCCTGGAACGGTTTGGGTTGCAATGGACCTTAAAGCCCATCCAGTCCCACCCCCTGCCATGGGCAGGGACACCTTCCACTATCCCAGACTGCTCCAAACCCTGTCCAGCCTGGCACTGGACACTCCCAAGGAGTGTCCACAGCTTCTCTGGGCACCTGTGCCAGGGTGTCCCCACCCTCACAGGGTAGAATTTCACCCAACCCAAACAATTCCATGATTCTACTGGCAGCCTTGACACTATTTTCTAATTGCTGGTGTGAGCATGATGGCAAATTTCACAAAAGAACTACCCCTGCAAAGCCAAAATAAAACTATTTTCATGCAGCTATGGATCAGAAGCTCTTCAAGGGATCTCTATGGAGATCTCTGACAGGAGGGGAGAAACTCCATGTATTCTCACCTTCAAAGATGGCAGCATCATCCTCAGTCAGGAGGTGCTCGTTGGAGAGGAGATACAGATGATCAACCAAGGAGCAGGGCACAAGGAAGGACATGGAGCCCTGAAAGGTGAGGAGAAAGTCCTTGAGCTTCCCAAATCCTCTGCAGAAACTTGTTCAGGGAACCTCACCCCCACCCAGCCTCACCTTCTTTAGCAGGCACACCATGCTGGTATAGGGGTTCAGGTGCAAGGCCAGGGGCCTGGAAAGAGCTTCCTGGTACTGCAGGCAGCAGGCATAGAACTTGGACCAGAATTCCACCTGCAGCTGCCAAAACTCCTCTGGGGAGCACTCGTATTCTGTCACACTGCCCTGGAACTGGTGGGGGCAAAACAAGGGAATCAGGAACAGCCAAGTGAAATAAGAGCAGGATAAAACAAGGGAATCGAAGCACAAAAAGAACATAGGGATCTCTCAGGCAGGTCTCCTAATAATTGTTATTTGGAAGATAATCGCTCTGTTTTGGATTCTCTTCCAAAATGATGTGCAACTGCTCTGCAGGGGTGGTCTGGGCACCATGGGATGGGTGACCAAAGTGCACACAGGGAGCAGAGGCAGAACAGCCAGGATTCCAAAAACCCAAGAGGGAAAGGAAACCCCAGGCAAGAAGGATGAAGACTTGTATTTTTTTTTAAAAAGTTACATCATTCTCTTTGGAGAAAAAAAGGATAAACTGAGGTGTGGGGTCACCTGGCACCTAAAATATCATGACACCACGTATAACACAATATCCTGGAAGGAAAATCCATCTCACCTCATTTTCCACAGCTAAGGTGACCTCTTTCCTTAACTCATCCCACGTTAGATCCATGTGCCTCTCAGTTCCTTGAGAAAAGATCTGCAAAGCAGCACAAGAAACTTGGGTTTTAAGGCAAAATAAAAGTCTCAACAAAGGTTTAAGCAGCACTCAGTGAGGTAAAGCAGGACAAGAGCATCAGCCAGCACTTTGTGGGATGGAAGTGTTAAAAAAAAGGTCTGGATGCTAAATTTGGGATACATGGATGTGTGGCAATGTGCAACCACCACAGCTCAAGAGATTTAAAATGTGTGTGGTGTGGCATTTAGGGAGGTGGGTTAGTGGTGGCCTTGGCAGTGCTGGAGGGAACTGTCAGACTCCACCACCTCAGAGAGCTTTTCTGACCTCAGTAATTCCATGACACATCCTGACAAACAGCACCACAGAGCGCCGAGTCCCCATTCTCCTGGCTACATCAGCAGGAATGAAAAACAAGCTCATCAACTTGCTGTGCTATCCGAGGGGGAAAAAACCAATTATCTGGATTCCAGGTTCCATCTCCAGCTGTGGGCACACAGCAGCTGCAGCCCAGCAGCCACCAACTTACTCCAGGGACTCCCCATGAAAACAGGCCTGGCAAGAGCTCCAAGGAATCTTGCTGCCTCACATCTAAAGGGCCAGGAGGATGAACAGAGAGCATCCCAAATTCCCTCTCACTTACCTGCAAAGCCTTCTGGATAGCTGCATTAGTGAACCGGCCCGGCATGAAGAGATATTCCAAGTAGATTTCCTGCAAAAAGATCGTCACTTAAGGAAGCTCAAGGATGAGGAGAACATTTAAGCTGCTGTTTCTGGTCTTTCCTCTCATTATCATCATCATCCCCTGGATCTGTGTTTCTGTCCATACCCTGCTCCAGCCTGGGATCAAAAGTGGCTTCCTGCACACTCCTGACTTTTATTCCCATTCTCTCTCCTGAGTAGCCTCGTTATTTTTGGCTCACCCGGGGATCCTGATCCTGCCGGACCGTCACCTCCTCCTCAGGGAGCGGCTGCACAAACACCTGGTTCCACTGGCCTGCAACATTCCTGCAAGGAAACAAACCTGGAATCAGCTTGGCATCCACCTGAACCAAACCTGTGGCTTTCATCAGCAAAAACAACCTTCTGGTTTTTCTGGGTTCCACACCCAGAGGGTGTGGAAAAGGAGGTTTGTGCAGTGACAAGGGACAGATTTTGGCAAGAGAGGTTAACTGTGGCATTCCTAGCCATAAACTGATGGAACACTTGGTTGGAATCCTTCATTTAATTCAACATTCTCCCCATCCCATAAACTCACAGGCAACTCCCAGACTGACTAGGAGCTTCTTCTAAAATTTGCACACTCACAACATTTTTCATCCACTGTTCAACTCCCTGATTCTGCACCAAGCCATCCTCTCAGCTTTATATTCAGGGATGATCCTTTCCTATCACCATCTCCCCAGAACATGTTTTTTCCTGGAAGGGACCACCTGGTTCTTTTGAAGGAGCTGTGGGGAAGCACAACACTCCCTCTGCCATGCTCAAACTCCACTTTCAGCAATCCTGCTGCCTGGATTTTTGCATTTTCCGTGTTCCAACTTGAGTATAAATCTCTGAGTGGAGGAGTTCTGTCAGGGTTTTTCTGCAGTTATCCCAGTGATCCATGCCCAAAACTCACTGCTCAAAGTTGATGTATTTCACAACAGTTTGGTTCTCCTCGTTGTGCCACAGTGCCCAGATCTCAGCCGAGGTTAAGGCAAAGTCAACCAGAGTCTCCTAGGAAAGAGGAAAAGAGCCAATTTCCTTTCTTATCCCCAAATGAGAACACAGAGAAAGGTGGGTACTTAACAGCAAAACATTCCCCTGCGGAATTTAACAGGCTTTGGGTATTGTTCAGTCTGGAAAAGAGAGGGCTTTGGGGTGACCTAACTGCCCCCTCCAGTACCTGAAGGAAACCTATAAGAAAGATGAATAGGGAATTTCAACAAGGGCTTGGAGTGACAGGGAAAAGGGGAAACGGCTCCAAACTGAGAAAGAGGAGATTCAGATGGGATATTGGAAGCAACTGCTCCCTGTGAGGGTGCTGAGGCTGCCCAGAGAAGCTGTGGCTGCCCCATCCCTCAAAGTGTCCAAGGCCAGGTTGGACAGGGCTTGGAGCAGCCTGGTCTAGTGGAAGGTGTCTCTGCCCACAGCAGGAGATTGGAACAACAAGAGGAGCTTTAAGGGGTTTCTTCCAACCCAACCATTCTGTGACTCTGTGATTTAAATCCCAAAGTCCAGGACTCTTCCTCCTGGGGGCCAGGCCCCAGCTCTCACCTGTGAGGAGAACAGGGAGGAGATGTGGTCAAGGCTGTAGCGGTTGCTCTCAGTGCTCACCAGCTGGAAGACACAAAACTACAAAAACGCCTCATAAATCATTTCCTGAAGGACTAAACCAACACATCTCATGGAGCATCACTATTCCAGTCCATCTCACTGCCTGGTGCTAGGGGTAACAGAACCTGGAGGACAAGAGAGGTGAGCTGAGCACACCACTGGACCCTCTGCACAGAAATCCTGGCTTCACCCTTCTCCCCAAGGACACTTATCCCTGCCTGGACCCAAAGGACTCCCAAGTCTTTCCAAACACTAAACTTGAAAAACTGTAAGACCACCACACCCAGCACTACCAGTGACCACAAGATGTGGGAAAAGAAGGGGACTAAGGTGGGAAAACCCCAATTTCTCAGCTGCAGGCCCAGCTCTGCATGTTCTTCCCAGAGCAGAGCACTCGTGGGACAGCAGGACTCATGTTACACACTCTTGTTCTGTGTGGGAATTCCCTGGAGAAAGGGATAAGCTGTCCAACAGATGAGCCTGGTTTGTGCTGTCCTTCCTCTCTTGCTAAATTTATCCTTCTCCACAAAAAGTTCTCCCCAAGTTGCAGAAGCATCCACATGCTCCCAGGAGCCTGGTGTAAACACACCACCAGCATTTCCATGCTTTTAGCTCCTGTTGGACCTTTCCTTTTCCCACGGCACATCCACTCTTTCAGAGCAGGAGGTAAACAAGTGAACCAGCCCTCGTGGATCAGTTTAGTCACACAGGGAATTCCACTCCCAGAACTCAGGCACACATATCCCCCAATGCTGTGGAGGGAGGGGGAAATGTTTATTTAGAAACCACCGATCCCTCCAGAGGGCCACAAGTGAAACTTTTCCCTTTTCTTGCCTTCCAAACCCAAGCCCTAGGGGAATGACTCCTCCTCCCAGAGGCTGAAGATCCCAGGGCTCCATACCTGCCCTCGCTTGGGAGCGTGCATGTAGACTCCCAGGTAGAGGCCCAGGGACTGGGAGAAGGCCAGGCGCAGGCGGTGCCCGGTGCCGGCCGCCAGCCGCAGGTCCCGGCTGACCGGCATGAACTCCAGCAGGTCCGCCACCATCAGGCACATCTGATCCTGCAAACAACCAAAGCAGCAGGAGAGCAGCTTAGAAAACAGTCTGGGTTGAGAAACTGCTCCTCTCCTTCCCCTTCAGAAAACATCTGCCCAGAACTTTGCACAACAGATGTGAATTACGGCTCCGTACGCTTACCTGAACCACTCCTTGGCTTCTCCCAGCTCACCTGGGCCCCTGCCCACCAATCCCATGGGCTGCCAGAGCCCAGGCATGCAGGAGACAGCTTCCCCTCCCTCCCAGAGCACATTCCAGTGCCACTGAGCCGTGAAAGCACGGTGCTGCTCCATTAGCTCTGGCACTCAATATCTGGAGCGAGAGGCTTTCACTAACTTCCTATTGACAAAGACACTTTCATTACTGCTGTACTGCTGAAAGCAGGAGAAAATCCATTTGGGATGGCTCCTTGGGCTTCAAAGCACTCCTGCCTGCCTTCCCAAACGCTCCAGTAGGTCTGGAGGAATGTGTATCCCAGGAATGTGCATGCTGCAGTTGAGACAGCCACACGTACATTGCATGATGGTACACAGAGTATCACCATACAATACCAGAAGGCTCCAACCCATACACAGTAACACCTTACCACATCAGAGGTGTCTGCCCATACAGAGCAACATCATCTCACCTCCAAAAGCTGCAAGCATCTGCTCATCTTGTCCTTCAGCCCAACCTCTCATACCCCTTATTGCCCATGCACTGCACCTGTGAGCCCTCTGTTCCCTTGCTGAATGGTCAGTAACCCCTCAGCACTCCATGGCTCATCACCTCCAACACTGCTCACCTGCCTTTCACAGCTGTATCCCATTGGGGATGGGGCTCAGGCACAGCCCCACTCCCAATTCCCACAACCTGTGTGCCTACAATTCCCTTTTTTTTTATTTTAAATAAATGCTACGTCTACTATTTCTCTACAGGGCCCTTGCAGAAGAAATAGTAAACATGGTACAAGTATCTGTTTTGTAGGTTCCACTAACTCCAGAATGCAGCCCTGTACTGACCCTGATTCACTCTCTAAACTTGCATATTATTAAAATCTTTATACTTACATTTACAGAATATTGACAATATCAACAGCAATTAGAATAAGCCAAAGGCCAAACACCAGGGTATCAACAAAATCAACAGCTATACAATTCTCCCAATAGCTATACAACCTTTAACAATATCTATAATTATACAGCTATATAATTCCAAGTTATCATCCTTTTGCAATTGTTAATAAAATAACAGTGAGATCAGTGTAGAATGGATAAAATGCGAGCACAACCCTTTGTCTACATAAAACATACTTTGTAAATACATTTACAAAACTAGATCTAAAATGGATAATATGCAAAGACAACCATCCAGTAATAAAAACAAGAACAAATTCCAAGACAGAACATTGCCTAAGTTGCAAACAAAGCCCAACAAAATGTGAAACACCGGGAAAAGTTGAGCTCAAGTCACTAGGTTGGTTGAGGGCTCTGTCATTTCCACAGCTGGGCTCCCTCATGCCATTTCCATTTACCCAAACAAGGATGATTATTGACACAGAGAATATGGAATCACTCCATCCAGGCACTGTGCTCTGAATTTCTCCCTCTGGGAAACCTGCTGGTACCAGTGCTTGCACTCAAAGACAGCAGGATCCCCTGAGGGGCTCAACTGGCTGGATGACTGCAACTCAGTATTGTTCTTTTCCACAGTGCTCCTATCCAGGGAGCAGTTCCTTCCCACTGTGCACCACAGGTATTCCAATATCCCCTCCATACACTGTAGTTAGGAATACTTGGGTCTTTCAAATATCCAGGTTTACAAAGAAATTCAGTATAGTCACCTGATGTGGAGTACAGTTTGGTTTATGCAACCCAATTCAGCTCAATATTGTACTGCCCATATCTTCTTCTGATGCTGCACAGGACACCAGGCAAACTGGGGGGCTTGTCCACAGCCCACTAAGACAGGTGATTGTTGGGAGATCCTTTCAACATGTAGAAATGTGGGCATTTGTATTCCACAGTATCACTGTGTTGATATTCTTGCAAGGGAAGACAAGAAGCTCTGCAGTGTGAATAGCTGGAGGTGTGCCACATCCCCCAGCTTGTCCTTTGCAGCTCTGTCCAGGTCCCACAGTCTTTTCCTAACTTCTTTCCAAACACTAAATGCAGTACTTGCATCAGTCTTAAAATCTTATGACTTTGCCCATCGTAAAAGACTAAAAAAGGCATAGTCAGTATTCTCAACTCCTATTTTCCACAAAGCTTTCCATGTAGATAAAACACTCTGTTCTTCACTTGGTAAGTTATTTCCCTTTATGTCCTCAGCAGCTCAACTGCACCCCAGGCGTCAAAATCAGTCGGGTCCAGACCAGGCAGCTTCTCCTGCTGCTCTCACCACCAGGCTGGCTCTGTCTCAGGCTGTACCTTGCCCTACAGCCCAATCCTGAGTCACATCAGGGTCACCAGAGGTCACAACATACACCACAGCACAGGCTGCAGTTGAGAGGGCCACTGTACAGAGTATCACCACACAGTATCAGGAGGAGTAAACCCATGCAGGGTATCACCCTACCACATCAGAGGGCTTCAGGTGTCTGCCCATACAGAGCAACATCATCTCACCTCCAAAAGCTGCAAGCATCTGCTCATCTTGTTCTTCAGCCCAACCTTTCATACCTCTTATTGCTGATGCACTGCACATGTGAGCCCTCTGTTCCCTTTGGTGATTGGTCAGTAACACCTCATTACCTTCAACACTGCTCACCTGCTTTCCACAGCTGCAGCCCCCACTCCCAATTCCCACAAACTGTATGCTTACAGGAATGAGGCTGGGCAGGAAACCCCTCACTTCACTGACACTGCTACAAACACACACCACGACTGTTCTCACATACTGTCCCAAATCCCAGTGTGCAGAAGCCACAGCCACAATTTAAAGGGACACAGATCCATGCCAAGCACTCATCTGTGATTCCCTGGGCTTTGTTTTGCTCCCCCAACCCCAGGTTCTGCTCACCTTGTAGGACCACATGCGGAGCTTGTGGTCCTGGCAGAGGGCGAAGAGGAAGGCATCGTGATCCAGGCAGTGCACCGAGAGGCTGACGGGCACATCCGAGGGGCCGCCATCGCCCCTGGAAAACCAGAGGTTACATCAACACCTTCAAAGAAAATTCTCCATCCCTGCAAGTATCCAAACCCAGCCTGGACACTGGTCTAGTGGAAGGTGTCCCATCCAGGGTGGGACTGGATGAGCTTTAAGGCTCCTTTCAACTCAAGCTGTTCCAGGATTTCATGATGCTAAAATCATGGCAGGTGCACAGATCCAAGGCAGTGGGGTTCTTCCATTGTGCTTAAATCCAAATAAACCACTAGGTGAGATCAGGAGAAGGGAATGTTTCAGCATCCACAGAGGAGAGGATCCCACCACACCAGTGACACCAAGTTTTTCACTTGCTTTGGTGGAACTGAAGCAGATTCCCATTTCCCCATCCCCAGTCTGGTACTTGCAAAACACAGGTGAAGGATCCAGAAGGAAAAAAGGATCCAAGCAGTCCTGGCATGGATCCTGCCAGCCCCTGACAAGGACCCAAGAAGCCATGAGCAAGGATCCTGACAGCCCCAAATGATGCCTTGAGTTTTAGCTTTCACGTTTTCCAGGTTCCATACTGCATCAGTATAGAACTCTAAACTTCAGAAATGTTAGCAAGTTCTCTTCCCAGTTTAGTTAGACAACACAATCCTTTTCTAACCCAAGAACCAAGGACACCATTGCAGCTTCAGGCCCAAAAAGTATAAAAAGCAGCAAACTGAGGAGAGCAATCTGTAAGGATGGATCCCGCTAGGATCCTGGCAAGGATACTGCCAGACCCTGGGCAACACCCCCACAATGGCCAAAGTCACTCAGGGCATCAAAGGACTCACCCCCACTTCCAAGAAAAAGGCTCTAGGACTCAGCTCTGCTCCCAAAGCCACCCTAAAGATCCCAACCCACCACGCAGCATCCGTGTGATCCCCACGTAACCTCTGCTCGTCAGGAATACGCCTGGCTCCTCAGCACCAGGGCAGAGTAATCCCTAATCCATGCTGGCTGCGAGCCACATCCTGGGCAAATCCTTGAAGGCCAATTACTAGAGAACATGTTCACAGACACATGGAACAGCAGGACCCTGCTAATCCAGCATTCCACTCCCAACTTCCGTATTCTGATAGCTCCTGTGACCCCCTTAACTTTGTTGGGTGGAGTATTTATAGGTGCCTGTGTGGCTCAAGCTAAAAATTCCAGGTGAGGGGATCCAAAAGCCAAAATTAGCTCAGTTTATCCATCCCCAGGCACTCACCTGATGGCAGTTGGCATCCAGCCTGTGAGGAAACGCTGCACCACCGAGCTCTGCTTCAACTCCACAAAAGAAACACTTCCTTCAAAAACAAAAGGAAAATCAAAAATGAAGATAAAGTGAAACTCCAAGACAGGAGAGGGGTTGTAGTGCCCAATCCTTACCAGGAGCATCAGGAGGAGGCAGCTTAAGGACAAAGATCCCTCCTGAGGCAGAGGGAAGGGCAAACAGAGCCTCCCCCTCACTGCTGAGCCAGGCTGCAGAGGCCACAGAGTTGGGAGCCAGCCCTGGCACGCTGGGAATCACGTAGTAATTGGAGGGATCCCTGATGTGGATCTTGCTGATATCTGTAAACACGGACTGCACTTGGCTCTCTGTTATCAGCTCCTGTGGGGAAACAGGAGAAAACAGCCTCAAGTTGTGCCAGAGGAGGTTTAGGTTGGGTATCAGGGACAATTCCTTCATGGAAAGGGTTATCAGACACTGGAACAGGCTCCAGTGGTGGAATTCCCATCCTGTGTGGATGTGGTGCCTGGGAACATGGGTGGCCTTGGCAGTGCTGGACTCCATAAAACATGAAATCCTGAGCACACATACCTAACACGCAGGGAAAAAAAAAAAAAAACACAGCAGACATCGATGGAATGGCAACTGTCTCCTTGACTTTTCCAGTAAAAAATCTCTGGCATAGCTCAGAGAAAAACTGCTGCTGACACATCCCAGGAAGAGCAGCTCTGCCACAGCACAGGGTCATCCCTTGGGAAAGCTCCCCAGAGTTTTAAAAGCAAGAGAGAAGCTCTCCAAGAGAGGAGAGGATCCTGGTAAAAAGCAGGCACTAGAGGAAAAGTCAGAGCAAATGGGGAGAAGCACAGAATCCTGCAATGATTTCAGTCAGAAGAGACCTTAAATACCATCCAGCTCCAATCCACATCCACGGAATGATGGTAAATGTGATATAAACCCTGGCAAGGATCTATCTGCCATGTACAGATTCCAACCCAGACAAAATCAGCCTGCAGCCTTTTCAGCTGAGGAAAAAAAAAGACAATCCAACCAGGAAGGGCTCTGGAAAAGCTGAGGCTCAATCCCAGCAGCAGCTCAACTCCAGTGTCATGACACAGGCTGGACACCCAACCAGTTCCTGAGCAAAACACAGCTAAATTCCCCAAATCTCCACTTTTCTTCTTATTCACGCTGTATTTTGGGTCGCCTACCCCTTCCCAAGCCCTCCCTGTGCTGACAGGGTCCCCTGCCCCGGTCCGGGCGGCATTCCCGGCACTCACGCTGCGGTAGAGGCGGGCGGGGTGCGGGAGCAGCAGGCGGTGCACGGTCTGCGCCGTGAGCAGCAGCACCACCAGGTGACTCTGCACCTCGCACAGGTGGATCCCGCCCGGCAGGAACGGGCAGCCCTGGATCCGCAGCCGCACGGCGTTGTTCAGCAGGTTCACGTCCAGGGACTCCTCCACCAGCTCCACCGTGTCCCCCGACGTGCTCCTGCGGGAACAGAGGGGCAGAGCTGAGCATGAGGAGGGTCTGAGAGGGGAGAGATGAGGATGAGGAGGATCTGAGGGAGCGGAGGGTGTCAGAAGGGTGAGAAGGGAGAGGTGTGGATGAGGAGAGTCTAAGCGAGGCAAGGCGGACGGGGGCGTGCACTCACCATCGCACCCAGCGATTCCTGGTGGCGGCCCCGAGCTGCGCGCTCTCTTGGTAGCAGAAGCCGCCGGCGCTGTCGCTGTAGCGGCCGGCGGGGAGCGGGGCGATGCCGGGGGGCACGAAGCTCAGCTCCTGCGGGGATCGCGGCGGGGCCCGGCCGGCCGCGCTCAGCTCAAGGCAGCTCCGCGCCGCCAGAGCCGCCGCCATCTTGGGCCGCCGCGTTCCCGCCTTGGCCGCGCGGGGCACGGCGGGAAGGGGAGGGAGCGGGCGCCCCCACGCGGGCGGGAGGACGGGGGCAAGAGGGGACAGGACGCCCCCTGGCGGGCGGGAGGACGGGGGGCAGGAGGGAGAACAAGGGAGGGGAGGGGAGGGGAGGGCTCGGGGCGGGAGGGTGGGGAGAGGGATCGGGCATGGAGATGTGGGAAGGGGACTATGGGGAGAAGGTGTGGAGAGGGGCTACAGGGAGAGGCTATAGGGAGAGTGGATATGGGGAGAAGGTAAAGGAGATTTGGGAAAGGGGTTTGAGGAAGGTCTATGAAATTTGGGGCAGGACACTGGGGAACAGGACAGGAGGTCTGGTTTAGTGGGAGTGTGCACCCTCAGCAGCCCCGGCAGCTTCTGACAGGCACCTGTGCCCATGCCTCATCCCAGGGAAGCAGCCACTGCCGCCTTCCCGGGCATGTCCAGCACACCGGACCCAGCACTGGCAGAGCACATGTTCCCATACTGGTGCGGGCAGTGGGGACCCCACCATCCACGGATGCCACACGTCCCCCCACAACACCACACAGTGCCAGTGCCAGCGCTGGGCCTGCCCAGGCTCCCGCTCCGCTTGGAACAATCCGGCCTTTGAGCGGATCCAGGGCCGGCGCACGAGGCGCCCGCCTGCAGAATGGGCCCATTCTGGTGGCAGGTGCCATGAGGGGCCGGGGACTCCAGCTGGCCCCCAGCTTTACTGGGGGGGTGGAGCCCAGTTGGATTTGGCACACAGTTGGATTTGGGGGCTCAAGTGTCACAGCAGTGCCAGGGCCGTGTATCAGTCATGGAAGGGGCTGAGGTGGGATGGAGGGGCACTGGGACCAGGCTTCACCCGGGGCACCCTCCCGCCTGGGCACAGAGGGGTGCCCTGCATCCACCCCGTGCCTGGCGGCAATGGCTGTCTATGTCCCCGTATGTGTCCCTGTCCATGTCCCCTCGGGCAGGAATGGAAGGTGACCATGGCTGGGGCTGGGACCCCTTCAGGTACCAGTGTCCCCTGGGAAGGGACCCCACGAGCGACGGGATGGCTGTGGGCTCCCGTCCGCCATGCTCGGTGCACCCCGAAACAGAATCAGGAGCATCCCGGGACCGCCTAGGGGCTGTGCCGGGACAGTACAGGGACCACGCCAGAAGCACGCCTAGTTCTGTACCGGAGCAGTACCGGGACCGTGCCAGGACAGTACCTGAACCATCTCCGGATGGCTCCTGTACCAGGACGGTATCTAGACCACACCAGGACTGTGCTGGGACCGTGTCAGGACTGTACCAAGACTCTACCGGATCCATGCTTGGACCGGACCGGGACCGGGACAGTACCGGACCCCGCGGTCACGCCCGGGCTCGGTGCGGTGTTGTCCCGCTCCCATTCCCGGGAGTCCCCGTTCCCGGGGCCGGGCGGGGCGGCCGCTGTCCCCGCCCCGGGGCGCTCCCGCCGCTTCCTGCGGGCACGGCCGGGACGGGGCGGGACGGGACGGGTCGGGGCGGCGGCGGTGGCGGTAGCGGTAGCGGAGCGCGGTGAGTCCGGTCCGGGCGGGATCGGGGCACGGCCGTGGGGTCAGCGGGAGGGGAGCCGGGGGTCCCCGCCGGGAGGGGGCGGTCCCGAGGGTCCCCGGCCGCGGGAGTCTCCCGGTGGGGCAGGATCCGGGGGTCCCGGTGCTGCAGGAGCCGTTGCATCCCGGTGAAGAGGAAGCCGAGGGGCCCGGTGGAATTGGAGTAGTCGCATCCAGTGGAGTGGGATTCCTGGGTTCCGGTGGGGCGGGAGCCCGTGCATTCCCGCGCGGCAGGATCTGTGGGTCCCGGTGGAGCAGGATCCGTGGGTCCTGGTGGGGCAGGAGCCATTGCATCCCGGTGGAGCAGGATCCACGGGCCCTGGTTAGGCAGGATTCGTGAGTCCAGGGATGCCCGGAGTGAAGCAGGAGCTGGGAGTCCCCACTAAGGGGGAATTGGGGATACTGGGGTCCCCGAGGGGCAGGGAACAGCAGGACCTTGGGGTGCTGGCAGACCCCCGGGACAGGCATCCAGAGAAATTTGGGATGTCCTCAAACCGAGCCGAGGGTGCAGGACAGGCGGTGGCATGTGGGGTCACCCTGGACAGGGGTCCCAGTGGGAGGTGGGGGTGTCCTGCGCCCCTCCTTCAGGATTAGGCGGCGCGACGCCATGGGCGCCGGGCACTAAGAGGCTTTGTCAGCCCCGCGGCTCGGTGCCGCCTCGTCCCGGGAATGCCGTGACACGGGGATCCCCGCGGTGCCGAGCCCCCCGAGTCCCCGCGGGCGGGAGCGTCGGCGCCCAGCCCGTGCCCGCCGGGCAGCGGCGGTGCCAGCCGGGGCCGGGAGCAACGGCCGCGGCAGCTGCGCCGGAGCCGGCGGCGACCTCCCCGCTCCCAAGGCCGCTGGGATTCTGGAAAATGCCTGGAAATGGTGAACCGCCTGCCCTTATATGGCTCCGGCGGGCTGGCGCGCCGCGGCCCCTCTCCCGGCCCGCCGTGCTGTGCCGGGATCCTGGGAAAACGCCGTGGGCTGTGCCTCGCGCCCCAACTCCCGCGCTGGAATGTGCAACGGGACCGGCGATCCCACGGTGGGGAGAAAATCCCACCTCCCTCCCGCCGGCCCGGCACCACAAACGCGGCGCCTGCCTGTTTCCCCCACCGGGGAGTTTTGGGGACCCACCAGAGCCCCCTGTTCGGCACTCCAGGGGCATCGCCCGTCCTCTGTGGCGGGGTTGGGGAGGGTCGGGGGCGTGAAGGTCACAGCTAATTCCCCCGGGGCAGGCGGGAGCGGCAGGGCTCTGGGCGGCCGCGTGCCCACCGAGGTGACACCGGGGGGACGGGGTGGGGGGTAAGAGGATCAACCCCCCCGCTCACCGGGGCGGGCTGACGGTGGCCGAAGGGCCCAGGAGAGTGGCCGCGGTCCCCGTGACGTGAGGCCGGCGCCTTAATCACGGTGTTGTGAGCGGATTAGGATGGCCGGGGGTGGCCTTCGGGGACGAGCTGCGGTAGCCACAAATCCCCGCCCGGGTGTTAGGTGGGGGAGACCCCGTCTGCTCCCCCCGTGCCACCTGGGGGTCTTTTTTTGTCCCCCTGGCAGGGTGGGACAAGGGTCGGACGCTGCCCGGAGGGATGCTCGGGGTCTACTGTCTCTGATGCCACCGGCTGGGTGTCCCCCCGGGGTCGAGGTGACCCTGGGACAGGGTGCCCCAAGCCTGTAGGGGTGACGAATTTGGGGGCTGGGGGAGCTGCTCCCCCAATCACCCAGGTCCGGGGTGCCCAGGAAGTGCCCCATGGCACGGTTGGGTGTGCCAGTACCCGGGGTTCCGGGCTGTGGCACCACTGGGGACATGGGCCCGAACCCCACTTGGGAGGCACCGCGGTGGCGTTTTGGGGGGCTCCTGGCGTGCTCGGGGAAGCCCCGGGGAGGGCGGTGGCTGGATGGCGGCCACGCGGCACGGTGGGTGTGGGGAAGCGGCGGCGGGAACCGGCCTGACCGGTTCGGTGCCGGCACCGGGGGTGCCGGGGGGCTCGGGCGGCCACGCCGTCGGCGCGGCACGTGGCCCAGCTCAAGGTCACTGTCCCCAGGGCCACCCGCCGCGGTGACCGGGCTCAGTGTCCTCGACACTCCCACACGCTTTGCCACTGGCCGCTGTTTTCTGGCTGTCCCAACCGTGTTTATGGCACTGAGCGGTTTCGGCGGCACGGGAGGATCCCGGTGGCACCGGTGGTCCGGAAGGGCGAGCCGGCGCTGAGCTCACCTGGAAGGTGTCCCGCGGGCGCGGCGGTGACGCACGGCCCCGGTGGGTGGGGGCAGAGGTGCTCGTCGCACCCGGTCCCGGCGCGGTCCCCGGGTCTGGCATGGGAAGGGGCAGGACTCCCAAATCTCAGCACTGGTGGGCTGTGCAGAGACTCTGTACCCAGGGATTTTTGGGGTCGGGGGATGCCGGCACCCCTTGGCATAGAGAGTTTGGCCATCGGGACTCTTTGTCAGGGTGAACTCCTTTGGTGCCACACATCACCCATATTTGGGGGCAATCTGCACCCCCTAACCCACCATTCTCCCCCCAGTGCTGCCTTGTGCCCCACTGGTGCCAGGGGATGCCGGGATGCCGGTGCCCGCGTGCCCGCAGCGCCCTGCCCTGAGCCCCGAGCCTGGCTGTGCCATGGAGGATCCGCCCGGCACCAGGACCGAGCCGTGGGCCGAGGGGCTCCATAATGCCAACAACAACGCGTCCCCGGGGGGGTGGCCCGGTGCCCGCGGTGGGCACCCCCTGGCAGCTTTCGGGAGTCCCGGGGCCAAGCCCAGCTACCTGGACCGTGTGGTGCAGGAGATCGTGGAGTCAGAGCGCACCTATGCCCGGGACCTGCGCAGCATCGTGGAGGTGGGTGCCAGGGGGCACACGGGGGCACACCCCTGGACACAGAGTGGGTCTAGGGGTGCAATGGTGCCACCGTGGGTGCCCGGCAGGGTTACCTGGGCAAGATCATCGACGCGGAGGAGCCGGTGCTGCGACCAGAGCAGGTCAGCGCTCTCTTCGGGAACATTGAGGACATCTACGAGCTCAGCAGGTGGGGGAGCAGGTGCCACTGGAAGGTGACAGGGGTAACCCTGTCCCATGGGTGTGCGGGGGGCTGTGGTCACCCTGTCCTCTCTGTGCCCCCCAGCACCCTCCTGCAAAACCTGGAGAGCTGTGCCAATGACCCCGTGGCTGTGGCCGTGTGCTTCGTCACCCGGGTAAGGGCACAGGGAGCCTTGTGGGGACACCAGGGGGGACACGTGGTCATACCAGGCTCTCACTTGCGTTCCCCTTACCTGCAGAGTCAGGAATTTGCCATCTACACCCAGTACTGCAACAACTACCCCAGGTGGGTTGGGGGCACAGCTGGGTGAGCAGGGAGGTGGGCAGGGGGCACACGGGTGGGCAGGGATCTGAGCCCCCTCCCTGCCCGCAGCTCGGTGGCGGCACTGACCGAGTGCATGAGGAGCAAGGTCCAGGCACGGTTCCTGCGGGAATGCCAGGAGCGGCTGCGCCACGCGCTGCCCCTCGGGGCCTACCTGCTTAAGCCTGTCCAGAGGATCCTCAAGTACCACCTGCTGCTCCAGGTGAGCTCCTGGCACCCAGCATGGCACGGTGTGGGCACCTGGCACAGCCTGGGGGGACACAGGGAGGGGCTGTGGGCATTTGGCCTATCCTGGCTACCAGGGGTGGCACAGGGACACGGCTTGGGTGCCTAGAGCAGTCCAGGCACCTGGCATGGCACATTCCCATGTCCTGATGCCACATGCTGTGCCCAGGAGATCGCCAGGCACTTCGAGCACAAGGCAGGGGACGACTACGAGCTGGTGCTGGAGGCCATTGACACCATGACCTGCGTGGCCTGGTACATCAATGATATGAAGCGCAAGCACGAGCACGCCATCCGCCAGCAGGTGGGCACCGGGGGATGCCAGGGAGACACCACAGGGGTGGGGGGTGGCACCAGATGACATGAGATGGGCACTGTGGCAGGGGTGCTGAAGCCCCTGTGTCTGTGCAGGAGATCCAGTCGCTGCTCCTGGGCTGGAAGGGGCCAGACCTGACGAGCTACGGGGAGCTGGTGCTGGAGGGCACATTTCGGACACAGCGGGTGCGCCACGACCGTGCCCTCTTCCTCTTCGACAAGGCCCTGCTGATCACCAAGCGCCGCGGGGACCACTATGTCTACAAGAGCCACATCCCGGTGCGGGATGAGGGCAGGAGACTGTGAGGGTGATGGGGCGGGGGAGCCCACTGGGTGGCAGGGACTCCTGTGGATGCCCGGGATGGAGGGACAGGGTGGGTGTCAGGAGCCCCAGTGGGTGCTGGGGTTGGGGCAACTGAGGAATGCTGGGAACAGGGGAGCCCAGTGAGTGCCAGGGACCCCGGTGGGTGCTGGTGTGGGAAGTTCCAGGGATGCTGATGCCTCTCCCGGCAGTGCTCGTCGCTGATGCTGATTGAGAGCACCAGGGACTCGCTGTGCTTCAGCCTGGCACACTACAAGCACGGCAAGCAGCAGCACAGCCTGCAGGTAGGGAGGCATGGGGTGGGGGCACCTTTGGGACACCCAGGAACCCCCTGCCTGACCTCACCACCCTCCCTGTGCCCCTCAGGCCAAGAGCGTGGAGGAGAAGCGCATGTGGACTCACCACATCAAGCGGCTCATCCTGGAGAACCACCATGCCACCATCCCCCAAAAGGTGAGGTTGGTGGGGTGGGCACCTCAGTGACACCAGGGACCTCCTGGCACAGCAAGGGGGGGCAGCTGTACCCCACCTTTGCTCCATTTCTCTCCATCCTCCCTCCACCCAGGCTAAGGAAGCCATCCTGGAGATGGACCTGTTCTGTAAGTGCCACAAGTGCCCTATCATTCCCTCTCTGCCCTACTGCTACCCCCCATTTTCCCTGGTGTCACTCCCTGTCCCCACAGATCCCCCACGCCTGCCCCGCTGCAGCCCTGAGCGCCTGAAGAAGAGCTGGTCCTGCCAGCCCCTGGGTGACGCTGCCACCGATCCAGTCCAGGGACGCCGGCAGTCTGGTGAGAGCCACGTGTCACCAGTGTCCCTCCTATCCCATGTGTTCCCTCCGTCACCCCTTCAGGGCCCAGCAATGGCCGTAGGGAGGGTGGCACTGGGTGCTGATGGTGCCTCATCCCTGTTCCCACAGAGCCCTTCCAGCACCAGGGACACACGGAGACGCTGCTGGAGCGGCTGCAGGGACACGGGGGGCGCAGGCAGTCGGGTGTGGACAATGGACGGGATCAGGGGGCTCGGGGTGCTGAGGAGTTGGGGGACAGGGGGGTGATGCCACCGTCATCTCCCCTCCCTCCAGAGCCCACCAAGCACAACCTGTGGCACCCGGGCGAGCAAGGTGAGCTGGCACGACTGTGGCACTGGTGTGGCGAGCAGAGGGGTGGTTGGGGGCCATGGGGGGAATTTTGGGTGCTCCCTCCACTAATCTCTGCTTTTCTCTATCCTGGCTGGCAGGGCTGAAGGTAAGGCCAGGTGTGGTGGGTTGGGGTGCCCAGTCCCTCCAGCCCTGGCACGGGGCGCTGAGCCTGGCGCTCACCCCCACACAGAACGCTGGCAGTGACGGGGCACTCCTGGAAATGGGGGAACCACACCAGCACCCCAGAGCCTGGGCAGCGGTTGAGAGCATGGTGGCAGAGGAAGAGGAGGAGGAGGAAGAGGAGCCTTTGGGCAAGGACTGCCAGGAGGAGCTGCCAGGGTCCAGGGATCTGCTGTTGGAGCCCCAGAAGGAGCAGGTACCTACACCAGCCCTTCAAACCCCAGGGAGGGCATGCAGAGCACCCCAGATTGCTTCTGGGGCACTCCCACATCACTCCTGGGGTACCCTGCCTCACTACCAGGACATCCCACTCCAGTCCAGGGCACACCCCATGCTGTTCTCAGTGCCCTCTCCCGGGGCCCCATGGCTTGGCTGGGATTTAACCTGCTCAGAGCAGCTGGGTGAGCCCCCCCAGCTCATGACTCCCCACATTTGTCTTGCCCAGGCTGGGGAACACCCATGGGTGCTGGAGGGACCGAAGCGGCCGAGCAGCTGGGGGCCAGGGAGCTGTGAGAAGGTCAGTGCGACCCCCCGGCCCCCACCCGGGAGTGCCCAGGGACCCAGCACCCACACCCCTAACAGCAGTGCTGGGGAGCACCCCAAGGTCCCCAAATCCCCGTCCCTGGTGGGGACCCTGGCACTGCCCAGCGGGGACAGGGAACCAGAGCACGCTGCGGAGGATTTGCAGGTGTTGAGCAGCGAGGAGGAGGAAGAGGAGGAGGGGGAAGGAGACGCCAGCATCCTGCCGCCCTCAGTGCTGGACCAGGCCAGCGTCATCGCTGAGCGGTTCGGCGGTGGTAGCAGCTTGTCCCGAAGGAGCAGCCTGGCGCTGGAGGGGACCCTGGGACGCACCCCCAGCCATGGTGGCAGCACCCTCAGCCTGGATGGGGGCCCCCCGCTCGAATCCTCGGAGCCCGGGGAGTCCCGCAGTGCCATCCCCTCTCCCGAGCCCTTCATCAGAGCCCGCCGGGAATCGCTGCTCTCCAACCGGGACCGCCTGCTTCTCGACAAGATCAAGAGCTACTACGGCCATGCCGAGCACCGCGATGCCGGCTTCGGGGTGCGCCGCCGCGAGAGCCTCTCCTTCATCCCCAAGGGGCTGGTGCGGAGCTCCGTGTGCCGCCTCAATGGGCTCCCACGGCCCCCCGAGAGCCCTGAGCCCCCCACCCAGCCCGAGGCACCAGAGCTGTGCCAGGAGAACGGGGCACAGCCCCCCGAGCCGCTGCTCATCCTGGAGGAGGATGATGTGGGCACCGCGGTGTCACCCCCAGGGCCACCCCCGCAGCTGCTGCTGACACCCCCTCACCTGGGCACCAAGGTGTACCAGCTGGCGCGGCAGTACAGCCTCCGCATCAAGAGCCGCCGCGCCGGCCCCCGCCGCCCCCCGCTGACGCCGCAGGAGGACGGGGACCCCACCCCCAGCACCCCTTCGCTGGCTGTGCCGCAGGATGAGGCGCTGGTGGCGTCCCCGTCCCCACGTGGCCCCCGCAGCCCCTCAAGCCCCGTGGGTGCCGAACCCTTCACCTGGCCCGATGTGCAGGAGCTCCGCGCCCGTTTCGGTGCCCCGCGGCCGCCGCTGGTGAGCCGCAGCCGCTCGGCGCCCGAGGGTCCCAGCCGCGGTGGGCGCCCGGCCGGGAAGGAGCGGGGCAGTGCCCGGAGCCGCAGCGCTGAGACCAACGGCGGCTCCAACACCCCGAGCCCGGCGCCAGCGCGGTACAGCAGTGACGGGGCGCTGTGGGTGGCTGCCGAAGCCCCTCTGGGCCCGGGGCAGCGGGTGCTGGTGCTGGAGCGGCTGCCGGAGCCCCCGGCCTACGTGCAGATCCGCTCGCCCACCACGCGGGAGAAGATCTGCCTGAAGGCGGTGGTGGAGCGCTGCAAAGCCTACCAGGCATCCGAGGAGTACCGGCGGCGCTGCCCCGAGACCCCCGGCAGCCCCGAGCCGCTGCGCCACGGCCTCGTCAGAGACCTGCGGCAGAAGTTTCAGACCCTTGACGCTGCCAGCTAGGGGCAGGAACGGGTAGAACGGGTGTCCCCTGGACTTCAAGGGAAGGAGCACGCCATGGACCCCCAACCTTCCTGGGAGAAGGGGCACCACATGGACCTCACTTCTAGTTGGAAGAAGGGTCACCCCATGCATCCTCAACCTTCCTGGGAGAAGGGGCACCAAATGGACCTCCAACTTACCTGGAAGAAGGGGCACTCCATGGCCCCCCACACTGTTTGGAAAAAGGAACCCTTTGGGAACTTCGAGTCTGCCCAGGAGAAGGAGCACCCCATGGACCCCCAGCTTGTTCAGGAGAGGGGGCACCCCATGGCCCCCCAGCCCACAGGAAAAGGGGCACCCCATGGACTCCCCAAACCCACCTGGCAGAAGGAGCACCCTGGGGACTCCCAGCCTGCCCTGGACAAGGGATACCCCCAGTTCTCTCTGCCCACAGGACCTGGGGCACCCCAAGAACCTCCCACTACAAGTACCAGCGGCCTCCCCATGCTCTGCAGGCACCCAGCACTGCACCCCACTTGCTTTCACATCTTTATTAGAAAAAAAACCCCAAACTGAACCCAAAGTTCCTCTGTGGTCTCCCACCCCCTCCCCAGGGTGTCTTGGCCCAGATGTGGGGTGCAGGAGGCCCCCCCACCCCGGCTGGGGGGGCAGGGGATGGGGGGTGCCAGAGAGGGGCCCTCATGGGCTGACGCTCTTTGGTTGGTGCCCGCGGGGGCCAGGGGGTCCCCCCTTTGCACCCACGCGCTGCGGTGGGGGGGGTTATGGCTTTGGGGGGCACCCACGCGCCCCCCGTGCGGGTGCTGGGGGGGTCCATGCACACCTGTGGGGCGCACACCTGTGCCGTGCGTGCGGAGGGGGGCCGGGGGTGCACCTGCATGCGGGGACACACGTGTGCAGACGTGTGCGTGCAGGGACACGTATGGGCACGGGGGGCACACGCCTGGGGGGCGCCTGCGGCCACTTCCACACAGGGGTGTGCCTGAAGCGTGTAAATGTATGTATATATATAAATACAAATATATATATATACACTGTGCACACGGACACGTGTGCTCATGGCGGGGGGGTGGGGGGGCTCCTGCCCACGCATGACCCCCCCGTGCCCCTCTGGATCGGGTGGCGCCTGTACAGGCACCGCACACGCGTCTCCTTACGCACGCATGGCCCCGCTGGCATGACGTGGGGTGTCATTTCCTCCCCCCCCCGCCATCCAGGGGGGTTATTTCTTTTTTGGGAAGAAGCTGAAGCGTTTCTCCTTGTCCTTGCGGGGCAGGGGGGCTTCAGGGGGGGCCGGGGGTATGGGCAGGGGGAGGCTCTGCACCTTCCCGCGGCTGCCCCGACACTCTGTGATGGCCGCGCTCAGCCCCTGCAGCCAGGCCTGCAGCTCCTCCTGTGGGCACGGGGGGCGTTAGGGGGGCTTCCCTGGCCCCCCAACAGAGTCCCAGCCAAACCCAGGGCCCCCGGGTGATGCCAGTTGCTCCAAGTCTTCCGCAGGCACCCATGTCCCCTCAGGCACTGCCAGCCCCTCACTGTGACCTCATGGCACCCCTGGCCATCCCCTGCCCCTCTGAGCATTGCTGGCCACTTCTGACTACATCTGCCAGCCATCCCTGTGTACCCCAGTCACTGCTGGCCACCACCATGTCCCCATGACAAATACAGCCACCCCATATACTCCTGGGCACCACTGGTGTCCCCCTGGGAACAACCAGCCACCCTGTGTCCCTCTGGGCCTCTCTGACCACCCATGTCCCCTTGGGCACTGCTGGCCACCACCACATCCCCCAGCCACTCCGTGCCCCCTGGGTTCCACTAGCCACCCTGTGTCCCCCCGGGCCACCCCTCACCTCATCTTTGCCATGGAAAAGCCACTCGCTGCCATTGCTGAGCCTAGGGACAGAGCACAAACACCAGTGCCACGCATGCCCTCTGTGCCACCCCACAAGGCGCCGCACCCTCACCTGAGCTTGAAAACGTGTTTCTTCTTCTTGTAGCCTGCGGGCACCTCGCAGCGGGCGTCCCACAGCCCCAGGGGCTCCTCGCCCTGGCACGGCAGCCCCAGCGCGCGGCTCTTGGCGTCCTTGAAGAAGGCGAGCTGGCCACCCCGCAGGACGCAGTACCGCGTGCTCCATGACCTGCACCAGCACCGTGTCACCCTGGGGACACCGCCCCGCCGGGGACACCGCGCTTGCTGCCGCTGCCGCCGTGCCTACCGGTTGGACGCGCGCTTGGTGGCCGCCTCCAGGTCATGCTTGCGGCCGAGGTAGCCCTCCAGCTGGACGCTGCTGACACGGGCGGGCAGCGTGGCCGGCTCCTCCGGCTCCTCCCGCGGTGCCCGTGGGGTCGGTGACACTGGCTCCTCGTCACCTGTCCTCGGTGCCAGCTGTTGCAAGGCAACAGCACGGTTACGCCGCAGTGTCACCCACCCACTGCCACTGATGGGCCCGCGGCAAGGTGTCGTGCCCTCCCAGGTTACTGTCACCAGTGGGTTATAGACCTCAGTCTGGTGGCCTGGGCGTAGGTCACCCCCAGGTCTCTGTACCAGTGACATCAGCAGCCCCGAAATGTGGGAACTGGTGTCTACTGGGAGGGCCCCAGTGAGTGGCTGGATGCCAATGACCCCACCAGTTCTGATAGGTGAAAACTGGTGACTGCTGGGAGGATGGCTCAGCATCCCCTTCCCAGATGTGATCCCCCACTGAGTGTCTGGGATCCTGCAGTGAGTCCAGCCCTGGGACCCTCCGTGCAGTGCCAGTGACCCCACCAGATGCAGTGTGTGGGAACTGATGGCTATTGGGAAGACCCCAGTGAGCATCTGGGACATGATCCAGCCCTGGCACTCAGTGTGATGTCAATGTGTGTGTGTGTGTGGCCACATGTCCAGCTCCAGTGTGCAGGAATTGGTGGCTACTGGGAGGACCCCAAGTGAGCAGCTAGGACATGGTTCAGCCCTAGGACCCCCAGATCTCAGTGCCAGTGACCCCAGCAGCTCCAGTATGTGGGAACTGGTGGGTACTGGGAAGACTCCAGCAATCAGCTGGGACCCTCAGCACAGTGCCAGTGAAGCCACCAGCTCCAGTACACAAAACTGGTGGCTACTGGGAGGATACTAGTGAGAGACTGGGACATGGGCCAGCCCTGGCAGCACCCAGTCTTGGTGCCAGTGTCTCCTCAGATTTGGGGTGATGAGGTTGAACCAAGCTAGATGAGCAGTCCTGGGAGCCACCTCAGTGTTGTTGCTAGCCCAGGGCACATGGGGACAGTGAGAAGTATGGTTGGGGCCCGTGGCATCAGTGCCATCATCTCAAGGCATCAGTGGTGCCTGACAAAGGGGACGCCTATCCAGCTGGGTGCCACAGGAGGGGCTTAGTCAGGCCCCCTGTCTCCAAGGAGCCAGGAGATGCCCATGTCCCCAGGCAGACAGTGATCTTGTCCCCAGATGTGTAGTCAGGGTCCTTGTCCCCCAAGCAGGTGAATGTGATCTTGTTCCTGGGGCGGCAGGAGATGTCCCAGGTAGAGGGGGCTTCTGTCCCCAAGCAGGGAAAAGTGTCTGTGTTCCTGAGCAGGCAAAGACCACCCTGTCCCCAAGGAGCCAGAAGATTCCCATGTCCCCCAGAATGCAGAGCAGGACCCTGTCCCCCAGGAGATGCCCATTTCCCTGAGCCAGCAGAAATGTTCTTGTTCCAAGCAGGTTCTCCAGAATCCTGTCCCCACAGGGGAGAGTGATCTGGTCCCCAGGGATCCAGAAGATGGCCATGTTCCCGAGCAGGCTGGCAGTAAGCAGAGAGCACTCCTGTCCCCAAGCAGTTGAAAGTGGCCATGTCCCAAAGCAGGCAGAGAGGATCCTGTTCCTGAGCAGCCAGAAGATGTGCATGTCCCTGTGCTGGCAGAAATTATCTTGCCCCAAAGAGCCAGGAGATGCCCATGTCCCCAAGAAGGCAGAAGAGGCAGAGAGAGTTCCTGTCCCCAAGGAGCAAGAGGATGCCCATGTCCCTGAGTAGGCTGGCAGTAAGCAGAGAGGGCTACTGTCCCCAGGGTGATGAAAATGGCTATGTCCCCAAGCAGGCAGAGGGGTACACTCTCCCTGAGCAGCCAGAAGATCCCCACATCCCTGATCAGGCACAAATGAACTTGTTCCCGTGTAGGCACTCAAGGATCCTATCCCTGGGCAGCGGGGAGTGACCTGGTCCCTGAGGAGCCAGGAGATGCCCATGTCTCTAGGCAGGCCGAAGAGGCAGAAGGAGAGATTCCTGTTCCCAAGCAGGCAGAGCCACAGAGAGCCATCGTGGTGTCCCTGCACAGGCAGAGCACGTGGGAGGAGCAGAGAGCTGGCAGCGACCACAGAAGCTGGCACACGGTGACAATGCCCTGTGGGTGATGATGCCTGCCTCGCAGGGTGACAATGCTGCAGGGTGTAATGATGCCCCACAGGGTGCTGATGCCGTGTAGAGTGACAACGTCCCAACAACGTCCCACAGGGTGACGATGCCCCACAGAGTGACAATGCTCCATACAGTGACTGTGTCTCTTGAGGTGATGATGCTCCACAGGGTGATAATGACCCACAGGGTGAAAATTCCCTGCAGGGTGCTGATGTCCTGCATGGTTCCAGTGATGTCCTACAGGGCGCTGATGTCCCATACAGCAATGATGTCCCTTGGGGTGACACGGTGGCCCCAGGGCAGACACTCCAACTCTAGCTGCTGCATGGATCCCAGACACACACATACACCATGGGTGCCACTCCCAATGTCATTCCCTTGGGGCAAAGGGGACCTGAAGTACCCCTCTGCCCACCCGGCCTTTTTGGGGTCATTCAACATTTATTCAACACAAGGCAAGGACAAGGTGAGGGTTGGGAATGCAGGGATCTGTCAACACAGCAAGGTCATGGTCACAGGGGGTGCTAGGAGCTGTGGGACATGCAGGGACACTTTTTTGCATGCAGGGACACATTTTGCATGCAGGGACAATGTTTTGCATGCAGGAACAACGTTTTGCATGCAGGGCCACCTTTTTGGTCGTTGGGGAAGGTAAAAGCTAAACTCAAGAACTGACCGGCTCTGGTCCATCTGTAGTGGGCAGGGAAGTGTCCTGTGTGCTCACATCCTTCTTCTCCTCCTCTTCCTCCTCTTCTGACCTGCACAGGGAGACAGCTGGTCAGCATCCCCATCCTAGACATGATCCCATAGGGATGGGGATGGCTGCTGCTCCCTGTCCCCCTCAAGGGATCAAAGCTCTGTCAGGCTTGACCTTCATCTCTCCTCTTCATCAGCATCAATTTCTTGCTTGGAAAAGGCAAATTGCTAAAAAGCCCTTAATGCTACAAAACATCCTTAATGGTTTGAGAAGAGGGATGTGGAAACAGTGTCCCTGGTCACATGGAATGATGGTGGCATTCCTTACCCAGCCTCCAGCTCCCCATCCAGATCCAGGCAGTAGTCAGGAGCTTCGGAGCGTGTCGTCCCGTCCCGCACCAGCCCCTCACGCAGAGACCGCCCGCCAAGGAGCTCCAGCTGCCAGGCAAGGAGTGAAGGTGTAAGGGATGGGGGGGAGACTGTGGCAGGGCAGGCAGAGGCCTCATCCCGAGCCTTTCTCACCGTTGTCAGCTTCCTGAGGGCAGCAATGCGCTCCTCCCAGGTGGCGGAGGACTTCTCAAAAGCCTCATGTCGCTTCAGCAGCTTCTCCACGGCATCCACCGTCTGCCCGTAGTCGCTGCTGGCCAGGTAGGGCTCCTGAGCTATGAGCCACGACTCGGCCACCGAGGCGTCGCGGGAGAACTGGCACACCTCCAGCACTGTGGGAGGGATGGGCAGCGCTCAGCCCCTGGACCACCGACCCTGCCACCCCCGGCACTGCCACACTCCTCCCCGGCACCCCCAGCGCACTCACACAGCCGCAGCCGCTCCCAGCGCTGCTCCCACATCTCCATCATGGCTTTCCTCTTGTCCACCAGCTCCACCAGCTTCGCCTTGATCTGTGAGGGGATGCTGTTAGAGAGTGGCCCAGATGGCATCATCCCCACCACTCCCAATCCCTGATTCCCTCACCTCTGGAGAGTCTTGGTGCTTGCGCTGCAGCAGCTTCTTGCCCAGCTCGATGCAGTCGGTGAAGTTCTTGCCTCGAGCATCCACCTCTGCCTTAATTCCCTGGTGGTATTTCATCAGCAGCTCCACCGAGGAGACATCCCTGAGGACACAGAGGGGCCAGGGTCAGTGGTGCCATCGGTTCCATGCCCCATCCCGGGTGCCCGTGGGGTTCATCCATACCTGGGTTTCTCCTGTGTCTCAATCTGCCGGACAGTGCTCTCCATCCAGGAGAGCAGATCCCGTGCCATGCTGAAGAAGCGGTGTTTGTCGGCCGTGTCCGTCAGCCGTGCCCGGCGCCCGCTGCATGCGTCCAGCAGCTCCTGCAGCGCTCGGGACACCTCCTGCTCCTTCTCCTGGATTCCAGCCGCCTTCTCCCCAGCATAGGCAGTCTGCAGGCGCACTGCTGTCTCCCGAAACTGCTGCACCTGCACGAACCACAGAATGGCTTGGGTTGGAAGGGAGCTCAAGGACCATTGAGCCCAGCCTCCTGCTATGGATAGGGACACCTTCCACCAGACAACAGAGAATGCTGAGTGCTGGCATCCACGCCAGGGTGGAGCTTCACCTGTGCCTCCAGCAGCTGGAGGTCTCTCTCAAAGGCGTTGTGCATGCGGTGGAAAGCCTCCACCGTGCCAGCATCCTCGCCCAGATCCTGGGGCAGTTCCTGGCGCCGGGTGGCGATGAGGGACAGCAGCTCAGCACCATCGTAGAAGTATTTATGGAGGTCATGGGAGGCGGCGAGGAGCTGCATGCGGGTGTCAATCAGCTCCAGAAGGTCGGCCCAGCTCTCGTTCAGCCCGTCCTTCCACTCAGCTATGGTGGCTGCCTCGATGTGCCCCGCATCAATGAGGTCCTCAATGGTCAGGTTCACCCGGTCCACGCGCTCCTGCCCCACGCTCCCTGTCTCCCGCGCGAACTCACGAAACTTCTCTCGCAGGAGCTGCATGGAGGGAAGAGAAGAGTCAAGTCACCCCCCTCAAGCCACCCGCCAGTACTTACTGCCACATCCACGGCATCATTCTCACCATGACATGGTCCAAGTCCTGCCCCATCTCCGGGGAGGAAGCAACCACATCGCGCTCAGCAATCCACTGCTCCAGCTCTTCCACCTCCCGCTTCAGCTGGAAGAGGTTGGACATGTTCTCCAGGCGCCGGCGGCGCTCCTCGGCCGCCTCCTTCAGCCCCGCGTAGTGCTTGTCCACCTGGCCCTGCAGCCGGATGATCTGCTCCCTGCGCGGCCCCGGCACACAGACACCCAGTTCTCACCCTCGAAAAAATGTCCCCGACCCACCCGTGTTGACATCCGGGGGGGTTGGGGGTGAAGGACCCACTTTGTGCTCCCTATATCCCTCTCCGACCACCTCCCTGCCCAACTGGAGCAGCTGACACTGCCAGAGCTCCAGCTAAAGCCCCCACCCACACAGTGCTGAGGGCACGGGGTTGCCACGAAGGACAGGGGACACGTGGCGTAGCACCTACCCCTCGGGGTGGCCGGCAGAGAGCAGCTGCTGCGCCCTCCCCGCCAGCTCCTTGATGGTTTGTCCGTAGTCCTCGATGGAGCGCAGCTGCCGGACATGTCTCTTCAGCATCATCAAGCAGCTCTCCTCATCCTATGGCACGGAAAACATCAGTGCCATCAGCACCTGGCATGGCTGGGGGACAGGGACTAGGGTCTAGATTCAGTGCCTGCCCTACGGGAATGTCCTGGCTCCGTCTGGTGCCACAGGGAGCAATGGTGAACTCAGAGGGGCATGGCATGGAATGGGATGGATGCTGTGTGATGGCATGGGAACGACACATAAGAGCAGGGCACACCACAGCATGTCACATGCGGACAATGCTCAGCAGAACAATGTGGCACTGCCTGGGTCAACACTGGATATCCCAGTAAGGCACGGCCCAGTGCACCACAGACCCTCAAACATGGAGCACCACATGGAATCACTCCTCACCTTTGGTTTCTCCTCGGGTCCCATGAAGAGTTCCTGCTCGCTGACCCAGGCCTCGGCCTCGTCAGCATCCAGGTAGTACTGCTGGGCCTCTTCAGCCTCCCGCAGGCGCCGGTGCCGGGCGGCCGCCTCCTCCTGCAGTGTCTCCCACAGCGCCCGCAGCTCCTGCGCCTGTGCCGCCAGCTCCGGGCCCGGCTCCTCGCCGCTCCCCGCTGCCTCTCCCCGGCTCAGCACCTCGCCCAGGCGGGGGGCATGGCCCGCCAGCTCCTTCTGCAGAGTCTGCCGGCAGGAGGGAATCACAGTGAGAGTCACCCATGGGATG
Organism: Zonotrichia albicollis; assembly: GCF_047830755.1. Taxonomy (NCBI): domain Eukaryota; kingdom Metazoa; phylum Chordata; class Aves; order Passeriformes; family Passerellidae; genus Zonotrichia; species Zonotrichia albicollis. The sequence continues at coordinate 47,041,379 of NC_133824.1, forward strand.
GATCCCGAGGGACCACCCGGAATGGTGGCTGCAGTACCCAAGCTCACCTCATTCCTCTTGGTCAGGCGCTGCACGCTCGCGAGGTTGGTGCCGTGATCCGTTGATCTCGCCAGGGAGAGCCGCTCCTGCACCCACAGCTGTGCGAAGGAGCACCCACTGAGCCCCCTGCAGCACCCATGGGTACCCCCAGCCCCCCCAGCCCCTGCCACAGCAAGGACACTCACTGTCTCATCCTCCAGATCCCTCCCCAGCTGGTACATGGCCTTGGCAGTCTCCAACTCCTTCCTCTTCCTCTCCAGTGGCTCCAGCAGCTCAAGGACTCGCTGCCGGAGCATCTGCTCCTGCCTTGTGGTATCTGGCACATCCCCAGTAGCAGGGGTGCCCTGCCACCCCAGTTCCTCCAGCTCCTTCATCCATGTTCTCACTTGCTCTTCCAGTCTCTGGTGGGGCAAATCCATGTGAGTTAGGGATCTGAGCCAAGATGGAGAACCCCAGTCCCATTTGGGAACAAACTCCATCACCTTGGACCTCCCACCCCTTCCCAAAGGACCCTGTGAGGTGCCAGTACCCACCGTCAACCTCTTCAGCAACAGGTTGGTGGCGGTGAGGTCCTTGACCTTCTCAGCATGGCGCAGCTCCTCCTGCGCCCGCCCCAGCCAGCTCTCCAGCTCCCCGTAGCTCCGGGCGTACAGCGCCGCGCGCTCGGCCTCGAACAGCTGCCGGCCCTTGTCCTCAGCCACGCCGCGCAGCTCGGCCCAGCGCCGCCGCAGCTCCTGCAGCCGCTGCGCCACCGTCGCGCCATACTGCGGCTTGCGCCCGGCCAGCTCCGTCCCCTCCTGCGGCAGCAGCAGAGAGGGGTGGTCACTGCGGCACGGGGATATCTCACCCATGCAGCAGGCTGGGAGCATTCCAGAGTCATGGAACCTCTCAGCACAACAAGTCCAACCATTCCCCCAGAACTGCCAAGGCCACCAGTAACCCATGTCCCCAGATGCCCTGTCCACACAGCTTTTAAATCCCGCCAGGCATGGGGATTCTACCACCACTATGGGCAGAATGTGCCAGGGCTGTACAACCCTTTCCCTGAAGAAATTTTTCCTGATACCCAATCAAAATCTCCCCTGTGCAACTTGAGGTTGTTTCCTTTTATCCTTTCCCTTATTTCCTGGGAGAAGAGGCCAACCCCCATCTGGCTGCACCATCCCATCAAGGAGTTGTAGAGAGCAAGAAGGTCCCCCCTGAGCCTCCTTTTCTCCAGGCCAAGCCTCCCAGCTCCCTCAGCAATTCCTCATGCTCCAGACTCTTCCCCAACTCCATCCCCCCTCTCCGATCACAGTGCTGGCACCCACCGCCTCAATCTTCTCCAGCCAGCTCTGGTTGGGTGCCAGCTCAGCCATGAATGCCTGGTGCTTCTGCCACTTGCTGTGGAGACCACGGGCTTCTCCATAGGAGACATCCTGAGCCATCAGCATCTTCTCATCCACCCAGGCATCAAACTGAAGAGAAGGGTGTCAGTGTTCAGCCAGTGGGGACCCCCCAGGGATGCCACCAGCCATGCTGCATTCCTACCTCACGGCAGCTCTGCAGGAAGGTCTGTAGGTCGTGGTTGTCCTGCATCAAACCTGCTGCCTCCTCCACCTTGTCCATGACAGCTCCATGCCTAGCAGGGAACCACGGATGTGCAGCATCAGCCCCACTGCCCACACACTGCCCACCCATCCACCAGCCCTGTGCCAGACTCACCGCTCCTGGAGAGTTCGGCACTTCTCAGAGATCTTCTCAGCAAAGATGTTCTCCTCAGCCACCAGCTTGGTGCCACCAACCACCACCTCTGGGACCTTCTTGGCATTGCTCTCCACACCAGCACGAAAGTTCTGGAAGCGGTGCAGGGCAGCAGCCGAGCCCTCCAGTGTGGAGGGCAGCTCCAGGTGGGACAGCGTATACTCCTGAGGGGCACAGCAAGGGATCAGTACATAATCACCCGTTTTTGGGATGCCTGTGAGACCCAAAGGACATCGCTTGAGCACCCACCTGCTTGGTGAGGAGGATCTCCGCCTGCTTGGTGTCGCGAAGGAACTCCTGGAAGTTGCGGCACTGGGTGAGGAAGCGCTTCCGAGCCTCTGCCATCTTGCCCAGGGCAGCCCAGCCGTCCTTCACGCCGCCCAGGCGCTGCCGCAGCCCCTCGTATTCGGGGTCCGTCTGTCCCCCCAGCACCCGCTCCCCCGCCTCCACCAAGGCGGCGAAGGCTCCCGCATGCTCCTCAGCATCGCGCCGGGCCGCTTCGTGCCGCTGCAGCATCTCCTCTGCCTCCCCCAGCGACGCCGGCACCTCATCGACGGCCGCCACGGCTTTCTGAGCGCCGAAGAGCCACGCCTGGAAGTCATCCAGGTCCTGCAGGAAACTCCGGAGCTGCCCGGCTTCCCCCAGGGACGCTGCGCGCTCTGCCAGGGCCGTCTGCAGCTCGTCCCAGGCCGAGGTGGCCATGGCCAGCTTCTGGGCCACCTCGGTGGCCGCCTCGGGCCGCTCCTCGGCCAGGCGCTCGGCTTGGGAGCGCAGGGCGGCCAGGCGGTCCTGGGCCACCGCCAGCTCCCGCTCGATGCCGTAGAGCTTGCGCTGGGTGGCCAGGACGCCGGCCAGGTCACGACCCAGCTCGGCCGTGGCCTCCACCGCCCGGGCTTTGCTCCGCAGCCATTTCTGGGTCTCCTCGGACTCCAGGTTGTAGTTGAGGAGGCGCAGCGCCGAGCCCACCGCCCTCCGGCGCTCCGACACCAGCTCCCGGAACCGGCCCCACCTGCGGGACAGAGGCGGGGGATAGCGGAGAATGCACCGACACCGTGTCACCCGCCTGCCCCGCCACCACCGCCACCACCGGCACCGTACCTCTCGTTGAGCTGGTCCCGGCACTGCCGGACCTGGGGGCTCCGAGGGTGCCCGCTAGCCAGGAGCCCGTCGGCGGCCTGGTTGACCGCGGCGATCTGGGAAGCCACGGTGGCCATGTCTTGCTCCAGCCCGTCCAGCCTGTGGGAACGTGCAGGCTTAGAACGAGCAGCAGCTCAGGACAGGGCACGGCGGCACCGCCACGGCGGGGGCTCCTTCCTACCTGCGCTGCGTCACGTCCAGGTCCTCCAGCGCCTGCGGCACCTCCAGCTCCGCCAGCCAGGTCTCCTTGGAGCCCATCCAGAGATGGCAGGCGTCGCTCTCCCCGAAAACAGTGTAGAGGTTCAGGGCATCCTGCAGCTGGCGGCCGCGGCGCTCGGCCAGCGCGGCCGCCTCGGCGTGCAGCTCCCGCAGGGCCGCCAGCCGGCTCTGCGCCTCGGGGCCGGCGCGCAGCTCCGGCGGGAAGCCCTCGGCCTGCTGAGCCAGCCTGTCCAGCTGCTCCCGGGCGGCCGCCAGCTCGTCCAGCAGCTCCTGGTGCTGCCGCAGCAGGACGAGGGTGCGGGATTCATCCTGGCCCAGCTCCTCGGCGGCCGCCCGCCGGCGGGCATCCTGCAGCCCCTCCGCCAACTCCTCCACCTCAGCCTGGAACTGGAAGAAGCCCTCGGACTCCCGCAGGCCGCGCCGTCGGAACGCCGCCAGCTCTTCCAGCTGCGCCCACAGCGCCCGCACGGCCGCCCCCCGCTCCCGCAGCTGCTCGGCTGCCCGGCCCGCGGCCGCCAGCCCCTCGGCCACCGCCAGCGTCTGCTCCAGCCGCCCGCCCCGGCTCCGCAGCTCGGCCTCGAAGGCAGCGTGCCGGCGCTGGAGCAGCAGCACGCCCGGCAGGTCCTTCCCGAAGTCCAGGGAGGAGTAGAGCTGCTCCTGCTCCTTGATCCAGCTCTCTGCCTCGTCTAGCTCCCACAGGCAGGTCCAGAGGGAGCGGGATTGCTCCAACAAGGCTCTCCTCCGTGCCGCCAGTACCTGCAGCTCTCGCCGGCACATCTCCAGGTGGCTCACGCGGTCCCGGATGACTTTGGGGTCACAGGGACGATAGCCTGGGCAGGGAGCAGGGTGAGTGCTCGTCAGGACAGTGCCCTGCTTTCCCTTGGCCACGCCAGGGATGCAGGGGTGTCCTGGCACACCTACCCTCAGCGTCAGCAAAGCGGAGGGCGGCAGCGCTGATGGCCCGGGTCTTCTCTGCCTGTATAGCCATGTCGGCCTCCAGCAGACGGTGGGTCTGCAGCAGCTCCTCTGCTTCCAGAAGGTGCTTCCCAGATTCAGGAGATGCCAGTTTCACCTGCAGGAGACCCTCAGCTATTACCCACTGACACCCAAAACTCAGCACCAGCACCCCGACATCTCATCTCCCTCCCTGGTGAGCTCCCACCAACACCTGGTGGGACAAAGACACCTCACCCATGGTGACACTCAATGCCCACAGCTTACCTTGACCTCATCCATCCAGTCGATGCAATGGAGCATCTCCTGGAATAGGTGCTGCAGGGTGAGGTTCATCTCCAGGCGCTGGCGCCGGGCAGCCAGCAGCTCCAGGAGCTGCTCCCAGAGCCGCAGGATGTTGTCCTTCCGCCCGTTGATGCGCTGGATGTCGTGGTAGCCCTCCAGTTCCAGTTCCTTGGCCACTGCCTCGATGGCTTGCACCCTCTCCCTGTAGGCAGCTGTGTCTGTCTCAATGGCCTCGTGCTTCTTCTTGGCCGCTTCCACTGCCGCCAGGTCCTGCCCAAAGTTGTCCTGCCCGGCACAAAGCCCATGGTGAGGCTCTGGTGAGCTCCCCAGGGCAGAGGGTCCCTGGGATGGGTGGTGCCCCTCCTCACCTGGGCCACCAGGCGCTGGTTCTCGCTCAGCCAGGCCTCCCGCATGGCCGCTTTGCGGTCAAAGCGCCGTGCCAGCTGCTCCAGCTTCTCCTGACGGATCAGCTCGTTGCGCAGTGCCAGCTCCCGCTCATGCTCCGCTTTCTCCAGCTGCTCCCAGGCCTGGGGGAAGGCGGCACTGGACAGATGGCACATCCTCCATATCCCACATCCTCCCACCCACCTGTGTCTTGTTCTGCTGATGACCCCCAGGTGGAAGAACACAGCCTGCCATGGGATGGATCAGTCCTGTCCCAGTGTGGATTCTGCATGTCCTGGTGTGGACCTGAACTGCCTCAAGAGATGGACTTAACCTGCTCTGGGACCCATCCCAGCCTGCCCAAGGACCTGAACTGCTCAGGGATGGACCCAGTCTCCCCAGGAGAGGAGTTCAGTTTCCCCCAGGAGATGGACCTGACTCGACCCCAGGAGACAGCCCCAGCTACCACAGCAGACGGAGCCCGTACCCGGTTGATGTCAGAGACCAGGCGCCCCTCGTGTGGGGTGTAGACACGCTGGTTGTTGGCCCTCATCCGCGACTGGATGGTGAAGAGCAGCACCTCCAGGTTGCCCTTCTCCTGAAACCTGCCCAAGAGAGAGCTCAGTGTTGGGCACCCCTGGGTGCCCCACACCACCGGGCGGGCACGGGGAGCAGGGGGCTCTTACTTGGGGGGCTTCTCCACGGTGCGGTAGGTGCTGAAGGCTTGCAGCTGGTGCTGCACCCCAGCCAGGGAGTTGGCGAAGCTGCGGCTGTTAAGGGAGGCGATGGTCTGCTCAATCCACGTGAGCAGGTCGGACGCCAGCCCCCCATAGCCCTCGATCATCCGCTCCGTCTCCTTGGCGTGCTCGATGACCTGTGGTGGGACCAGGGGTGAGCATGAGGGGCTGGCACCCCAAGAGAACACCCCTGGCCACTTCAATGCCATTCCCTACCTTGCCCAGGCGCCGTCCCTCCACCTCCAGCACCTTCATCTTGGAGAAGTAGTGGTAGAAGGCCACCACATAGGTGATGATGGACTTCTCATCGGGGTTCTCCGTGAACACATCTGCCCGGTGCGAGTGAGAGGTGTCACTCCTGACCCAACCTCAACCCACTTCACAGGCCACCACAGCCTCATGAGGTCCCTCCTGTGCCCACCCAGGCCCTCCTTCCATGTATTGGGAACCTCTCTGTGCTCCAGGCTCTGGAGCCTTGGAATGTCACAGGAGAAACTGAGGCAGGAGGACTGGCAGCAATTGCCTCACCTTCGGGGTCAAGGAGAGGGGTGATGCCCAGGTGCCGCTCTGCCACGCTGAATGCATGCTCCAGGTTGTGCCGGGCATTGGATTTGGTAAGGTTTTGGAAGTCAACCAGCTCAGGCCTGGGGACAGAGGGCACGAGACAGTGGTGACACACCTGTGGGACATCTCTCAGTGCCACTGTCACCCAGTGCCTGCTGTTGTGCCACCTACCTGTGCCTGTGGATGAGGGCATTGAAGGCCAGCCCGTCTTTCCAGCTCGAGGTGAAGTTGGTGACATTCACATGGGGATACCTGCGATGGGGACAGGGTGTCACTGTCACTCTCTGGACACTCATAGACCCTGACACGGTCACGTGAGGGTCCCACCACCTACCCTGCTGTCTTCATCTGGCACCAGAGCAGCAGTGCATCCCTGGCAGAGCGTGTCTCTCGGCCCTCCTGTGTCTCCACGATGATGTCCTGGATCTGGGGGCCAAAGGACATTCTGGGATTGGAAGTGCAGTTCCATGGAGGATGGCTCCCATCTGGGAATGAGGTGTGGAGCAGAGGGATGCCCCAAACCACCTGTCCTCACCTGGAAGCGGAGGATGATGGTCCAGATGAGGCCAAGAACAAGGCGGTGGTTGCCGTCCACGATATCGTGGGAACCCATGTTCTCCAGGTGCACCCGCTGCTCCTTCAGGAACTGCAGCGCCTTGTCCACATTCTCCAGGCAATGGATCCGCATCCGGCCCTTGGTGGGCTTGGGCTGGGGCATGACAGTGCTCAGCACGCTCCCTCCCACACCAGGCACCCCAAGCCCTGCCCAGGCACACCCCAACACCCATGCTGCCACCCCAACCCTTGGCCAACACCAAGAGAATGGTGTAGCATGCCATGGCAGGCCACAGGTCCCGGGGTCTCCAGCTGGATGGGATTCCTACCAGAAGCTCTCCTGACAGCACTTCCAGCAGCTTGATGAGCACCCGTCCATCCCGGAGGTCCATGTAGAGGTCTGAGATGCGGCAGGTGACACGAGCCAGGTGTGAGTTCACCCACTTGGTGAAGGTTTTCTTCTGCACGGCCTCCCGCTCGTCTGGAGGGACAGTGGGCATGGGGTCACCGACAGTGGGGACAACCAAGGTGGGACCGAGGGGACCTGCCACCCACCTGCCAGGGCTTTGATGCGGGAGCGCTCAAAGAGCCGCGCAGAGCTGTTGTCATTGTCCAGCTCATCGTCGGACGCGTCCCAGCGGACGTTGATGCGGCTGTACTGCTGCTGCAGCTCCAGCTGCTCATAGTCATTGGCCGAGGTCATGGTCCCAGTGTGCCCCGGCCCGGTGGCCGTCGGCTACCGGTGAGAGGCCCCTGGGGACAGTGGGACCGTGAGCATCAGTGCGGCCGCGGTGGCTCACTGGCCCTGCGGCACGTGGGGATTTGCGGCTCAGAGCCTCGGGATAAGCTGCTCAGAGGGATTTAGCCTCGCCCCACCCAGGTGTTGGGGGGGCACCTGGCAGCTGCCCTCTCCAGGACCACCGTGCTGAGCCCTGCCGAGCTCTGCTAATGGCTATTTACGGAGCTGAGTCCCCACCCAGGTCCCTCTGCTCAGCTGAAACCCCAGCCCAGGTCCCCAGAGGTGTCCCCCCCAATCCTTGGATGCCCCCAGGGAAGGGGCTGCTGCTCACTCCCACCCCGACCCCTGCACCGCACAGGGGCTTCACCAGCACTGGTGGCAGAAAGTGGGTGACAGCTGCCGGCAGGGGGGGGCACCCACCCCCGGGGACATTTGAGACACAGATAGGACATGGCTGGTATCTAAAAATGCCTCTGAGCAGCTGTCGGTGGCTGCTGGGGCCCCTGAGGGGTGCGAGGAGATGAGCTGGGGCTCCCTACAGCCAGCAGCATGTCCAGGACCTCTCCTGCAACCCAGAGCTGCCCAGAGCCCTCAGTAGTGGGTGCCAGGGGGAACCCTGTGTGCCCCAAATCCCTGCTGTCCCCGTGAGCTGTGACAACCCATGGGCCCCCAGGTCCCCCTCAGATGCCCCGGGCATCCCCCATGTCCCCCCTGGCAGGGTTATCGGGGTGGCCCAGGCTGTGCCACACCCCAACTCTGCACCCTAATCGGGGCACCACAGGCAGGGCCTTGGCTTGGACCTGGAGGCACCGGGAACGTGCAAGGACATGGAGGAGCGTGCAGGAGTGTGGGCAGCACAGCAAGGACACTCGGGAGCACACCAGAGTGTGCAAGTGCGAGGAAGGGCACGGAGAAGGGTGGCAGAGTGTGTACCTGTGAGCCAGGACACGCAGGGACTTGTCACAGCATCCACATGTGAACGAGGGCATACAGAAGTGTGACAGAGTGTGCCTGTGAGCAAGGACACACAGGGACATGCCAGAGTGTGCACAGGTGAACAAGGACAAGTAGAAATGTGCCAGAATTTGTATGCCAGAGCAAGGACATGCAGGAACACACCAGAGTGTGCATGGGACACACACGACAGGCACTCGCGTGGGTGCAGGGCCATGCAGATGTGTACCAGAGCAGGCAGGAGGGCAGCCCCTCATGCCATGACTCTGTGCCTCTGCCAGAGCACCCAGCTCACCCTGGCAGGAAAGCCTTCTGGGATTTTGGGGACAAATCTGGGGATTTTGTCCCCAAAACTTCAGGGACTGCCAGCAGTTTGGGTGTGCTAAGTTGTGTCTGGTCTCTGCAGGAGAGACCAGTTCTGACGGTGCCCCTGACAACACGGCAGCGGGGCCATGGCTGCGAGCATCCAAGGAAGAGAAAGAGGAGGAGGAGGAGGAAGAGGAGGAGGAGATGACGCCGAAGGGAGCCACATCAGGCCCATGGGAGCATTCCGAGCGCGGGCGCTCACCCACCCTTTAAATCTCCCTCCGCCACACCGGCGCCTTCCGAGCATCCCTCTCTGCCACAGCCACGCCGCCACCAGCGCCCGCCACCCGGGAATTGTCATTCCTGCCGCTCAGCGTGCGGAAAGCTGGGAATGCCAGCATGCCGGCCTCGCCGCCAGCATCCTGCGGCCGTGGCCCGGGCAGCGTCGCCTTCCCCGGCCAGCGGCTCGCCTCGGTGAATCAGCACTTCCCGGTGAGGGGCTGGCATCGTGCCACCACCACGGTCCCCCCGCCGGGCATAGGGAATGTCCCCCCACACCCCAAGGGCGGCCGGGGCAGCGTTTGGCACCTGGCACTTATGGCACCCTCAAACCCATTCCCTGGCTCAACCCTCACAGCCACAGCATGTTGCCAGCAAGCCCATTTCCAGTGCACAGAAGAAACTCATCAGAATAGCCCAAAACACCAAAACACCCCAAATTTTTGCCCCATCACTGCCACCCAGAGCCTGGTGTGTCCCCATTGCTCCACTCCACCAAAACACTTGGATTTGGCATCTCCCCCACGTCCACAAGCAGCCCTGCTCCGGTTGGGAAGGGGCAGGAGCCGGGGGGCATCCCCCAGCCCCCCAGCAGCCCCCTGCCTGCCGGGCGCGGGGCCAGGCCCGGGAGCAGATGGTCCCTCTCGGCACGGCCGCGCGGCACAGCACGGGGCACCCGGGCATGGAAAGGCACGGCACGGCTCCTCCGGCAGCGCTGCCCTGCCCCGGCCAGGGCTCCCCGGCCACACTCCCACCCGCCAGCAGAATTTGGGCTTCCCCAGGGCCACATGCCGGCTGTGCCAGGACTGTCCCATGTCACCCAAGCCGGTGACACGCACACGTGCTGACACTCCACAGACATTTTTGGCTATAAATAGGCCTCCCCTGCGCACGGCGCTAGCTGAGCCCCGCTCCCTTCTTGGGAGCTGCCCCCCCCTGCACCCCAAAACCACCAGACAGTGCCCCAAAACCACATGACAGCTATCAAATAACCCGTGGGGGGCCATGCTGGCGTGCAGCAGGGTTTTCTGGGTCTCCTGTGCTTGCCACTGTATTCCAGGGCACCCCAATCCCCTGGTTTGGGACCTGGAGATTTATAAAGGGAAAAGGTGGGAAATGAGGCCTGGGGGACCCCTGGATCATTGGGGTGAGGCTAAGAATTCCCCCAGCCCAATGCCCACTTGTGAGCATCCTCCTGGCACAGGACAAGGGGGACCAAGGGCATGGCCCCCCAAAAACCCTTCCCAGTAACCCTCCAATTAGCCCAGTTGCTAAAAACTGGGGGACAAAGCAGGTTGGGTGATGTGTCCCACCAAGACCCTCAGGACTCGGCTTTTCCACCGTGTCCCAACAGTGCTGGGAGCACCAAGGACTAGTGTGGGGAGCCCTCCAGGGGTTGGCACCCCAGAAAAAGTGTCCCCAGGGTGTCCCCACACTGTCCCCGGGCTGTCCACAGGGTGTCCCTAGAAAGTCACCGCCACTCGCCCGCCCCGTCCTTCCCGAGAGCAGCCCCGAGGGACACGGGATGACAGCAGACCCCCCGCCGCGGGCGAAAAGGGGGCTCAGGCTCCCCGGAGGGCTCTTCACCCTCGCCACCAAACTTTCCTCCGTGCCCACCGTCCCCCCCCGGTTCGTTCCGCGCCCGGCGTTCGGTGCCGCACCCCCCCCCCCGATATCCCTGGGGCGGGCAGCGCCTGCCGGTGCCCCCCCCCAGCGTGTCCCCGGGGAGCGGCGCCTCCCGCTGTCCCCCGATCCCTCCCGTGCTTCCCGGAGCGGCGCATCCCGGTGCCGCGGGGTCTCACCTGCGCGGGGCGGCGGGCGGGCGAGCGGCGGCGGCGGCGGCGGGGCCGGTGCGGGAGCGGGGCGGGGGGAGCGGAGCCGCCCTGCACCGCGATATAAATAACATTATCTGGGCGCGCAGGGACATTCCTACCCGGAGCCGGCGGCGCTGCCCGGCCCCGATAGCCCCGCTCCCCCCGGGAGGGCCGGGCCGAGCCGACCGGGCGGGCGGGGACGGGGATGGGCGCAGGGACGGGGACGGGGACGGGCCGCCCGCCCCGCAATGCAGCACAGCGGCGCCCCCCGGCCGCCAGCGCCACCGGCACCGGCAGCAGCACCAGCAGCACCGACACCGGCAGCACCGGCAGCGGCAGCACCGGCAGCGGCAGCATCACTGGCAGCAGCACCGGCGGCACCGGCACCTGCGGGCTGCGGAGAGGCGCAGCGCCCCGCCGACAGCGGCGGGGGTCCCCGGCCATCCCCTGCGGCCAGCCCACGTGTCCCCCGCTGGCTCTGGATGCCCCCCAGCTAGTCCCAGGCACCCCTCAGCTAGCCCTAGGTGTCCTCCAGCAGCCCTGTGAGTTCCCCAACTCGTCCCAGGCACCCCCTAGTTGGATCTCTGTGTCCTCCAGCTCCTCCCAGGCACCCCCTAATTTGTCCTGGGTCGCCCCCAGCCGCCCTGGATGTCCCCCAGCTAGTCGGTGGTGCCCTCCATCTAACGCAGGCAGTGCCCAGCTAGCCCTGGATGACCCCCAGCTAGCCCAAGCCGCCCTACAATCAGCCCTGGGTGTCCCCCACTATCCCCGGATGCCCCCCAGCTAGTCACAGGCACCCCGCACCTGGCCCTGGGTGTTTCCCACTAATCCAGAGTGGCCCCCAGCCAATTTCCAACACCCCACAGTTGGCCCTGAATGTCCCCCAGCTAGTCCTGAGTGTCTCTCACTAGCCATGGATGCCCCCCAGGTACTTCTCGGGGTCTCCCACTCGCGCTGGATAGCTCCCAGCTAATCCCAGGCAGCACCCAGCTAGCCCTAGATGCCCTTCGCTAGCCCCGGGTGCTCCCCAGGTCTCTCTAGGTATCCCCCACCAGCCTTGGGTGCACACAGGTAGCTCCAGGTGTCCCCCACTAGCCCTGAGTGCCCGACTATCCCAGCCCCGACCCCCCCAGTTATTCCCGGTTGCCCCAAGCAGCCCCACGGCCCCTTAGACCACGCCCATTTCACCAGACCACGCCCATTGCGCTTCAGACCACGCCCACACCCAGCGCCTCGGCCTCGGCCCCGTCGCTGAGCCCCGCCCCTCGGCGCAGGTCTCGCGACATTTGCAGGGCAGGGCGGTGCGAGATGTGCGGCGGCTGTGTGGGCACCGAGTACCCCGAGCGGGTGAGGGCGGGCGAGGGGGGCCCCGGCACCGACACCGGCTCCGGTACCAGTCCTGGTCCCGGTCCCGGTCCTAGGCTGTGCTCCCGCCCTAGGGCACCACCTGCCTGGAGGGCGGATCTTTCCTCCTGAACTTCGTGGGGTGCGCGCAGTGCGGCCGCCGGGACTTCGTGCTGGTCAGCAACCGGGCCGAGGGCCTGCAGGACGGGGAGGAGATCGTCACCTATGACCGTGCGGTGGGGGGCACCGGGGGGGGTGCGGGCCCGGGGGGCCTTGAGGGGGTGGGGCAGCTTTTGGGGTTCTTGAGGGAGGCTTGGGGTCCCTGAGGGGACCTTTGGGATTTGGGACTCTTGAGGGCGATATTTGGGGGATCCCTGAGCCATTCCTGGGGCTTAGGGTTCGCTGAAAGTTGGGGGTCTTGAGGGCTGTGAGAGGTCGGGGGTCTGGGGGTGTTGAGAGTATTGGGGGAGACCTTGGGTCTTGAAGGTCTTGAGGGGTGCTGCAGGCTCTGGGGCAGCTTTGGAGTCTGGAGCTTGGGTGATCTTGAGGGTTAGAGAGGGCTGGAGGGACCCTTGGGATCTGGGGGTCTTGAAGGCTGGGAGGCACAGGTGGAGACCTTGAAGGTTGAGGCCTGGGGGCAGAATTTGGATTCTGGGGGGTCTTGAGGGCTGGGAAGGACTCCTGGGGCGTGGGGGCTCTTGAGGGCTGGGGCGTGATGGGGTGGGGGACTCAGAGGTCAAAGGAGGGAGAGGCCTAAGGGAGGATTAGTTTAATAGGGAAAATTTGGGGCCCCGATATTTGGGGGGGGGGTCCCTGAGGGTGGGAATGGTGGATGCCCAGGGAGGAGGTCTCAGGTTTTAGAGGGAGTGTCAGGGAGCTGCTGATGGTCATTAATGGGGGGTGAGTTGCTGTGGGGGGAATTTTGGGGGCTTGATGCTGTAAGGACTGGGACGTCTGTGCCCTGGGAACGAGGGCAAGCATGGAGGATTGGGGCTTGTCACAAGAGATTGGGAGTGGGGGGATACCCCAGGGACAGTGTCCATGTCCTCTCACCCCACTGTCCCCTGCCCCACAGACCTGTGCAAGAACTGCCACCACTTGATTGCACGCCATGAGTACACCTTCAGCGTGGTGGATGACTACCAGGTTTGTTTCTTGTCCCCCAAAAACCCTTCCCAACTCTTTCTCTGGAATTCCAGACTCACCCTTCCATGGGCTGATTCCCACCTTCCCTGGGACAGAGCCTTGAAGGATTCAGAGCCCCATCCCTGTGTTCAGGGGTACCTGGAGACCCCCCAGCACTAGTCTGTGCCATGTGGAGGAAGCCCAGCTCACCTGGCATGGGAATGTGGGTGATGGGAGGGGGCTGTGACCCCCATTCTTCATTCCTGGCACATCTCCTATGCAGCAAAGGGCTGGAAAAAAGGGCTCAGGGGAGCCAGTGGGGCTGGAAACGAGATCCCCTGGCTCTGATTGCAATCGGGGATCGGGTACCAGACCTGGCTCGAGTTTCCCTGTGGGGGAGCAGGGCTGTGGCAGCCCCCCTTTTTCCAGCCCCTCCTTTTCGTTCCCCCAGGAATACACCATGCTGTGCCTGCTCTGTGGCCGTGCTGAGGATTCCATCAGCATCCTGCCTGATGACCCTCGCCAGATGACCCCGCTGTTCTGATCCCCATGTGTATCCCAGGATGAGCTTCCAGGAGCTTTGGGAGATCCCTGGATCCCTGGCACTGTATTTATGGGGACCACACAGTCCCTGACATGATTTGCCCCTCCAAACTTCCAGCCTGGATGCAGCGAACACCCAACACCGGATGCTCCCATGTTTCTGGGCCTTTTGGCTCTGACCCTGACTGCAAGGATGGGATGCAGTGCCACAGTCCAAGCTCCTGTGTGCTGAAGACATGAAGGGGTCCCCAAAACAGGATCCAAAGGGTTTCCCACCCCATCCCACCTCAGGAGCCCTCCTATGTGGGATAATAAATGTGATGTGTGACAGCTCGGTGGCACAGGCAGGAGTATTTTGGGAGTGGGCTTCACCCCCTGTAGTTGGTGAAGGGTGCTGGGGGCTGATGCAAGAGACTTTTTCCATCCCAGGAGCCTGTGGAATTCTTCCTTGGCCCCTCCCAGCCCTCTCCAGTGCTCTTGTAAACCCTGCAGAGAAAGGACTTGGATAATTTTCCCTTCCCACAGAGTTGGTGTGGGGTCACTTCACCCTGCCCTGGGGTTTGGAACCTGGCCCTGCCCTGCTGGGAATTCCCTATTCCTGCGGGCGGGAAGGAGCTGGGTGTGGGAAATCACTGCCCTGGGGTGGATGAAATGTTCCTCTTGGCACCCGGCCCCAGCAACACCCATGGGGAACTGGGTGCAGCCTCCCTGGCACCCACCTATCCCTGAGCCTCCATTTCCTGGATTTGGCCTTTCAGGGCTGTGTCCTCCTTCCTGTTCCCGCCAAGAGCCCCTAAAAACCACATGTTCCCAAAAACCTCATGGATCCATTTACACTCCCAAAAACCACGTGGATCCAGGCACACTCCCTGCGGCTCATTTATTGCCACCAGCCCACGCCGCCCCGGTAGCTCCAACCCTCTGCCCCCATCAAGCCCCCTCCCCATGGAGGTTTCAGAGGGGGCTGTCATTCTGCAGAGAGCTGGGGCCACCCCGGGGTGACACCGGAGCCAGGATCACACCAGAGCCAGGATCACACTGGAGCTAGGATTACTTGGCCAGCTTGAGGAGACGCTGGATGTCGGGCTCCAGTTGGGCCGTGGGCATACGGGGGCTGTAGCGCCGGAACGGTTCCCCCTCAGGCCCCACCAGGAACTTCTCAAAATTCCAGGAGATATCGGAGCGGTGCACGGGGCTCCAGACGACAAAGCGGGGCTCGGCCATCAGGTGTGCAGGCTCGTCGACCGGTGCGGGCAGGTGAGCCTTGAGGTAGGCGAACACGGGATGGGTGTCTCTCCCGTTCACCTGGCACTTCTGGAACAGGGTGAAGTTGGGCTCGAAGCCGCCCCCCGGCCGCACGTGCTTCAGGGTGTTGAGGATTTCCTCGTTGGTGCCGTTTTCCTGTGGCGGGGAAGGAGAAATCCAGAGCCCTGTGTTTCCCAGCTCCTCACCCCCTGCCTTGTGGCCCATAGGACTTACCTGGTATCCAAACTGGTTACAGGGGAAGCCCAGCACGACCAGCCGCCGGGGGTAGCGGGCTTGGAGCTGGTTGAGCTGGGTGTAATCCCGCACCGTGGTGCCTCAGAGCGAAGCCACGTTCTCGATCAGGACCACGCGGCCCCGGAAAATGCCAAAATCCACTTTTTCCCCCTGCAAGGAGGTGGCGCTCAGGTCATAGAAGGACTTGGCGATGGGGACGGTCATGGCTGCAGGCGTGCGGCTGCTTGTGCCCCGTGCCCTGCGCCGCCTCTTAAGGGCTTCCCGGTGCTCACGTCATGGTCCAAAGGTCTCCAGGCCCCGCCGCGGCTCAGGAGAAACCTGAGCTGCCCGTCCCACCCGTGGAAGGAGGAAGGTGGCACGGGGCCAAGGCGATGCTCTACCTGCCTCAATAATTCATGGCACGGCGCGCTGCGGCTGCTCATCCTGCTGCCTGCGGGATGTGGGATGCTCCCAGCCTGGCACGGCATGTTCCCGAGGGTTGGGAATGACGGTGAGAGTTGGGGAATAACGGGAGCCAGGGAATAACAGGAATCTGGGAGCTGGGGCTCTGTGGGGCGGAGGAGGAGGGGACAAGTGTCCCAGTACTCCTCCTTGCCTGGTGCTGCCATGGCATCACCTCTGGGGCCTCCTGTGCTGCCCATCCCAGTGCCCACCGGTCCTGGGGCCCACTGGTCCCAGTACTGACTCCACCCTTGGGCCTATCTCCTGTGGTGCCTACCATTGTCCTGTGGTGCCCATCCCAGTGCCTGGCAGCATCCTGGTGTCCACATAGATCCCAGTAGGTTCCACTGTCTTAGTGCCCACCATCATCCCAGTAACCACCCACCCCAGCCCACCACTATCCCACTGCTGGCTCATCCCAGTGCCGCCACCAAGTTTTCCCACCCTGTTCCCTCAGGTGGGGCTGAGCTGGTAGCCTGGCAGGCCGTGGTGGTGGGCATGGGCATCATGCCCCATGTCCCCGTGCCCAGCCTGGAAAGGGGACACCATGCTGGCAGCCCCAGATCACCCTCAATTATTGATCACCGCTCGAGTGTCCATGCCCAGGCTGTGCCTGCTGCCATGGCTTCATGCCCACAGCCCCCCTGGAGCACACAGACCACCAACCCCTCCAGCATCACCTTTATTCTGCAAACCACTGTGTAAAACCGGGGGTCCCACGGGCACGGGGTGGCACAGGGTGGGCACACAGTGCCTGGACAGCCCCCACCCTACCCGTGAGCCGAGGAGGGCACAGGTGCCAGGATGGGGAGCCCCCTTGCCACATTCCCTGTCCCTGGGGGTGTCCCGTGTCACTCCCCACTCTGTGGGGGCTGCCTCAATCCTGCCCCTACCGTGCCCCCTGACACAGTCTGGGGAGGAGGGGTCGGGGGGTCTCAGCCTTCAACACCAGCAGGTTTTGGGGGTGTCCTCACTCCCCAGGGGCTGCTGCTCATCCTCCTCCAGCTGGGCCAGGGTGGGGGCGCGGGGCAGCCCCCGCAGCTCGTCCAGCTCCTTGCGGTGCGCCTGCAGCACCAGCTCCGTCAGCCGTGTGAAGGACTGTGGGAGAGGGGTGGGGTGAACCTGGGGGACCCCTCCAGTATCCCCTGACCTCTCCAGGCCCCCAGACCAGCCCCAGCCCCCTCAGAACCCCCCAGTCCCCTCATACCTCCTTGATGTTGAGGTTGCTGCAGGCACTGGTCTCGTAGAAGTCCATCCCGTATTCTCTGGCCAGCTGCAGCACCAGGGGTTTGGCAGGGAGGGAGGGTAGCATGATTTGGGAGGAGGGAGGATTCAATACCCCTGCCCCCCTCTCTGGAATGTGAACAGCCGGGCACGGACAGACAGGAGAGCTCTGGGGGGGCTGGCATAGGGGCACACCTGGGTTGGGTGGTGGGCGCAGGGGGCCCTGGGAGGGGTACTGGATGCTTTGGGGTTCAGAGGTCTCTGGAAGGGATACTGGGAGGAATTGGGGGTTGTTGGACACCCTGGGGTAGCACTGAGCAGTAAGGGGGTTTCCTGGATGCTCTGGAGCTGCAGGGAGAGGTCAGTGGTCCTTGGGTTCAAACTGCAGGAGCATGAGGGGTCACTGGATACAGGTAGGGATGCTTGGCGGGGGTGGGGGGGGTCTCTGGATATGGGTAGGGCTGCAGGAAGGCTGTTGGGTCCATGTGGAATGCAGGGGGGGCTTTTGGAGGGTCTGGCCATGGTCCCCACTGGGTGCTTTGGGGGTCAAGAGGTCCCAAGAGGGACACCAAGGAGGTCACTGTGTGCTTCAGGGGTACAGGAGACCGTGATGGAGGTGCAGGGAGAGCTTAGGGGTCTCTGAACATTTTGCAGGTGGGGAAGAGGGAGCCTTAGGGAGCCTTGGGGGTGCACAAGCACTGCAGAGATGGAGGGGAAGAGGGTTCCCAGACACTGGGGGAACTGTTTTTGCGGTGCCTGGGTACAGACTGCAAGAGGAGGGGGTCCCTGGTCATGGTGGGACTGGGGAGGCTTGGGGGTCCCAGATAGAGGTAGGGCTGCAGGAGGGCTGTTGGGGTCCCGAGTGCAGGGGGGGCTCAGGGAGAGGCTGGCCATGCTGGGGGTGCAGGAGGGGTCCTGCCCCCTGGGGGGGGCACACAGCAGCCCCCGCTCACCTGCAACCCTTGCTCTTTGGGCACTTGCCTCTTGTGCTCCTCGTCCGCCTTGTTCCCGATGAGGATTTTCTGGACGCCCTCGGGTGCATACTGGGCGGGGGAACCGTGTAAGGACCCCCCAACACACGGCTGGGGAACCCCCAGACCTCCCCTCGTGAACCCCCACCTCATCCACATCGCTGGCCCACTTCACGATGTGCTGGTAGGAGCGCTCGCTGCTGATGTCGTACACCAAGAAAATGCCCTGCAGGGGGTGGGGGGCAGCTGTTGACACCCTAAAACTGTGCCTCAGTTTCCCCTCTCCTGTGTACCAGGACAGGGAGCCCCCATACCTGAGCCCTCCGGTAGTACTGCTTGGTGATGGTCTGGTACCGCTCCTGGCCGGCTGTGTCCCTGCCCAGGGACAGCGGGTCAGTGCCATCATCATGGCTTGAGTTTGGCAGGGCTCAGCCCTTACCTTGGGTGGGGGGAGCAGGACTCAGACCCCCCAAAATTTCTTCCCTCTTGCCCCCGGGATCCAGTGCTGCCACTCACCAGATCTGTATCCGCACCTTGATCCCATCCACCTCGATGGTCTTCATCTTGAAGTCGACACCTGGGATTGGAATGGGGTGTGGTGTCCTGGTGTTTCCCTTTCCAGGAGATGCTGTCACTGGGGTCTGTGGTTCCCTCACCCCTCCTGACCCACCCCACGCCCCACTGTGGCCTGGTGCTGGTCCCCACACCCAGTGCCTGGCCTTGCAGGAGGCCCCGGTGCCCGGTGCTGATCCCAGTGCTCCCAGTTCCCTGGCACTGTGGCTGTCCAGTTCTCCCAGTTCCCCAGTGCTACAGCTTCTCGGTGCTGTGGCTGCCCAATGCTCTCAGTTCCCGGCTGCATGCTGCTCCCAGTTCCCCTGTGCCAGAGGTGCCTGGTCCTCCCTGTCCTCCCAAATCCAGGATTTCCTGGCTCCCTGATGCTCCCGGTTCCCTGGAGCCGCGGCACTCCAGAGCCCCCGGTTTCCCAGTTTCCCTATGCTGCAGCTTCCCGGTGGTCCCGGCTTGTGGATGCCCACAGTTTTACTGTTTCCTGATGCCCATTGCTTCCCGGTTACCCGGTGCTGCGACTCCCGATGCTCCCGGTTCCCCGGTGCCCACAGTTTTCCCTCTCCCAGGTGCCTGGTTTTCCCGCTCTCCGGTTACCTGTCTCCCCATGTTCCTAGTGTTGCAGCTCTCCAGTGCCCATGGTTAACCCTTTCCCCGTGCCCCCGGTTTTCCTATGCCCACCAGTCCCCGGTGCCCCGGCTCCCAAGACTCCCTAGTGCCCTGGTTTCCCGTTTCCTCGAGCCTGTGGTTTCCCGGCAGTTCCTCGGCAGTCCCGGTTCCCCGATGCCCACGGTTTTCCTGTTCCCTGGGTTCCCGTTTCTCGGTTGCTGCGCCTCCCGGTTCTCCAGTTCCCACGGTTTTCCCGCTCCCCGGTTGCCCATTTTCCCGTTTCCCCGGTGCTGCGGCTCCCCAGTACTCACGGTTTCCTGGTCCCCACGGCTCCCCAGTTCCCCGGTTTCCCTTTTCCCCGGTAACGCGGCTCCCAGTGCTCCCGTTTACCCGGTGCTGCGCCTCCCCATTGCTCCCGATTCCTTGATGCTCCCGGTTTCACGTTTCCCCGGTGCCGCGGCTCCCCGTTTCCCCGGTGCTCCCTGTTCTCTGGCTTCCCGTTTCCACGGTGCTGCGGCTCCCAGTCTTCCCGGTTGCCCGGTTCCCCGATGTTCCCGTTTCCCCGGTGCTGCGCCTCCCCACTGCTCCCGCTTCCCCGATGCTCCCGGTTCCCCGTTTCCCCGCTCCCGCCGCCGCGGCCGCCGTGCGCTGCCGGTGCCGGTACCGATGGTGGAGATGTGGGCGGGGTGGAACTGGTTGTCGGTGAACCGGCAGAGCAGGCAGGTCTTGCCCACGCCCGAGTCCCCGAGCAGCAGCAACCGGAACAGCACGTCGTACTGCTTGGCCATGGCGGGCCCGGGCCGCCGCCGCCGCCGCACCGGGGCCGCTCCGGGGCCGCGAGCTGCGCCGCCGCCGCGCCGGGCCGGGCTGGCACCGGGGGATGCACCGGGGCGGGGCGGGGCGGGGGCGGCGGCGGCGGCGGCGGGAGGGGGCACCGGGAGGGGAAACGAGGGGGGCGACACCGGGGATGCACCGGGGAGCGGGCAGGGAACACCGGGGATGCACCGGGAGATGCTGTGGGGAATTGGGCGGCGACGCGGGGGATGGACTGGGAGGAGAGCTGGGGAGAACGGGGGGATGGAGCCAGGAATGCACCGTAGGATTTGTAGGGGATGCTCTGGAGCCAGGAATGCACCGTAGGATTTGTAGGGGATGCTCTGGAAAACCGGAGATGGGGGACGGGGGATGTAGCAGGGGCAACAGCGGGGATGTACCCGGGATTGCTCTGGGGGCATCGGGAACTGTTGGGAATTTAGCTGCTAGAAAATGGAAAAGTACAAAACTGCGGCTAATTCCAAGTCCTGCACCTGCACAGATAGCAGTGTCCTTGGGCCTAGCTGTGGTATAGTAACAAACAGTGAAAGAGACATGAGAAAAGAGAGATGAAACCCCTAAGGAATGAGGATGAGTTAATGCTATAGTTCAACCAATAGATTGCTTGGCTTACAGAATATTCATAAGCTTATTATTTGCTGTATAAGTGTCTGATACTTTCTTCAATAAACTGGACCAGAAAGACCTGAGGGACCGGGACTGGACCGGACCTGAAGGGCCTGTGATGAACCAACTGGTGTCCTGGTCCCCTTCCTTCGACAGGGAATGGGACAAAGGGGTGCAGCAGGGGACACTGCGGTGACACAGAGCTGCACCAGAGGAGCTGCTGACACTTAGGAAGGATGGGATGGCACCCAGCAGGACCTGGACAAGGGTGGGTTGTCCAGGGACAAGGTTCCCGTGGGAACTTGTGAGGGTAAACAAGGCCAAGGACAGGGCTGGCACATGGGTCAGGACGATTCCCGAGAGAAGTGCAGGATGCAGGTGATGGGATGGAGAGCAGCCCAGATGAGAGGAATCTGGGGGGATGAGAGGCTGGATATGACCTGACAAGGTGTGCTGGCAGCCCTGGAAAGCCACCCATGTCCTGGGCTGTGTCACTGGCAGCATGGGCAACAGGTGAGGGGGCATTGTCCTCCTCTGTCCCGCTCAGGTGAAACCCGACATGGAGCACGGTGTCCAGCCCTGGGGTCCTTGTCATGGGAAGGACAGGGAGCTGCTGGAGCATGTCCAGAGGAGGCCACAGAAATCCTCCAAGGGCTAAGAACAGGCTGGGAGAGCTGGGATTGCTTGGCATGGAGAACAGAAGGCTCAAGCGAGAGTTAGAGCCCTTTCCAGTTCCTTACGGGGGCTCCAAGAGAGGTGGAGAGGAACTTGGGATGAGGCCATGCAATGACAGGACAAGGGGGAATGTCTCCAAAGTGGAAAATGGGAGGTGTAGATTGGATATTACACCCTCTCTACAGTGAGGGTGCTGAGGCACTGGAGTGGATTTCCCAGAGAAGCTGTGGCTGCCCAATCCCTGGAAGTGTCCAAGGCCAGGCTGGACAAGGCTTGGAGCAACCTGGTCTAGTGGAAGATCTCCCTGTCCACAGTACCGGGTGGACCTGGATGGGTTTTAAGGTTGTTGTCAACCCAACCCGTGGGTTCCATGATGATGCAATAAATGACGTCACATCACGATGACGCAGCGGCCCCTGGAGTGGCTCCTCTGCGCACGCGCGCCGGGGCTGGGCGTGCCCAAGAAAGAAGGGGCGTGGTCATACGGGGAGAGGGCGTGACCGTGTGCGGTGGGCGTGGCCAGAAGCGCGGCCGCGCGTCCCCTCCCGGCCGCCGTCGCCCGCTGCCCCCGCGGCCGCAGCATGGCGGGAGCGGCCCCCGGCACCGGCGGGCGGCGGCGGCTGCGGGACGATGGGCTGCGGACCTGCACCTCCGCCGAGCAGGTGCCGGGGGGCTGCGCTGTGGGGCGTGGGGTGCCGGGGCCGTGGGGTGTGGGCTGCCAGGTGGGGCAGGGCTTTGGGCTGCCATGGAGGTCGGGTTAGGGTGCCGGGCTGCCGTGGGGCAGGGCTTTGGGATGCCATGGAATGAGGTTTGGGGTGCCGGGCTGCCGTGAGGCTGGGCTTTGGGGTGCCATGGAATGGGGTTTGGGGTGCCGGGCTGTGCTGGAGCTGGGCTTTGGGGTGCCATGGAATGGGGTTTGGGGTGCCGGGCTGCCGTGAGGCAGGGCTTTGGGGTGCCATGGAATGGGGTTTGGGGTGCCGGGCTGCCCTGGAGCAGGGCTTTGGGGTGCCATGGAATGGGGTTTGGGGTGCCGGGCTGTGGTGGGGCTGGGCTTTGGGGTGCCATGGAATGGGGTTTGGGGTGCCGGGCTGCCCTGGAGCAGGGCTTTGGGGTGCCATGGAATGGGGTTTGGGGTGCCGGGCTGCCCTGGAGCAGGGCTTTTGGCTGCTCTGGGACGGGACTCAGGGGTGCCATGGGATTGAATGATCCCGATCCCAGTAGCCCCACGACACTACTGTCCCCACGCCCCCTGTGACAACAGCCCAGCAGTGAGCAGTGTTTTAGGGGGCCCGGCGGTGCTGCCACCCGCCAGCCACGGCAGCTTCCGCGGGACATGTTCCCCAGCAGCAGCTGGGGGAGGATGAGGAGTTCTGGGACAGCCAGGCTCTCCCCTTTGTCCCTCTGTCCTGACCCAGCCCCTGGCAGCTCCCCTGTATGCTCTGTCGGGGTAAAAAGTGACTCCGGGTTTCCCAATCCATGGAGTTCTTCTTGCTCACTTGTGCCCTGGCAGGACGCAGTGCCATGAATGCAGGTCCCCGTGTGGCCCCTGCTCACTCCTGCGGCTGATCCCGGGGTATTTCCTTGAGGATTACCGTGGCTTAGAGTGTCCAAGTCCCCAGTTATCCCAGCGTGCGCGGGAGGAGAGTGTTTTCTATGACAGTCTTGTGCTGAGCCAAACTCAAGCTGGATTTGTAAAGCAGCATGGAATGGTGCTGGATTCTGGTATAATTTGGGGCACAAAGCTCCTGGGAATTCCTACTTTGGTTTTACTGGGTGAGATGGGGCTGTGAATCAGATAAACTCCTGGGATAGGGTAGGAGTTGTGGGACTCAGTGGGGATCATCTTTGGGATGTGCAAAGCTTCTTCCCAGAGCTCACCATAGTCTTTATTCCCATTTTTCCTGACAAGTCCAAGGTGGAGGACATCGTGCAGGAGGTCTATGATGCCTACAAGACAAACCATCACTCCTCACAGTGAGTATCAGAGCTCCCAATAACCATAAATAACTCCCATCCCAAAAGACCCATTGACCCCAGTGGGTGCTGCAGGAGGATTCTGCCCCTCGTGCCGCTGTCCCCCTGCTTTTTCAGGCCACCCTGCCTGCTCATCCTGTCCTCTCTGTATTCCAGGTACGTCCTGCAGCGGGAGAAGCACTTCCATTACCTGAAGAGAGGTCTCCGGCAGCTCACTGAAGCCTATGAGGTACCGGGAATGCCGGATGTGCCACCTGGAGCCACTGCCTGGGGTGCTCTCCTCACCCTGGGGCTGCCACCAGGGCTGTTTGTTGCTGGGGGTTTGCCAGCCCCAAGGTGGACACAGCATTCCCTGTGTGCCCATGCTTATCCCAGCGATGCTCTGGGGGCTCTCCTGGCTGTCTCCTCACTCCTGCCTGCTCCTGCCGTGTCCGGTGCCATTCCCTGACTGTCCCCTCTGTCCCTGCAGTGTCTGGATGCCAGCCGCCCCTGGCTCTGCTACTGGATCCTGCACAGCCTGGAGCTGCTGGATGAGCCCATTCCCGATTCAGTGGCCTCTGAGTGAGTGGGGAGAGCTGGGGGGACACCACCGTGGCCGCTGTCGCTGCTGGCCACCCGCGTGACTCCGGAGGTGCCACCTCCCGCTGTCCCCAGAGCAAAGGAGTGCTTTGTCTCCCTGCCACCGTCAATGCCGCCCATTCTTCCGGCGGCTTCCTCGTGACGATGGAGACGGGAGGGTGACACCCCCGGCTTCGACCTCGGGGGGATTCACGAGGCCAGGAGGGGATGCATCGCCCCAGCGGGGTCGCACAGGTGACGCTGAGCCCCTTTCCCACCTTCCCACAGTGTCTGCCAATTCCTGAGGCGCTGCCAGAGCCCCCAGGGTGGATTTGGGGGGGGTCCTGGCCAGCACCCCCACCTTGCCCCCACCTATGCCGCCGTCAACGCGCTCTGCATCATCGGCACCGAGGAGGCCTTCGGCGTCATCGACAGGTCCGGGGCTGGGAGGAGCTGGGTGGGAGCTGGGCTGCGTGTCCCCCCTCTCACAGCCCCTGGCTCCTGCAGGAAGAAGCTCTTGGAATACCTGTACTCGCTGAAGCAGCCGGATGGCTCCTTCCTCATGCATGTGGGTGGAGAGGTGGATGTCAGGTGGGTGAGGGCTGCATGGGGAGGCTGTTTTTGTGGGAGGGCCTGGGCATTTTGGGGAGCCAGTGCTGGAAGCAGATGCTGTGGTGGGGAGCTGGTGCCATTCTGGGGATTCAGTGCTGGGAGCTGGTGATGTTTGGGAGACAGTATGATTTTGGGGAGCTGGTGCTATGGTGGGGAGCCGCTGCTAATTTGGGGTACAGTTTTGGGCAGTCAGTGCTACTTTTGGGGAGCAAATGCCATTCTGAGGAGCCAGTGCCCTGGCAGGGTGCAGTTTTGTGGACCCAGTTTTGTTTTGGGGAGCTGATGGTGTTTTGGGAAGTGGCTGGTGCCACACTGGAGTACCAGTGCTGTTCGGGGGAGCTGGTACAGTGGTGGGGAGCCAGTGCCATGGGGAGGTGTAGTTTTGGGGAGCCAATGCTATTTTGGGGTGCTGGTGCCGTGGCAGGGGACAAGTGACACAAGCTACTGCCATGGCAGGGTGCTGTCACAGGGAGCCAGTGCTGGATCAGGGACTTTGTGCTGTTTGGGGGAGCCAGTGTAATTTTAGGGAGCTGGTGCCACTTTGGGGTTCCAGTGCCACATCCCTAAGCACCCATCTCCTGAATCTCTGGGCACCCTTTTCCCGCAGGAGCGCCTACTGCGCCGCCTCAGTGGCCTCGCTGACCAACATCCTGACACCTGCACTCTTCGCTGGGACGGCCGAGTGGATTGCCAGGTGAGATCTGGGGACAGGTGGGGACAGGAGATGACATTCCCGGTGTCCCTGCCGCCCTGACCCTGCTCCCACAGGTGCCAGAACTGGGAGGGTGGGATCGGTGGCGTGCCGGGCATGGAGGCGCATGGCGGCTACACTTTCTGTGGCGTGGCTGCGCTGGTCATCCTCAAGCAGGAACATCTGCTGAACCTCCGTAGCCTGCTGGTGAGTGACCCCTCTCGGGATACTGGGGCTCTCATCCTGCTGGGGAGCTTTGGTCCCACGCTGGCTCCCATCGCCCCGCAGCACTGGGTGACCGGGCGGCAGATGCGCTTCGAGGGCGGATTCCAGGGCCGCTGCAACAAGCTGGTGGATGGGTGCTACTCCTTTTGGCAAGCCGGCCTCCTGCCCCTGCTCCATCGGGCACTCCATGCCAGGGGTGAGTTGCCACAGGCTTCCTCTGTCCCCAGAACGGCATCTGGAGGGATTTGACACCTTCTGTGGTGTTTCTCCTCTGGGTTTCCCTTCCAGGCGATCCAGCGCTGAGCATGGCACACTGGATGTTCGACCAGCTGGCACTGCAGGAATACATTCTCCTGTGCTGCCAGTGCCCAGCTGGCGGGCTGCTGGATAAGCCAGGAAAGTGAGTGTGGGGGGAAACACAGGGCTGCCTGGCACCAGGGATGCCCAGATGCCCCCTCAGCATCCCAGCGTCTCTTTGCATGCAGATCCCGGGATTTCTACCACACCTGCTACTGCCTGAGTGGGTTGGCCATTGCACAGCACTTTGGAAGTGGAGATCTCCACAATGAGGTGGTCCTGGGTATCCCTGAGAATTGCCTGGTAAGTGCTGGGCATTGCTGGGGAGGGCAGAGATGAGCTTCCAGTGCTCCACAGCACTGAGAAAGGCAGATCCAATGGCAGTGAAGAGTTGGGCTTCAGCCTGGAGAAGAGGAGGCTTCAGGGAGAGCTTAGAGATGCTTGAAGGGCTAAAGAGTAAGGGAGCTGGAGTCAGGCTTTGGACAAGGGCTTGGAGTGATAGGACAAGGGGGAATGGCTCCGAACTGGAAAAAGGGAATTTTAGATGGGAAATGCTTCCCTGTGAGGCTGCTGAGGCCTTGGCACAGGCTGCCCAGAGAAGCTGTGGCTGCCCCATTTCTTTAAGTGTCCAAGGCCAGGTTGAACCAGGCTTGGAGCAACCTGGGGTGGTAGAGATTCCCTGTGCACAGTGTGTTGGACTAAATGATCCTTAAGGTGCCTTCCCACCCAAACCATTCCAGGACTCCGTGATTAACATCCTCCATCCCTCTCTCTCCCACAGCAGGCCACGCACCCTGTCTACAACATTGCCCCGGAGAAGGTGGCGAGGGCGGTGATGCACTTCCTGCAGTATCCTGTGCCCAGCCTGGATCCAGCACCCGCTGCCCAGTAGGGGGGTCCTGCTGCTGGCTCGGGGTGCGGAGCCCCGGGAGCGAGCGGCACAGCCCAGCCCAGCCCATCCCCACGGCGGCCTGGCCAGGCAGAGCACAGTGCTCAGGGTGCTAGCAATACCAAAATCCAGCCTGCTCCAGGCTGGGTGTCCTGCTGCCATCCTGGCCAGAGCCCAGGTGGGACACGGGCTCTGGCAGAGCTTTTTGGCATCAATAAACCAGAAGTCACACCCGCCGTGTGCTGGTGGCCCCGGGGATGCGGGGCAGGAGATGATGCCACGTCTGGATCCGGTGGCACCAACTTCCCCCATTCCAAGAACACACGGTAACCACGGGGGAGGATAAAATAAGTGGAATTTTGGCTTTTTTTGTTTATTATTTATAGTCTTATAGTAAAGGGAAGCCTTAACTTGCAAGACAACTCTGGGCAGTATGTACAACATACCTTAGATCCATGGAATGGCATCAAAATGGGGGGAAAAGGGGCACCTACGGGGCAGGGATGGGCCACTGGAGTTTGGAAAATGCCACGGAGGTTGGGAAGGGTCAAGGGAGGGAAGGAGGAGGAAGAGAGTGGGGAAGGAGCCCCCAAGCCTGGCTCTGTGCTCCGCCGACTCGGGCAGGTGGAGTAGCACATGGAGAAAATAAATAGGGAGATTCCCCCCCCCAGTGCTTGCTCCTTTTTGGGGGGGGGCTGCCTGGCTCCTCCCCGTTCTGGACTGCACTGGTCCCCGGGTATAAATAGAAATGCTCCTATAAAACCAGGAGGGAAGGGGAGGGGGGTCGCTAGCGGAGGGGAGTTGGCGGGGGAGTCTCCCTGACCCCCCCAAGTCTTTCTGCTCGGCCTGGCCGGCTCCCCCCGGGGCTGGCGCGGTGGGAGCAGGGAAGGGGCCGGGGAGGGCTGGGAAGCTGCAGTCCAAGAGCTTCTAGGAGCGGAGGGAGCGAGTCCTGCCATGGGCCGGGGGGCGGCGGAGGGGCCTAACTGGCCTCCATGCGCAGCTTCTTCCTGTTCTGTGGCTCCTCGTGCTCCGAGTCGGAGCTGGAGTCGGAGCCACCGTCGAAGGCGGAGATGGCACTGCCCTTGGGGTTGGTGTAGAGGCTGTTGTCCGCGGGATAGCTGGCCTGGAGCTGGGCGCTGGCTCGGGCCTTCTCCAGCGCACGCACTGTGAGGGACGGCACTGTGTCACCCCGGGCCTGGCCCTGCCTGCAGCCCAGCTCCCGACAGGCCCCAGCTCCCACTGGATCCCAAACTCTTCTGGACCCCAGATCCTGCCAGACCTCAGCTCCCACCAGATCCCAACTCCCAGTGGATCTCAGCTTCCACCAGATCCTGGATGCTGATGCATCATATCTCCTGCCAGACCCCAGCTCCCACTGGATCTTAGATCCCAAATTCTCCTGGCTCCCAAGGCCTGCCAGGCCGCAGCTCCTGGATCTCAGACCCTGCCAGAGCCCATCTCCAGCCAGATCTCAGCTACCACCTTGCTGCTCCAGCAGCGCATTCTGCCGCTTGAGGTCGTCGATGTCCTGCTGGTGTGTGTGGTTTTTCCGGCGCATGTACTGGATGTACTCTGTGGCTTTGTCCAGGATTTGGGCCCGGGATGCCTGTTGCAATAGTGGGAAAAGCCAGAGGCAAGATAAAGACCTAGTCCAGGGGGGAAAACTGGAATTTTACCCGCCTCATCCCACCCTGGCTCAGGCCCTCACTGGGGACTCCCGTGGCACAAGAGAGCCTGGGGATTGTCCCAAATCGAGGAGCCTGGACCACAGGTGGGTGCTGTCCGTGCCCCCAGCACACTCCATAAACTCACCTTCTCTCCTTGGAGCGAGGGCACGGAGTCCCGCAGGCTGTGGAAGCTGTCCTTGATGTGGTCCCTGCGCTTGCGCTCCAGCGCGTTGTGATGAGCCCGTTTGTCGGCCTGGGATGGGGGGCACAGGGGTGGCACCGGGAGGAGGCCACCACCTGCACCCCCAAAATTCCCTCTGGGAATCGCTGCGGGAGCTCAGCTGAGCCTCCAGGGCGGCTCCGTGGCTGTGACGCCTCCGGCTGGGCCGCGAGGGCGTGGGAAGGAGGCGGCTCCCGGTGCTTTCGGTTTCCCCAGCTTCCTGCTGCCAGGGCAGCTCCGGCCCCGGGGCGGGGGGTACAGCACTTTCCCCCTGGAACACGGTCACCTCCTCCCCTGCCCCTCAACCAACCAGGCACAACTCCCCCATGCCCTCTGTCCACTCCTGGTGTTGTTCCCCCTGTGCCCCCCAAACGTAGCCCCACCCCCCAAATGACTTGGCCCCACACGAAACGCCCCCCAACACCCCCACTTTCCCCCCGAAACCTCCCACTCCCCCTCCCCTAAAGAGCCCCGGATCCTCTTCCACATAACCCCAAGCCTCACTGGTGTCCCCCCCGCCACAGGACCCCCAGCCCCACAGGACACCCCCAAACCCAGCTGCCCCCCCAAAAGACATGACTCCATAGATCCCCTTCTGTGTCATAGCCCCCAACCCAAATAAGACCACCCAGCCCAGAGGTGTCACCTCCCCAAGCCCAACCCTCCTCCCCAAAAGCCCCCCAGCCCTACTGGTGTCCCTCCATTCCAAGAATCCCATCCCCACAGGACACCCCCCAAGCCCAGGTTTCTCCCTCAAGACCCCCATCCCCACAGATCCCTCTCCATGTCACAGCCCCCCCAGAAGACCCCAGCCCCAAAGGTGTGTTCCCCTCAAAAAGACCCCCAACCCCACTGGTTCCCCCGTCAGCACTCCCAATCCCACTGATGTCCCCCCAACACCCCGATCCCCACAGGACACGCCCAACACCCCCCTCTCCCGCAGGATCCCCGTTCCCCCCGTCCCCTTCCATGTCACCCCCTCCCCAAATCCCGCCCCCCTCACACCCCCGCCCACGTGCTCCCGATCCCGGGGGCGCCGCGGGGCGGCCCCCAGCGACCTACCGCGGACTGAAACCTCGGCTGCTCCTCCTGAGGAGCCCCGACCCGGGCGAGGAGGAAGAGGAAGAAGATGGTGGGGGGGGGCGCCGCCATATGAAGGAAGAACACACACAAACCAAACATTACCACATTCTCAGAGCTCCTGAGGTAGCGAAGAGCCACGGGGGGTTATCCCAGGGATTGTCCCGGGGTTGGGAGCTCAACTCACGTCGCTCTCCACCTCGATGTCATCGTTGTCGCTCATCGCTCCCGCCCGGGTGAAGCCGCGGGCCGGGCCGCGCCGCCACAACAACAGCCCGCACCGCGCATGCGCGGAAGTCGGGGGGGCAATGATGGCGCCGGGCGACGCGAACGGTTGCGGGAGTTGTGGTTTGAGCGGGGAGATGGAGGCGTCTTCCACGTGGCGGGGACTACAACTCCCGGCGTGCATCGCGCGGGGCAACGCGGGGCACGCCGGGAGCTGTAGTCTCCGCTTCGGGAAGGGGACGCTAAGGGTGCGCGGCCGTAGGATGGAGGAGGTGAGGGCTAAGGGCACGGAGGGAGGGGGTTTATTGAAGGAAAATGGGGGTGGGATAGGTCGGGAAGGCTGCGGGGCCGGCCTGGGGGGCTGCAGGCTGAGCTAGAAGGGCTCCGGGACAACCTAGGGGGGCTGCAGGGTCTGCCTGGGGCGTGTGTGGGTTTGCTCTGAAGGGCTATGGGCCAGTCTGGGAAGGGGCCGATCTGCCTGGGGGGCTCCAGGGTAGCCCTGAGGGGTCTGGAAGCTAATAGGCTAATACGGGAGGGCTGGGGTCTGCAGGACATTGTGGGGAGCTGCAAGCCTTGCTAGAGGGAATGTGCATCTGCTCAGGGGTCTGTGGGCCTCACCTGGGGAGGGCTTTGGCCAAATCTGGGGGGCTGTGGATCTGCCTGGGGGGGGTGTGAGCCTTGTATGAGGGGCTGTGGATTTGTGTGTGGGGGCTCTGGGGCTGGCATCGGGGCCTGCAGGTCTGACCTGAGCAGCTACATCATAATTTGGGGGGCTATGGGCCTGCCTGGGGTCTGTACCACAAGCTGGGGGCTGTAGATCAATCTGGAGGTTCTGGACCTGACCTAGGGGATCCATGGGCCAGTGGGGGTCCTTCAGCCAATGTGGGGGGATCTGGGCTGCCTGGGGGCTTTAGGCTTAGCTTGGGGGCTGCAAGCCTGACCTGAGGGGGTTTGTAGAATTTTGGGCCCACCGGGGAGAGCTGTGGAACCCCCTCAGGTACCAAGAGCAGGCCCAGGACAGGCTCTCCCTATCCCAGCAGCTCCCCGTCCTCTTTTGGCAGCTCGTCCTCCCTGGTGGCCTCAGTTGGGTGCCTGTCATCATCCTCCTTGTCCCCGTCACCGTCAGAGCCAGTCTCATCTGAGTTGTCCTCCAGGTAGCGGTATCCACGTGTTTTGTGGCGTGGGCGTGGGATGCGGGGCAGCCGCACTTCCATGTTCCACGCCACCTTCCGCTCCATCCACAGGTATGTTCCCACCGCCACCACCAGCGTCAGCAGCATGATGGACAGCTTGGCCTGAGGCACACGGAGTTTTGGGATTGTCGTGGGGGTGTGTCCCCAAAAAGCCTGGAATCTCTCGAGTGGGCTGGGGCATATCTGGGACTTACCTTCATGGGCAGCCCTGACCACAGGTAGACGGCGAAGATAGCCAGGGCCTGCCACCAGTGGTAGATGGTGAAGATGAAGTCTTGGCGCTCCTTTTTCTTGTACAACATCCCCAGGAGGACTGTGGCAGAGACTGGAATCAGTGTCCCCTTCCTGTGCCATGTCCCCTTGGCGTGGGGGACAATCACAGTGAGTCTGTCCTGCGGATCCAAGGACTGAGGCCACAAACTCGCGGTGCCAGGGAACATGAGGAGCAGATGTATGGAAAAACTTGGGACAACCGAGGCTATTTTGGGGACCACCAAGGCGTTTTGGGGACATCAGAGGCTGTTTTAGGACCT
The DNA here is from genome assembly GCF_047830755.1 of Zonotrichia albicollis. Taxonomy (NCBI): domain Eukaryota; kingdom Metazoa; phylum Chordata; class Aves; order Passeriformes; family Passerellidae; genus Zonotrichia; species Zonotrichia albicollis. Next base: position 47,072,688 of record NC_133824.1, read on the forward strand.
TCCCACTACTCACTGCTGATTCCGGTCTTGTTGAGGGCGCTGCCGGTGCCCCAGAGTGCGGCAATGCTGTAGAGCAGCGGTGCCTGCGCCAGGTACCGGGGTTCCGGCGCCCAGCAGAAGAGCGTCACCAGGAGCACAGCGTGGATGAGGGCTCCAGCCAGGAGCGGGATGTGCCGGCGCAAGCGCAGCATGCACAGGGCCAGGCTGGAGCACACCGAGGCGGAGAAGCCGTAGGCCATGAGAAGATACGCCAGCCTCTCCAGCCCGAGGGCGCACACGCCGTAGTTCTGCAGTGAGCACGGGCTCAGCATCACCTGTCCCTGCTCCATCACCTCCCACCCCGTCACAGATCCTACCAGGGAAAATCCCGTGCAGACAAAGAGCACCTCGAAGCCACTGTAGATGAACAGTGGGAAGAGGTGCCGCAGGCGATAGTCCCGCATGTGCTTGAAGGGCAGCTGGAAGATGTTGCCCCAGCCGATGCTGCGCATGTCGATCTCCTCCATGGGCCGGTACGCTGCGCCGCACAGCACCAGCACCTGCAGAGTGCCAGCAGGTAAGGTCCTGCCATCATCCAGCCCATCCCTGTCCCCTCCCGCCCCAGCGCTCACCACCAGCATGGCGAGGAAGGCGGCGGCCATCAAGGCGCTCTCCACGATGATGAGGTTGACGCTGCGGGGAAGGCTCTGCAGCACCGTCTTGTTGAAACCAGGCAGCGTGCCGTGGCTCAGGGTCCCTGCCAGTGGGGCACAGGCCGTGGTTAATCCCAAGCGGGGGGCTCCCGGTGCCGCCCTGCGCCCCACCCGCAGCCTCACCGCAGTGCCTCACTGCAAAGAGCGTGTGGTTGAGTTGGTAGAGGTAGTTGTTGAGGAAGAAGACCATGGGCATCTGAGCGCAGACGAAGCTCAACTACAGGATGCAGAGGGGTGCACGCTCAGTACTGCTGGCGTGGTCCCCCACCCATCCCAGCCACCCCACCGGGGCTCACGTGGAAGCAGGAGTAAAAGATGGTCTGGAAGATGATGACGTAGGCATTGCAGGCGTCCCGTGGTGCCCGCTGCTTCTCCTTCTCCTGCTCCTCCTTGTAGTTAATGTATTCGTAGTACTTCTGGGCCATCCTGCATGGAGCAGTGGATCAGCCAGCACCCCATGCATGCCCCACCCACCCTGCCCCCCAGTACTACCGCATGATGTAGGTGCCCATGGAGGCCCAGAGGGGCACGATCACCATGCCAATGGCCACTGCAGAGGGCACCAGCGTGTAGTAGCGCTCCCAGTAGTTGCTGGAGACGAAGAGGGCGTAGATGCCAATTGCCAGGAACATGGCCCACTTGGTGCCAAAGAACCTGCCAGGGCAAGGAGAGGAAGTGTGGGTGCCCTGCCAGTGATCCATGCTGGCTGGGAGCGTGGCGGGGCCGTACCTGATGAGGATGGGTGTGTAGAGCAGCGCTGCCACGGGTGTGACGTTGATGCCCATCAGCACCTTGCGGTCAATGTCCTCCAACCGGATATTGCTGTACTTCACCTCCCGGTAGGTCTCATCATAGTGAAGGATCAGCTGCATCTCCAGCAGACCTGGGGGGGTCCACAGGTGGTCACCCCATGCCCTGAACACCCCGAGTTGTTCTGGGGGTCCCTGGGAGGTCCCATACCCAGGTAGACGCTGTAAGTGAGGGTGCCAGCCAGGCTGGCAGCCACCACGTTCTTGATGACACCGAGGCGTTTGCGGCGAAAGTACTTCTGCTCTTCTTCCTCCTCATTGTAGTCAGGGTGAGGACCCACAAAATCGTCCAGCTGTGGATGATGGCAGCTGTCACCACTTGGGGATGGCCACCACACACCTGCTTCCCCCCACGGGTGTTCCCCTGGTCTCACCTGTGTCTCTGTCCCCTCGGTGCCCAGCCTGGCGCTTGGCTCTGTCTTCGCCCCATCCTGGCAGCCGTTGATGTCCTTCTCCATTAGTGCTTCTGGAGAGCCCTGGATGGCGTCAGGGTGGAAGGGACCCTGTTGGCACCCAAAGTCTTGCACCCATATGTTTTGCATCTCTGTGACCTGCACACACAGACCCTGCACCCTCATGCCCAGCACCCCCAGCCCTTGCACCCCTACATCCAGCACCGTGTACCCATGTACATGGCATCCCCAAGCCCTGAACCTCTGTGCTCTGTACCCACAGAACATGCACTCATGGTTGCACCCCTGTGTTCTCCACCCCTGCACCTTCAGATCCTGCACCCCTGAATCCCGTGCCCCCTACCCAGCTTTGCACTGCCCAGAACTGCACCTCTGTGCTCAGCACCCCCAGCCTCCTCACAGCCCCCCGGCCCCGTCACACCGACCCCAGCCCTGCTTGCCCGTGCCGGAGCTTCTCGGGGCGGGGCGGGAGCTTCTTCCTCTTTCGGTTCGCTCGGGCGAGATGGAGGTGGTTAAAGGGGCCGTTCCCGGACCCTCCCCTCCGCTCCCGGACCCCCCCGGTCCCTGCCCGCCCTCCTCAGTGCCCCCCACCCGCGGTCGTTCTCAGCACCCCGGCCTCTGCAGCGCTCCTCACGCCCAACCCGCACAGCACCCTGATCCCCGCTCACCCCCCCTGCTCCCCCACCGCACAGCCCGCCAGCCCTACCCCCCTCCGCCTCCCTGTGAGCCCCCCGCCTCCCCAGCGCTCCCACCGGGCCTCGGGGTGGGTGCTGCCTCCTCGGGGTGCCCGTGGCACTGGGTGCCGTGCCCTGCTGCTTTCGCTTCCCCTTCCCGCTCCGGGGGATGTGCCAGAGTGCCTGGGCGGGGGGACACCCCAGTCGGGGGGTGTAGGGCACGTGCCTATCCTGGTGTCACCCCCAGAGCTGGGCTGGGAGGGTGCCCGGGTGCGTGGCACGGCGGGGTGCCCCGGGGCAGGGCGAGGGCACTGCTGGGCAGGGCGGACGGGGTGACTGACATCTCCGGGGCAGGATCTGGCCCAGCCGGTAGCGGGGGATTCTTGGGATGGGACTCCTGGGAGGGTGCTGGTTTCTGCAGGATAGGGGGGATTCACATGGAGCAGCCCCAGAAGGGTCATGGCAGTGGGGCAGGGGCAACACCCATCCTGAGGGCCCCCCACACCCCAGGCAATGGGAGCCACCCTGGGGTGCTGGGGCAAAGGGCCCTTCCTGGGAGCAGGATGAGTGGAGTCTATTGGTCATGGAACCCTTGGGAAACAGGATGAGGGGTGTTAGTGGGGTCCCTGTGGGTCAGGGTAGTCATGGTAGCAGCATGGTGGGTGTCTATTGATCATGGAACCCTTGGGAAGCAGGATGAGGGGTGTCCGTGGGAGCCCCATGGATCAGGGTAGTCATGGAGCAGGATGAGGGGTGTCTGTGGGACCCCCATGGATCAGGGTGGTCATGGAGCAGGATGAAGGATGTCTGTGGGGTCCAAATGGGTCAAGGTTCATGGTGGTGGTGAGGTGGCCATGGGAGTTCCACCGTCCCAAGGGCGAGGTCCCATTCCATGGTATCCCATCCCAGACCTTGTCCCCAGTGCCAGCCCCACGGAGGCGGGGCCCAGTCCTTCCCGCCCCTGGCCGTGGGGCCCAGCCCCACAGCATTTAGGGACCCCCACCCTGAGCCTCAGCAGTGCCTGCCTGGCCTCGCGCTCCTCCAGGTTCCACACGAGCTCCCAGGTAAGCACTGCGGGGTCCCCAAAGCTGGCACTCCCTGCATGGCACCCCTGTGACACCCCCCATGCTGGTGGGGGCTGTGGGGCACAGGGGGTGTTCCCTCGAGGAAGGGTGGGTGGCTGGGCATGGAGAGGGAGAGGGTGACAGATGGGGGGCTGCAGCTCTGCCCCCCAGGTTTGGGGGTGTCTGGTCCCTGAGGTCCCCATGGGTGACCCTAAATCAGCAGGGCAGCCTGGGCAGGTCAGTGTCCAGAGGATGGCGATTATCCCGGGAATCCCAGGCATCTCCTAGGGCCTCTGGCAGCTGCTCTGGGCTGAGTCACCCCACAACCAGGACAGCCCCGAGCACCAAGCCGCTCTTCAAAGGTGCCGCGGGTGACTCCTCTTGGGTTCGAGCCGGCATCTCCAGCACTTCCATCCTGGCATAACCCACGCAGTGTCTGTCTCTCCCCAGGGCCACCACGCTCTCCATGGAGACTGGCAGCTCCTTCCAACAGCTTGGCATGCAGCAGCCCCTCGAGCCCCCCAAGCAGCAGCTCCTGGGCTATGGCAAGTGCAGCAGCACGGGCAGTGATCCTGGCAAAGATCCTGGGAAAGCTGCTGGGTGCAGTGGAAGCAGCGGGATCGGGAAGGGGCCAATGCCAATGGTCTGCAGCACTCCGTGGTGAGAGCAAGGGGCTGGGGGCAGGAGGGAGACAGGGAGGTGGGCAGGGGAAGCTGTGGCAGTGCCAGGGCAAAGGGGACCCCGGGTTAGTGCTGGGGGAAATGTCTGAGGTCTGTGAGCCACCATGTCCCAGCATGGCCCAAGGGAGAAGACAGGATCTGCAGGGAATGGTGCTGTGTTGGCTGCTCCCAGCAGCAATGGAGACCGGTGTGTGCAGACTCCTGTGCTGTCCCCAGGGAATCTGGGGTCCAGTTTGCTGCTGGAATGGGATAATATGGATTTGGGATGACATGAAGCTCTGAGGAGTTAGAATGGAGCTGGGTCCCCTCTAACACCCTCGTCCCTACAGTGGGAACCCCTACGCAGGGCTGGTGAGCCACCTGCGGGCATCCTGGCTCTCAGGGAAGACTCGGCCCATGGAATATCGTGTGGCACAGCTGGAGGCTCTGGGACGCTTCCTGGATGACAAGAAGCAGGAGATTCTGGAAGCCACTGAATTGGATATGGGCAAGGTAAGAGAGGCTGGGAACTGGGGGCTACCGGCATCACATCTTTCAAGTCCTTCATGCTCCCTTGTCTGGGTGTTGTATCCTTGTGAGGGTCTGGGCAGAGGGGTGTCTCTTCCTTGGGGTCCTGATTCCCCCTTGATGTGCTCCCAGGCTGGTGCATCTCTCAGTGCTGGATCTCTGCAGATCCAGGGATAGTGGAGGGACTGTGCTGTTGATCCCACCCCTGGTGCTCTGAAACCAGGCAAAGGCTCTGTTGGCCTCTCGGTGACTGTCTGAGGTGGAGGCGTTTCACACTCTGGTCTGCATCCTGGGGGTCCATGTGACCTCCACAAGGGTGACATCCTGGGGTGCTCCTTGCCAACCCGGCACGCCCAGGATTACTGGCATTGTGCAATGTGCTGGCACTGCACATTCCTGCCAGGGCCTCCAAGGGACTGGTTTCTCTGGCATGGTGGCATGGGCAGGGCTCTGGATATAGCTCGGGGTATTGTGGCATGCCAGGAGCTCCTGGATGATCTCCTGGAGATCCTCCTGATCTCCACACTATGGATAATTCTAGTGGTCACAGCTCATCATCTCTGGAAGTGCTGAAGGCCAGGTTGGATGGGGCTTGGAGCAACCTGGGCTAGTGGAAGGTGTCCCTGCCCATGATGGGGCAGAATTGGATGAGCTTCAAGGTCCCTTCCAACCCAAACCATTCCAGGATTCCATTATATAACCCTCACCTCTTTGTTCAGCATCAGTGAAGTGTCCATGCCCTCAGCAATGTCTTTCCCTGTCCTGCCATCTCCCAAGGCTCCTAATTGCCTTGTTTGTTGGAGGCGAGGCCTTCTCCTTCAGCCAGGCCTTGATAGGCATCAGTGCTCTGAGTGTGTCCATCATCTTTCCTAATTACTCCTAATTAGATCCGGTTGTCCAGTAATGAGCTGGTTATGCAGCCGGGCCCTCATAGCTAGATGGACACTTCACCTGCTGTTACGTAGCTGAGGTGGTGTCTCACCTCCAGTGGTGCCAGTTCCTCTCTGGTGCTGATGATTGGTGGCACTGGGATGACCTCAGACTTAATGTCCTATCTCACAACCTTTGTATCCCATCAAAATTCCTAATGAACCATCATCTTCCTTATCCTGGTGATGCCATCATCATCCTGGGTTGAGAATGGCCCCATTGCTTCACTCCATTACCTCACGTGCCTCCTGTGCTCTCGCCTTCAAGAGGGTTCTTGCAACTCCTGGCAGCTGCCTTTTGGGGACCTGAAGTTCTCTTGGTGGTAGAAGATCCTGGGAATCAGCAACCAGCCTTCCCAACCCCAAAGTGGTGTGGAGATGGGAAGAAGACTCCAATCCAGGGATGGTTTTGGGTTGGAGGAGTCCAAAATATGATGTCACAGCACAGGAGCTTTGCTCCCCCTGCTCCCCAGGTCATGAAGGGGTTCCATTGAGCCTGCTGGGCTATCCCTGGTGTCTTCACACTTCTCCTGCAAGGATGATATGGTCCCAATCTGTGCTCCGCAACTATCAAGAGGACCCACTTCTCCATCACAAGGGCTTTAATTAAGCTGTGGTTTTTATAACTTCCCTTTAGTCAAGGTCTTAAGACTGACTAAATTTAAGACTAAAAGTGCAGCTTTAGTCCACAGGCAGTGGAAGGGAGGTTAGGGCTTTGCTTCCTGCTTGAATATCCAAGTGGGAAGGATGCCTTCCACCAGGACCAGCTCTTCAGGAGCTTTGGTGACATTGCCTTGGCTCAGGATTCTGTTGCCAGTTCACAGTGCTGAGCTCGGGAATTTAGCAAATAGCATGAAAATTTTAAATTTTTGGGGTTTTTTTCCTTCTGGCCAAGTAACTATTTTCATAAAATTTCTGGGTCACTGATATTTCCTAGGAGTTACAGGAGGTGATGGAAACTTCTGCTGAAGAGATCCTCCTGCTGGTTCATGTTTGGAAGAGGGGAGAGATGCCTCCTGGGGTGATGGGATTGGTGTTGGGGTAATGGGGTCTGTGTTAGGGTGACAGGGTCAATGATGGGGTCAGTGATGTGGTGGCACTTCCATGATGTCTGTCCCCAGCCATCCTTTGAGGCTTTCTTCAGTGAGATCCTCCTCTGCAAGAATGAGCTCAATGTCACCCTCAACAACCTGTGCAACTGGATGAAGGATGAGCACGTGGACAAGAACCTGGTAAGAAGGAAGCTCTGGGGAAAGGGAAGTGGGGGAGAGGATTGCTGGTGAGGAAGGCAGTGCTGAGGTCATGTTCTTCCTCGAAGGTGATGCAGCTGGACTCAGCCTTCATCCGCAAGGACCCCTACGGGGTGGTGCTCATCATAGCGCCCTGGAACTACCCCATCCACCTCTTCCTGGTGCCCCTCATTGGGGCCATCGCTGCTGGTGAGCCCAAACTTCAGTCCCCTGGCCTGGAAGTGCCAGGGTGTCCCCAGGGGTCTCATGCCCAGAAGGGGTGGCGGTCACCATGTCACTGTGTTGATGTCCTGTTCATCTTCCTGCAGGGAACTGTGCCATCATCAAACCCTCAGAGATCTCCAAGAACACAGAGAGACTCGTTGCTGAAACGCTGAGCTGTTACCTGGACAGTGTGAGAAGCCCTTCTTGTCCTTGTCTGTTGTTCCTAGACCATGGTGTTCCCAACCCTGCCTCACACACACCATCCCCACACATCATCTATGTGCAGAACCTCCTTCCTCCATCCTCAGCCAATGTCCCAGCTTCCTGGGATGCTGTTGGTGGGGACACATGGTGACACAAGGGGATGTTTTCTGTTTCCCTGCAGGACTGCTTTGCTGTGGTGACCGGTGGTGTGCCAGAGACCACCAGGCTGCTGGAGAACAAGTTTGACTACATCTTCTTCACTGGTACGTCCCATGGGACAGAGCAGAGCCCTCCTGGATGTGGTGCCAGGATCTGTTGGAGGATCTGGGATGTGTATCTGAGGTCTGGTGGGACTCAGTGCCACATCCCAGAGCCGCACGATGGCTGATGGGATTCCCACCTCAATCCATGTTTTCCCTGCCTGCAGGCAGCCCCCCGGTGGGGCGAATTGTGATGACAGCCGCTGCCAAGCACCTGACACCGGTGACACTGGAGCTGGGGGGCAAGAACCCCTGCTATGTGTCCGACACCTGTGACGTGACCAACGTGGCGCGGCGCGTGGCCTGGGGCCGCTTCTTCAATGCGGGGCAGACCTGCATCGCGCCCGACTACCTGCTCTGCACCTTGGAGATGCAGGAGAAGCTCATGCCTGCCCTGCGTGAGGCCATCACTGAGTTTTTTGGCCCCAACCCCCGGGAATCCCCGGATTTTGGCCGCATTGTGAGTGACAAGCAGTTCCAGCGCCTGCGGGCGCTGCTGTGCAGCGGGCGCGTGGCCATCGGGGGACAGATGGACGAGGCCGGGCGCTACATTGGTGAGGCTTGGGGGTCACTCACATCTTGGTGAGCACATTGGGGGTTTTCAGGGTGTCTGCATACAGAGGGGAGGCTCTAGAGGGAAAAGAGTTTTAGGGGTGCTTGAAAGTGGGTCCTGAGGGGAGGTTTCATCTCCGACCTCTGTGCCTGGCTGATGCTATCCGGGTTTCCTCTCTGCAGCTCCCACGGTGCTGGCAGATGTGCTGCCCTCAGACCCTGCCATGCAGGAGGAGGTCTTTGGGCCCATCCTGCCCATCGTCGTCATCGCCAACATGGATGAAGCCATTGACTTCATCAACGCACGGCCACGGCCATTGGCTGTCTATGCCTTCTCCTGCGACAGCAAGGTGTGTCTGTGGAGCAGAAAAAGTGGGGAGGGAAGTAAGGCACCCGCTCCACGAGCCCCAGGACGTGCTCTGAAGGGTCTTTAGAGACCCGACACTCTGGGAACATCTGATGGGTAAAGTGGGTAATATTTGCCAAGCGCAAGCCCCTCATCTACCTTCTCTTCTCCCTCCCAGATTGTGAACCAGGTCCTGGAGCGGACGACCAGCGGAGGCTTCTGTGGCAACGACACCCTGATGCATGTGACACTGACCTCGCTGCCCTTCGGAGGCGTTGGTAGGTGTCCACTGGGACATGTCCTGGCCATTGGGAGCCAGGTGTGATCCGTGGCCTGAGCCATGGTGAGGAATGGGAGTTTCTTCCTGCAGCCAGTGTGGTTCTGGGCTGGATCCCTTAATGTCCCTCAGGAGCCAGGTTGTACCTCCATTCCAACTTTTGGGACAAAATAGTAGGAACAAAGTGCTTATGAAAACCTGGAGAACCTCTTACAGGATCTTGGAGAAGAAGAAATTTTTGGTCTGCAGAGGCACCAATTTTTGCTTTGTCAGGTGAAAAGTGAGGCTGCTTAGCCCCGGGCTGTGGGTGCAGCACAGTCCAGGGATACAGGAATACAGGAATGTTGTTTCCCAGAATACTTCTGGATGACTTGATCTCTTCCCAAAATATTTCTGGGATAAGTCCCTTCATTTGGTGCTGCCCTTGCTCAGCATCTCTGTCGGGGCTGGGATCTGAGTCAGACATAATGAAACACCCAGACAATTAATTCTTCACCTGCCTGTGGCTCAGGGAACAATTTTTTGTACTTCTCATTCCGTAACTTATCTTAATTGGGAATGATTCAGACCAACCACCTTCAATTATTAGGTAAAGCCATTTTAGAGCAGGTGAAGGGGCTGAAGTCATTGGGGTGCGATGGCACCAAAGCTTCCATGAGAAGTCACTTAACCTCTGGTTAAACCAGCCACAGGAACTGGGAGAACTGGTGTTGCCAATGTGGCTCCAGGCTTCCAGGCTTTTAGAGTTCCGGGAAGAGGGTCGAACAGCTGCAGCCGTGGGGAGATACGGTGGAGCATCATGGAGTGAAATCAAGACTTGCAGAACCCAGCAAAGCTTGTGTAGATAAATGGAGGTGGGTAAAAAGGAGATGCTGGGGCCTCCAAACTGCTGAGCTGCAGCAAGAGTGGCTGGACTGAGCATCCGTATACCTGGAGGAGGCACTGGAAAAATGGAATTCCTCCACCATGTCTGCTGATCAGAAAATCCTGCAGGTGTCTTTTTTCCTCATTTTGATGCTTGGAGAAGGCATCATCAGGAGCAGTCCCATCCTGAGCATGGACCTGTCCTGTGTGTTCCAGGGAACAGTGGCCTGGGCAAATACCATGGGAAGTTCACCTTTGACACCTTCTCCCTCCACCGTGGCTGCCTGCACCGGAACATGGGGCTGGAGACGCTCAACACCCCACGCTACCCACCCTACACCCAGCAGAAGTTGGGGCTCCTCACGACCACCTTCGAGGTGAAGCGCAGGGGCACCTGCACCCTGCTCTGAGGCTGCCATGCCCTGCTCTGGAGATGCCACGGAGTCAGCGGGAAGAACTGGAACTGTCCCACTCTCCCTCTTCATCGCACTCCCCACTTCCTTCCTCACTGTGTCCCTTGCCTCGCTGGAGCATGTCAGACAGCCAGGATGGACATCCTCTCCTGCACCCTTTGTGGCCTCTGCTTCAAACCATTTTCCAGGACACAGATGAAATGACCAAAATCTTTTTCTTAGTCCAAACTTCTCTTTCTGCTGGAGAAGCGCTCCCATCAGTCCCATCTCCCCTCACACGGACTTTTCCTTTGGAATGAACCTCTGTCCCTCCTCGCTGTTGCTCTTTGCTCCGTGTAACTCTGCCTGTAGTAAAGACTTTGCATCAAACTCTCTCCCAGCCTCTCTTTGTGCCTCCCTCCTCTGGTCTGTGGGGTGCTGGGAGGGTTGGGGGGCGTTCCCTGCCCCAAGCAATCATAGCTGGAAGGGAGGTGTGGCAGGGCAGGCAGCCAAGGGGAGGGACGGGCATCCAAAGGGCAGGACAGGAAGCTGGCAGCCACCCTGTTAGCTGAGAAGAGGGAAGTTGTGGTTGCTAACCCCAGTGCAACCATCCCACGCTGCACCTGTGGGAGCATGGAGACTGGAACTGTCTTCCCGCAGCTTCCTGAGAGCGAGGCCAAGAGAGCCCCCGGGGGCGATGGTGGGAACGGGAGTGTGGATGGTGACGCCCTGAGGTGAGAGTGTGGAGGGACAGACGGGTGGCAGGAGGGGTCCCGGTGCTCCATCCTCTCCCTGGAGTGGCACCTGCATGCTCTGAGGAGCTGGGATGGGGCTGGCATCCCTCTAACACCCCTGTCCCCACAGCAGGAACCCCTATGCAGGGCTGGTGAGCCACCTGCGGGCATCCTGGCTCTCTGGGAAGACTCGGCCCATGGAATATCGTGTGGCCCAGCTGGAGGCTCTGGGACGCTTCCTGGATGACAAGAAGCAGCAGATCATGGATGCCACTGCCTCTGACTTGGGCAAGGTGAGAGGGGACAGGAGCAGGAGGACTTGGTGGCCAGGGGAGCTGAGGGGCTCCCACGGCCTCATTGGGTTCTCCAGCTCTGCCTCGGGCTCACAGCCTCTGGATTTGGGAGGCTGAGATGAAGCATGTCACTGTCACCATACACCAAAGTCCATCCTTGCTCTGCCACAGACAGAGGGCGTGGTGGGGGGCACCTTGACAGGGATAACCATTCCCACACCCACCAGCCTCAGTTTCCCTCTTCCCTGGGCAAATTAATCCCAGATTTCTGTCCCTGCTCCCTGCCCTGAACTTCCCACCTGATGTCAGCCCCCCTTTCCTCCCACGGGCCTCATCCAGGCTGTGACTCTCTGAGCCTGGATCCCTTGGCTCTGCAGCCAGAGCCTTAATACCACACGGGCTCATTATCTTCTCTTCCCCAACCTAGTCCCTTTGGACACCCTCCCTATTCTTCCTGTTGTCTAGGTGAATGGGATCTGCATAGGTTTTCCTATTTTTAAGCAATCAGTGCTTAAAAGCATCATGTTGCAGACACAGGGGGTGCTCAATGCCCTTAGGGATTTGAATCCAGCATGGGATGTAGAGGGCTTCAGTCCCCAAGTCCTGGGCATAACACGACGGAGCATTGGGATAAGAGCTGCAGGATATGCCAAGGTCACATGTTGCATCCTTGGAGTCTGCAGGCACCCTTTGAAACTGAATTATCTGAGATCCTCATGTGCAAGAACGAGCTCCATGAGACCCTGAGCAACCTGTCCCGCTGGATGAAGGATGAGAAGGTGGACAGGATTCTGGTGAGAGGGAAGAGGAGAGAGAGGATGGGAGGCAGAGCTGGGTGGGATGGTGGTGCAGGGTGGGACCTGATGTGGTGGGTGTCCCACAGGCGGTGCAGCTGGACTCAGCCTTCATCCGCAAGGACCCCTACGGGGTGGTGCTCATCATAGCGCCCTGGAACTACCCCATCCACCTCTTCCTGGTGCCCCTCATCGGGGCCATCGCTGCTGGTGAGCCCAAACTTCAGTCCCCTGGCCTGGAGGATCCCAGCAGTGCCAAGCACTGGTGAGGGCACTTCATCCACAGTGGGGCTGGCTGACACCATGTCACAGCTCCAACATCTTATCTGTCTTCCCCAGGGAACTGTGCCATCATCAAACCCTCTGAGGTGTCCAAGAAGACAGAAACACTTGTGGCAGAAGCGCTGCCCAGCTACCTGGACAAGGTGGGACACTCTACCCATCCCTGTGGCATGGTGGGGCACCCCTGCACACACAGGGCTGTGCTCTGAGCTGGCCTTACACACCAGCTCCGGTTTCATATACTGCCCAACTTCCTTCCTCCACGCCCAGCCAGTGTCCCAGCCTCCCAGAGTGCTACTGGTGGGGACAGATGGTGACAAGAGGGGGCCTTCCTCATTTCCTTGCAGGACTGCTTTGCTGTGGTGACTGGTGGTGTGCAGGAGACCACCAGGCTGCTGGAGAACAAGTTTGACTACATCTTCTTCACTGGTATGTCCCATGGGACAGAGCAGAGCCCTCCTGGATTTTGTATGAGGAGAAAGACGGGTTCCTTCCAGACATCCCTGGAGAAGAAGGCAGGGATTGGGTTGGAGGATCTGGGATGTGTATCTGAGGTCTGGTGGGACTCAGTGCCACATCCCAGAGCCGCACGATGGCTGATGGGATTCCCACCTCAATCCATGTTTTCCCTGCCCGCAGGCAGCCCCCCGGTGGGGCGGATTGTGATGACAGCCGCTGCCAAGCACCTGACACCGGTGACACTGGAGCTGGGGGGCAAGAACCCCTGCTATGTGTCCGACACCTGTGACGTGACCAACGTGGCGCGGCGCGTGGCCTGGGGCCGCTTCTTCAATGCGGGGCAGACCTGCATCGCGCCCGACTACCTGCTCTGCACCTTGGAGATGCAGGAGAAGCTGCTCCCAGCCCTGCAAAAGGCCATCATTGATTTCTATGGCCCCAACCCCCGGGAATCCCCGGATTTTGGCCGCATTGTGAGTGACAAGCAGTTCCAGCGGGTGCAGAGGCTGCTGTGCAGCGGACGCGTGGCCATCGGGGGACAGACGGACGAGGCCGAGCGCTACATCGGTGAGGCTTGGGGGTCACTCACATCTGCATCCTTGCATGGAGCACATTCCAGGTTTGGAGAAGATTATGAGGGGAACCGGGTGCTTGGGCAGGTGGTTTTTGGTACAGGAGATGTGTCCTGGGGGATCACCAAGGTGCCATCTCCGACTTCTGTGCCTGGCTGATGCTGTCGGATTTCTTCTCCGCAGCTCCCACCGTGCTGGTGGATGTGCAGCCCTCAGATCCTGTCATGCAGGAGGAGATCTTTGGGCCCATCCTGCCCATCATCATCATCACCAACATGGATGAAGCCATTGACTTCATCAACAGCCGGGAGCGGCCCTTGGCTGTCTATGCCTTCTCCTCGGATGACAAGGTAAATCCAAGCTAGGACTACACCTGCCCTGTGCTCCTTGGCAGCTGTATCCAGCCATGTTTGTGCTCCAAGTGTTTCCCTTACAGCACACAGCCCTAGTCAGGGGGTTTGTGTTTGGAATTAGTGGAATGGGGTGGGAGACCCATGTCTCATGTTTTTCATGTCACTCCCAGGTGGTGAACCGGGTCATGGAGCGGACAAGCAGTGGTGGCTTCTGTGGCAATGACACTATGATGCATGTGACACTGCCCTCACTGCCCTTTGGAGGCATTGGTAGGTCCAAAATCCCCAACCCTGGCCGTTGGGAGCCAGGTGTGATCCCACCCATGGTCAGGAAGGGTCTCAGGAGGAACGCTCAGCTCCAGAGGGCTCAGTAGTCCATAGGGAAATTCTCCTCCAGAAGGCCCTTTGCTTCATCTTGGGCTCTTGGGCTTTGCTGGACACCCATGGAGCACCCTGAAGTTCTTTCTCTCCATATTCCCCATCCCAAGCTCTGTGCTCCCTGGATCCATGGAAATGTGGATTACCACACAGGGAATCAGAGCTTGAAGCAACCTGGTCTAGTGGGAGGTGTTCCTGCCCATGGCAGGGGGGGTGGAACTGAATAGTCTTTAAGGCCCTTTCCAACCCAAACTATCCTGGGATTCCATGATGGAGACACTTGCTTTTTATGGGATGATCTCCTCTACCAGCTCCTGTTTTCCACTCCTGTTTTCCACCTTTTTTCCTCTCTTCCCACTCAGCTGGCTAGGAGGCATCAGTGACTTCCCTTTATCCTGGGGCTGCTGATGTGTGAGGAACTGCACCCAAGGCATCACCCTAACCATGATTAGCATTTTATCAGGAAGACTGACTGGCTCAGGCTGACTCATGGCATTTTATCCCATCTGTTACTAAATCATGTGTGGATTTTGTTACTTTTTGCCAGCCTGCCTGGCTTTCCTGTGCTTGTTCCTGGCCAGCCAGCTTTCACCTCCCGACATTGATCCCTGGTGCCACCTTGCCAAAGGCACCTCGGCCATTGTGCCTCTCCACCCCTGCAGTCTTGCCCCCTTGCAGCAGGGCTGGATCCAGCATGGATGGGATGACTTTTGGAGGGTATTCCTGTGGTAGGGAAGCTCATCTGGTGGGAGCATCACCTCATCGGTGACACCCATCCAGTTGCTAAACATCTTAATTGAAATGGTAAAATCCACTGAGGAGAGAGTTTTGGGGAATTTCTCCACCTTCCAGCCTGATCTTCCCACTCCAAACATCCACTTGGGTGAGCACTTTGGATCATGGTCCTCTTTGGGTCACATTCCTGGGAAGCTCATCCATGGCTTGGAAAGCAGCTGGGTGAAGGAGTGGTGCTGCTTTCACAGAGCTGGGAGCCTAATTTTGGGTTCTTTGACCCAAAAGATGACCAGATCCAGCTGCCCACCGGGGTGCTGTGCTGTGTATTGCAGGGAACAGCGGCCTGGGAACGCACCACGGCAAGTTCAGCTTTGACACCTTCTCCCACGCCCGTGGGTGCCTGAAGCGTGGGATGGGCCAGGAGCCCCTCAACGCCCCGCGCTACCCCCCCTACAGCCAGAGGAAATTCGGGATCATCCAGGCTGCTTTAAAGACGGCACGTGTGAGTGACTGCACCCTGCTCTGATGGTGTCTACATCCCACTCAGGACATCTCTTGCTGCTGGTCCTGGTGCTCAGCTGCAATGAAAGGTGTTTCTCAACATCCTGTGTGCTTCCCTTTCACTTCCCTGCACCCCTGCTCACCCCAAGAGTCCCTTGTCCCCCACATCTCCCTCCATTCCAGTCCCATATCCCTCTTTTCTGACTGTTTGGGGCTTTATTTCCACTGGTACCACGAGAGCAGAAGGGTCTCCTGTGCCCCTCATTGTGCACTCTGCCTTGAGAAGGTCCACAAGAACTCCCTAATCCTAAATCCTTGAGCTGGGACGATTCTGGTTTCTCCTGCTCTATGATCCCAGTCTCCTTTGCCCCACGATATCAGTGTCCTTTGCCCTGTGTTCCCAGTTTCTCCTGCTCCATGATTCCAAGTTTCCTTTGCCCCATGTTCCCGTTTATCCTGCCCCATGATCCCAGTTTCCTTCACTCCATGCTGCTCCATTTTGGGGGGCTGCTTGTGCCAGTAAAGGGATACCCATTCCTGCTAGGCTGTCTTGGCTGAATCCCACGGGGATTTCGCTGGGTGGATGGATGGGGAGAACGGGACGAGGCAGCTGAGACAAAGACAGTTTAACAGGGAATGGGAACCATCCCTGATGCCCGCATCCCTGTGCCGGCCCTGAGGGGTCGGGGCCAGCGCTGAGCCCGTCAGAGGCAAAGCCGATCTTTGTAGTGAATCCAAGTACAAAGGATTCACTGGGCTGCTCCAGCTTCGAGACCGTCCGGCAGCCGTGGCCGGAGCTGCTCCAAAAACGGGACGGAGAGCGCCGGAGGCTCGGGAAGCCCTGGAGGAGCAGGAGCCTCCGCGCCGGCACCGCAACCGCGCGCCTCCGCCATAAACACGCGCTTCCGCCCCTTCCCGCCCCACCAATCACCGCGCAGCACGGCCGCGTTCCGCCCAATCAGCGACGCTTCTTCCTCTTTCTTCCCGCCCCCTCGCCCTTTGCATGACTCCCACCAATGAGAAGCGCGTCCGCCGTCCCTCGCCCCGCCCACGACGCGCCGCCGTACGCGCATGCGCAGTGCCCGCCGGGGCGAGCAGGGGTCAGGACGGCGGAGGGCCCTTGGGGCAGGTGAGGTGCGAGGGGGGCCCGGGGGGCGGCCCGGGGGGACCGGGGACGGCCCGGGGCTGCGGTCACCCCCGGTGGCGTGTGGTGGGCACCCAAATCCCACCTGGGGCAGAGGGGGCGGCCCGGACACTGCGCTACCCTCCGCCGCCATCCTCTCCGAAGGGACACACACAGGCTGAGCGGGGACTTGGGGGGTGACAGGAAGGATCGGTCCCGCGGGGGGGCTCAGGTGGGTGCGGGGCGACGGGGGGGAGGACCGTGGGGACGGATATGGGGAGACACGTGGGTCCCTTGGAGGGGTCAGGACATCAGGGCCCCTGGATCCTTAGCGGTGGGATGGGGAGGGGACACCTGGGTGTCCCTGAGGGGTGCGGGTCCCTTGGGGGAACAGCTGGGTCCCTTACAGGGGGTGGACAGGATACTTGGGGGATGCACTCGGGTCTCTTAACAGGGGGCTGCAAGGAGGGATAGGATGCCTGGGTGCCTTGAGAGAGGTTGGAAGAGGAAACGGGATGCTTAGATCCCTGGGGGAAAGCACTGGGGGTTCTTTGTGGACTGTTGGGACAGGAGTGCCTGGGGGTCTGAGTCTCTTTGGGTGGAGGAGTGGGGATCAGGGTGCCAGTGTCCCTGATGGGAAGTGGGGGCCCCTGGCTGCCCCAGTCCCTTACTGGTATTTGCTGAGGTTCCCTCTGCCCCCCAGGACCGGCCATGGCAGCGCTGCGACTGCTGTACCAGGCTGCCCGTGCAGGTGAGGTCACCCAGGAATCCCCAAACCTCCTGAACCCCCCAAACCCCATCGTGGCCCTGCTGACCCTCCTCTCCCTCCCCAGGCCCCCTGGCCCCACTGGGCTCCCTGCGCCCGCTCAGCACCAGCACCCCCAGGGACTGTTACAGTGAGTACAGCCATGCCACCCCCCAGGGGGCCCAGCTCCCACCCCAGGGCTCTGCAGGGTGGGCACAGCTCCCCTCTTCCCACAGAGTACGTCAACATCCGGGAGCCGGCCATGGACATGCGATCCATCACCGACCGCGCCGCCCAGACCCTGCTCTGGACTGAGCTCGTCCGAGGTGAGACCCTGCTCACCCTCCTCATTTGTGGGGTGACCCCTCCCTCCCAAATACGCCATAACTCCTCTTTCTCCCCCGCAGGCCTGGCCATGACCCTGAGCTACCTTTTCCGTGAGCCGGCCACCATCAATTACCCGTTTGAGAAAGGCCCACTGAGCCCACGGTTCCGCGGGGAGCACGCGCTGCGCCGGTACCCGTCCGGGGAGGAGCGCTGCATCGCCTGCAAGCTCTGCGAGGCCGTGTGCCCGGCACAGGTGAGACTTCCTCCCCCTCCTCCCCCTCATCCTCCTCACCTGGGGCTCCGGCCGTGATGGTGTCCCCGTGCCAGGCCATCACCATCGAGGCCGAGCCCCGCGCCGATGGCAGCCGCCGCACCACGCGCTACGACATCGACATGACCAAGTGCATCTACTGCGGGTTCTGCCAGGAGGCCTGTCCTGTGGATGCCATCGTGGAGGTGAGTGGGGCCTGCAGGAGGGACTGCAGGGACTCCCCTGTCCTGCCACAGTGACCCCAAGGGTGACCTGTCCCATCCCGGCAGGGCCCCAACTTCGAGTTCTCGACGGAGACGCACGAGGAGCTGCTCTACAACAAGGAGAAGCTGCTCAACAACGGCGACAAGTGGGAGGCCGAGATTGCAGCCAACATCCAGGCTGATTACCTGTACCGGTGACGGCCCCACCCGCCCCCCAAATAAAGTGTTTGGGGGTTCTCCCCCTCTGCTGGCACTGTGGGTGCCAGCCCCTTCCCATAACTCTGTGTCTTTTCCTTTCCAGTGTTGGGGGCAGAGCCCCTGACCCCTGGGGGGACCCCACCTGGGTGTGTGATTGTGTTTTGGGGAGGAGGATGTGGGTCCTGGGGGTGCTGGCACCAGTGCTGGGGTAGGGAATGGTTTGCAGAGAAAGGTGTGGGAGGTGGAAGGGGGGGAGGTAAGGATGGAGGCACAGTGCTGGGGGGATTTAGGAATCTGGGAGGGTCATTTCCAGCTTCTGAGGGCAGCCAGGGTGGGATGGCCTGGTGATCCTGGCAAGAGGGGTTCACAGTGGTACTGGTGTGAGGGTCCCATTAGTGCCTGTGATCTGGGTAATCCCAGTAGAGGGTCCTGATGGCCCCAGTGGGGGAGCCTCTGGTGGTACTGGATGGGTGTCCCAGTGATGCTGGTGTGTGGGTACCAGCGTGGGGTGCCTGGCAAATCTGTGGTCCCACAGTGGTACCAGTGTGGGGGTCCCGATGATCCCAGCAGGGAGATCCCAGTGCTACGAGTTGTTAGGACTTGTCCCTCGAAGGTGAGAGTAACATGGGCAGATTAGGGTGAAAGGACTCTTAATGATTGGTGTTTATAAGTATATATGTGTAGGGTTTATTTAGGTGGCAATGGAAAGCAGGTTTGTGGGTGTTTTGGTCATTATTATCTACAGTAATACAGCTACATGAAAGCATAAAAAATGTTACTTTAAAGAAATGTCTTAAGAGAAAAGAGGAAAAAAGAACTGAAAGATAAGGGGAAAAAAAACAAATCACCCC
Organism: Zonotrichia albicollis; assembly: GCF_047830755.1. Lineage (NCBI taxonomy): Eukaryota > Metazoa > Chordata > Aves > Passeriformes > Passerellidae > Zonotrichia > Zonotrichia albicollis. The sequence goes on from NC_133824.1 coordinate 47,091,624, forward strand.
TGACAAATCTTGTGACTTGGTTGTTGCAATAGTTGTCCCTTGGTCGAAGTGATGGTCTAGATCTGTCAGCGGTGGGGGAGGAAGCCCACAAAACACAAAGTCTGATGGGTTAAAATGCAGTCAGGCTCTGGGGGAATGCCCAGGTTTCAGTCCTCTGGTGAAAGGTCTCAGAAATGAGTCTGGGAACGCTTCGGGGCTCTTTGATGCTCAGTGATCTCCTTTCAGCTGCCTCTCACGGCGGCGCAGTTCAGCCTTCCTTCCTCCGGAGGGGAAGCATTAGAACTGAGCCAGTTGTGCAAGGGAGAGCCAGAGCGTGACGAGAAGGCCGATTGCGCCTTGCAGGATGCAGGCAGTGATAGTTCACCCCCTTTGTGTTATGCAGACTGGGCAGTAGCACCCCAAACCTCTTCTCTCCAGGGATGCCAATCTGGCCCCAGCAAAGCACCCCGGCTCCGGCACAAATGGGGGTTGTTTGGAGTAATTACTCACTGACAGTCCGGTCTCACACCGGTGCGGGCGTCCTGCTGATTGTCGCGGACGGTTTTCCGGCTCCGGGAAATGTTTCCCATTTCCGTCCTCCTCGGGGGTTGTTGCGGGGGTCCTGTCTCCGAGGGGCCGCTCCCCACGCGGTGCGCTGTGTCCCGGGGAACGGGTTTGCTGGGGGGCGGCGGGGCCGGGCCGGCCGGTCCCTCCCCGGGGCCGGGCTCTTCCTGGGGAAGAGGAAGTGCTGGATCCCGGCCGAGCCCGGCGCGGGGGGGGGCACGGCCGGGTGGCTCCGAAGAGGGTCCGGCCCGGGGCGGTCCCGGGGCGGGGAATGCGCCGGCCCTGACTCAGAGGCAGCTGAATGGGGCAGGGGAAGGGGGGGTTTCGAAAGTACTTTGCCAGCCGGGTGCCGGGCACAGCCGCGTGTGCCTGAGCGGGCCGGCTTCCCACGGTCGCAGCCCGGTTCCGTGTCCGCAGCCGCCGAGACAGCGAGGCGACCTCTGCCCTCTTGTCCCCCTTTCCCGCCCTCACGCCTGAGGAAGCTCTCAGTGTCCCATCCTCATCCCACCCCGTTCCCTCCTGTTCCGTTCTGTCCCGTCCCCAGGTGTGTGCGCTGACACCTCCGCAGCCCGGGCCGGACCGGGCGTCTCGGGGGTGCCATGGGGTCCCTGTTCCGCAGCGAGGAGGTTTGCTTGGCCCAGCTCTTCCTGCAGTCGGCTTCTGCCTACAGCTGCATCAGCGAGCTGGGGGAGCGCGGGCTGCTGGAGTTCAGAGACGTGAGTAGGGGCTGGGGGCCTCTTGGGGTGTCTGAGGTGAGGGGGTTCGGCTGGGTGGGCCTGGGTGCTCTGGGTTTGGGGTGCTCTGTGTCAGGGGGTTTGGTCTGCTCTGGTTTGGGGTGCTTGTTCTAGGGTGCCGTGGGAACAGGGAAGTTGGTCAGGCTGTGTTTGGTGCCTGGGCTGCTTGTTCCCCCGGGTGCTGAACCCCCCAGTGCAGTGTGGGGCCATGCCTTGACCCCCGCAGCTGAACCCCAAAGTGAGCCCCTTCCAGCGGCGCTTCGTGGGCGAGGTGCGGCGCTGCGAGGAGATGGAGAAAACCTTCAGTGAGTGCCGCGGGCTGACTTTGGGGGGCTTCTCAGGGGACCGCCCGGCTCGGCCCCTCAGTGTGACCGTGTCTCTCCGTTCTCCAGCCTTCCTGCAGCAGGAGCTGCGCGCCGCGGGGCGGGTGCCGGGGCCGTGTCCCGAGAGCCCGCGGGCGCCGGCGGCGCGGGAAGCGCTGCGGGTGCAGGAGCAGTCGGAGCAGCTGGCGCAGGAGCTGCGGGAGGTCAGCCGGAACCACGCGTCCCTGCGCGGCCGCCTGCGGGACCTGCGGCAGTGCCTGCACGTCCTGCGCGAGGGACAGCGCTTCACCAGCCAGCCGGTGGGTCCGGGGGTCCCCGCCCGCCTGGGGGTGCTGCCTTGTGCCTCAGTTTCCCCCGGGCTCATCCCTCTGCTCCGCATTGCCGCAGGCCCCCCTGGGCACCCCGCCGCGGCCACCGGCGCTCTCGGAGCGTGAGCCCATCCTGGACCCCTCCGTGCACCAGCACCTCGAGCGCAAGATCAGGTGAGAGGGGGAACGCTGTGGGGCGGGGGTGGAGAGGGGCTCTGGGGCAGTGGTATGGCCGTGGGGCAGCTGGGAAACTGCGGGATACGGCTTGTAGATGACCTTTGGGGCAGCGGTGCAGCCACGGGGCGGTTTGCCTATCCCAGCACTGCTGCTGTGTCTCTGCAGCTTCGTGGCCGGCGTCATCCACCCGTGGCGAGTGACGGCCTTCGAGCGGCTGCTGTGGCGCGCCTGCCGTGGGTACCTGGTGGCCTCCTTTGTGGAGATGCCCGAGCCGATGGAGGACCCGGTCACGGTGAGGCAGCACCCGGGGGTGGGCTGGCACGGCTGTGGTGGCTGGGACACCAGGGTGACACGGACTGTGCTGTCCCCAGGGTGAGAGCATCACCTGGGTCATCTTCCTCATCTCCTACTGGGGCGAGCAGATTGGGCAGAAGATCCGCAAGATCTCGGACTGGTGAGTGGCCGTGTATCCTCCACAGGGAGGTTTATTTAGTAACACCCACTCTGGACCCTGCTGTGGGCCCGGGCTGGGCAGCCCTGACACCCCTGACACGGCAATGTCCCTCTGTCCCAGCTTCCACTGCCAGGTGTATACGTACCCGGAGAGTGAGGCCAGCAGGACGGAGGCCATTACCAGGCTGCATGGGCAGATCCAGGAGCTCAGCGTGGTGAGCTGGGTGCCATGAGGGGATGTGGGGGCCACGCTTGGATTGCCATCCCTGACACAGGTGCCCGCAGACGCTGGAGGAGACGGAGAAGTACCTGGCGGAGGTGCTGGACAAGGTGGCGCAGGTGCTGCCCACTTGGCGCGTGCAGGTGCAGAAGATGAAGGCCATCTACCTCGTCCTCAACCAGTGCAGCTTTGATGTCACCAAGAAGTGCCTCATCGCCGAGGTCTGGTGCCCTGTGCGGGACCTCACCCAAGTGCAGGAAGCCCTGCGCCAGGGATCTGTGAGTGGCTCTGTGTCCCTGTGTCCTTGCACCAGGGATTGTTCAGTCTATCCATGTGCTTGTTCTGAGGTTGCTCAGTTGTCGTTGTGTCAGGGGTTGCTCTGTGTTCCCATGTCCTTGTGCCTGGGTTTCTTGGTGTCCCACGTTTTCATGTCAGGGGTTTGTTGGTGTCCCCATGTCCTCATGCCAGGGCTTGTTCTGTGTCTCCATGTCCTTTTTGTGGGGTTGCTCAGTGTCCCCATGTCTTCATGCCAGAGGTTGCTTGGTGTCCCCGTGTCCCCTCATCATGATGGAGCATGTGCCAGGCTGGGGGGGATTGTGGGGTGGGTGCCAAGACCAAGCTCTGGGTGCTGGTGCCAGGAACGGGGGTGTTGTGGGCTGGGTGCTAGGGGCAGGCTCCACATGCGGGGCAGGGGAGTGCCAGGGGTGCCAGGATCAGGTTCTGGGTGCTGTTCCCGCAGTACCAGAGCGGCTCCAGCGTGGAGTGCTTCGTGCAGCGCGTCCCCACCTCGGAGAGCCCCCCCACCCTCATCCGCACCAACAAGTTCACCTCCGGCTTCCAGAGCATCGTGGACGCCTACGGGGTGGCCAGTTACCAGGAGGTGAACCCCGGTAAGGCCCCCTGGCACCCCCTGAGCCCCAGGCTGAGAGGGGACACCTTGTGTAATGCAGTCCCTGTGTCCCACAGCACCCTACGCCATCATCACCTTCCCCTTCATCTTCGCCATCATGTTTGGGGACGTGGGGCACGGGCTGCTCATGTTCCTCTTTGCGCTCTGGATGGTGCTGTACGAGGACAGCCCCCGCCTGCGGCAGGGCACCAACGAGGTGGGGGCACCAGGGAGGGGTGGCATGCAGTTACAGACATGGGATAGCGTGGGGGAGTGGAGCAGGGTTGGAGGTGTGGGACATGGTTGGGGTTATGGGATGGGACTGGATGATACAGGATGGGGCTGGTGGCTCGGAACAGGGTTGGTATGGGTCAGGGTGGTGCTGTGGGAAGGGAGTGGTGTGGGGCAGGGGAGGTGGTGTGGGACATGGGAGCTGTGTTTGCCCCCCCCCCCAGATCTGGCTGATGTTCTTTGAGGGGCGCTACCTCATCTTGCTCATGGGTGCCTTCTCCATCTACACCGGGTTCATCTACAACGAGTGCTTCAGCAAAGCCACTGCCATCTTCCCCTCTGCCTGGAGTGTGGCCACCATGGCCAACCACTCCTCCTGGAGGTGGGGTCCCACCCCGTGCCCCCTGCCCGGGTCCCCCTCTTCCTGCTGGCACTGACACCCCTCTCTCTGCCCCCAGCGCTGCGTACCTCGCCACCCACCCCTCGCTCACCCTGGACCCCAATGTCACCGGTGTCTTCCAAGGGCCATATCCGTTTGGGATCGACCCAGTGAGTGTCCCATGGGGATGACAACAAGGTGGGACCCTCTGTGGGTGCAGAGTCTCACCCACCTTGTTTGTGACAGATCTGGAGCTTGGCCGCCAACCACCTCAACTTCCTCAACTCCTTCAAGATGAAGATGTCAGTGGTGCTGGGCATCGTGCACATGGGCTTTGGCGTCGTGCTGGGGGTCTTCAACCACGTGTGAGTCCCTGGGCTGCACCCACGGGCTCTGGTCATGCTAAGGGGGCTGGGATTGGACTCACCTGGGTAGGATGGGGTGGCAGCTGGGGTCCTGTACCCCTGCACCTCAGTGAGTACCAAGGATGTGCGTGGGTGGGAAGGGACAGGCTGAGAACGGCCAATGTCTTCCCACCCAGGCACTTCCAACAGCGGCACCGGCTGGTCTTGGAGTTCCTCCCAGAGATGATTTTCCTCCTGGCTCTTTTTGGCTACCTGGTCTTCCTCATCTTCTACAAGTGGATCAAGTTCAGTGCTGCTGAGTCCATGGTGGCCCCCAGCATCCTCATCCACTTCATCGACATGTTCCTCTTCACCTCCAATGCCGAGAACCTCCCGCTCTACCCAGGGCAGGTACCACCCACTGCCCTGGCAGACACCTACTCCCTACCCTGACTGGGAGAGTGGGAGTCAGGAGTGGGGGTAGACCCCAAAATGCTGTCCTTGTGCCCCAGGTGCCAGTGCAGATGGTGCTGGTGGTGCTGGCGCTGGCGTCGGTGCCCGTCCTGCTCCTGGGGACGCCGCTGTACCAGTGGTGCCGGCAGGGTGCCCCGAGGACGGTAAGGCCAGGAGCCGTGGGGGGCTCCATGGGGGTCACAAGGAGGTCTCACTGTGGGTGCTGTCCTGGTGCAGCCGCTGGCCACGGGGGAACAGGAGCCGCTGCTGGAGGGGCAGGAGGCTGGGAACTCTGTCAATGCCATCACAGAGGATGTGGAAAGAGGAGGGCACAGCCCTGACGCTAAGGTGAGGAGCATCCAGGCGGGCTTTGGTGGTGGGATGAGGGTGTCTATTGTCCCAGCTGATGTCCCATGTCCCCTCCCTCCCTGCAGCACGTGGACTTTGCTGAAATCTTCATGCATCAGGCTATCCACACCATCGAGTACTGCCTGGGCTGCGTCTCCAACACCGCGTCCTACCTGCGGCTCTGGGCGCTCAGCCTGGCACACGCCCGTGAGTCCCCCTGGTACCCCTGTCCCACTCAGAGCCAGGCAGACCCTCACTCCCCCCTCCTGGTCTTGTCCCTCCCTTTCCCAGAGCTCTCCGAGGTCCTGTGGACCATGGTGATGCGGAATGGCTTCGTGGGGCTGAGCTACGTGGGCGGCGTGGTGCTGGTGCCCGTCTTCGCCGCCTTTGCCGTGCTGACCGTGGCCATCCTGCTGGTGATGGAGGGACTCTCTGCCTTCCTCCACGCCCTGCGCCTGCACTGGTGAGCCCCCTAAGCTGATGGGTTCCTGGGTGGGTCTGGAGGGACGTGACAGGCCCCCCAGAGCACTCCTCAACCTCCTCTTCTTGCCAGGGTGGAGTTCCAGAATAAATTCTACGTGGGTGCCGGGTACAAGCTGTGCCCCTTCGCCTTTGCCCCGGACACCTGGGAATAGCCGTGCCAAGGGGATTTCAGGGGCTTGGAACATCGGCTGTGCCCTAAATTCCCCCCCACTGGACCCCTGGAGCCTCCTTGGTGGTGAATAAAGCCATCCCTGTGCCTCCCCCCAGCTCTGCGTTGCCATTGCTTGGGTAGGAGGTGCAGGGGGTGCTTGGGGGTGCCCCCGTCACTGCTGGCTGTAGCCAAAGGTGGGGGCTGCGGTGGGGCCGTAGGTGCTGAGCTGGGGGAAGGCGGGCAGGGGGTAGGGCAGGGTGCGGGGTTTGGCTCCCACACAGACACCAGGGGGGCAGGTGAGGGGCTGGAAGGTGGGGGCAGGGAGCTCGGGGAAACTGGGGGGTGCTGCTGGCGGTTGTGGGGCAGCAGCTAGAGCCCCGTGGCTGCGTGGAGCCGCTGCAGGGGGGAGAGGCAGCAGCAGGGGCTCAGCCCCCCCTGCAGCCCCCCTACCTTTCTCCTGCTTCTCGGGCAGCAGGGTGGCCTGGGCGCGGGGCATTGCCCCCAGCAGGGACCCTGCCGGCACCCCACACCTGCAAGAGACGTGGGGTGGGGGCTCAGGGAGGTGACATCCTCACCGTGGTGGGGGGACAACGTCCAGGCTGCCTTACCATGGCTCGGGGTCGCCGTCCCGAAATCCCTTGGCAAAGGGGTTGCTGGCAATCTTCAGCTGCGTGATCTGCGGAGGGGAGCAGGGTCAGGGAATCCCTGGGAGGGGCCCCAGTTTCCGTCTGGCTGGTGCTCACCCTGTGGTTCTGGTAGGCTGTCACTGCCATGAACTGGGTCTCTGGGAAGCTGAAGGACTTGAAGTTCTGGTGGGCGAAGCGCTCGCTGTCGCGCCGCGGGTCCACAAAGACGACGTGGAAGCGGGGCTGGTAGCGGTGCATGGAGTTGAGGATGATCTAGGGGTGGGAAAGAGGAGGTGGCTGGAGCCTCCCAAGCAGGGATGCATTGTGTGTCCCCCCCAGCCAGCCTGCAGCAGAGTCCTCACGTGGCCATTGTCGTCCAGGAGGTTGTTGGTCAGCTTGAGCTTGTCGAAGGACACGATCTGCCGCATCCACTGGGCGCCCTTGGCTGGGGAGTCGGGGTGGAAGTGGACGCGGCCAGGAGCTGCTGGCTCGGCCCGGCCTGCCGCCAGCCAGGATGAGCTGTGGAAGGCGTATCTGCAGGGCAGGGAGGGGCTCAGCACCCCCAGATCTCATCCCCTGCCCCCACCGCCCTGTCCCCACCTGTATCTCTTGTCATCCAGCGGGATGAAATCCATGAGCAGGACGTAGTCTGCCAACGGATCCAGCCCCGAAAGCTTCACCTGAAAGGTTGGGAACATCCTCCTGCACAGGGAGGGGGTGGGAAGGGGGTGCCCCCCCACCTCTTTGCAGCTCCCCAGGCCACACTGGTTCCCACCTGCCTGCCTTGGTAACGATCATCTCGGTGCCCAGGCGGTTGAACTCCTCCCAGAGGCTGCCCATCTCAAGCCGTGCCGCGGCGTGGCACACGTGCCGGTTCTTGCCGCCAGCCCCCGGCCCCTCACCAGCCCACCCGAGGCCGGGGGTGCATGGAGACCCCTCACCCGGGCCCCCCAGGAACGCTGCAGAGGGTTGAAAGGATGTTGGTCTGGGGGCGCAGACCCCGTGCAAGGCCACCCCATCACACCCTCCCTCCATGGAGATGGTGGCAGGATCAGGGTCTCCTGTCCCCTACCACAGTGAGATTTTATCCCCGTCCCCCCACACCCCAAACCGCCTTGGGACCCCCCCACTGGGTCCAGGGGCTGTTGTTGTGGGTGGGTTTTACCTGCCATGGGTGTGGTGGCAGGGCAGGCAGTGTCCGTGGCTCTGTTCCCCGGCATGGTGGCAATGGGACCCTTCAAAGCCCCCTCCCAGCGCAGTGCTGGCTCTGCAGTGTCCCTGCAGCCTGCCGGGGGTTTTATGCCCCAGCTCAGGGATGGAGAGGCGGGGGCTGGAGCCGAGGTGGTCCTTGGGGGCTGGAGCACGGCCCCCTTGCCCAGCCTGCCTTTGCGCCGTGACGCGGTGATGATGGACGGGAGGTGAGCGGTGGCACCACTGGGAGCACCCCCAGTCCCCAAACAGGGCTTGGGATGCCCCAGGCTGGGCAGGGACATCTTTCTTGGGGTGTTCTTGTCCCTCCATATCACAGATCTGAGCGGGGGGAGGTGGGGGCTCCCCCAGGCAAAGCCCCTCTCGGTACGTGGCTGTCACCACCTGAAATTGAAAACCACGTTGAGGTGTTGAGGCATTGGCAAAGATCCACTGCTCCAGCAGAGCCTCTGCAGTCCCAGAGGGAGGAACGAGCTTCCCCCTCCCCATAACCCCCCCCAAGGTGGGTCCAGTCTCTGCCCTGGTGCTGGGACCCCTGTGCCTCTCACTGCAGTGACAGCAGGAGATGGATGGGGACCAGCAGGCGCCGCGGGCTGAGGGCTCTTTGTGGGAGGTGACAGACAGTGGGATGGGGCAGACAGCAGGAAAAGCAGAGGGATTGCTCCAGAGCCCCCCTACTCCCCTCCAAACTGCACTGGGGCCATGGATGCTGTCTCATAGCACACCATGGAGCATGTTCTAGAGGGATGAGGGGTGCTGAGGCTCTGGGAGAGGGTCTGGAGGAGCAGGGGATGTCCTTGTGGGGATGCTGATGGCTTTCTGTACCTGTTGGTGTTCCAGTGACGGCAGCACTGGCCTGAACTCCCTCCCTGCTCTGCACAGTGCTGGACATTTTCCCTCAAGTGGGGCTCAGCCTTCTGTCCAGCCTTGTGTTCAGCACTTGAACATCATAACACAGAGGGGACCCTGTGGGGCAGCCAAGGTGGCAGCCAGGGCAGCTTTTGCATTTGGGACCAGGGCCAGGACTGATGTGAAGTGTGGAGGCACCACCTCCCCAGGTTCCCCCACATCCCCCACACGTATCCGTGCCCTGCGGGGCCGGCTCAGCCCCATCCATCTCCTGCTGTCAGCCGGGCCTGGCTGCGGGGCCGCTATCGAGCGCCAGATGAGGAGGTGTGAGAGAGGCAGGGCTGACAGCGGGCAGCAGGATGGAGGGGGCTCAGCCCTGGGCAGGATCACACCTGCCAGGGCTCATCCGCAGCTCCTGGAGCTCCTGGGTGGAACTGGATGAGCTTTAAGGTCCTTTTCAATCCGAGCCATTCCAGGATTCTCCAGCCGGTGAAGATGCAGGTGGGTCTCCTGAGCCCATGTTGAAACACATGGTACAAAATGGCTTTTCAAAATGAACTTTTTTGGTCCCAAATGGGAGCCAGAAAAAAAGTCAAAAAAGGTAAGCAGTGAATCTTTCTCATGGTGAATAACTGCCCCAGACAGCAGGACAGGCTGGACAGAGCTGTGGAGGTTGTGGTGGCCACCAGGATGGAGCAGGAGAGGAGCGTTGGCACACAGTCAGATGACTCCCTGTAATAAGCCTCTGACTCAGCTGGAATGGGGAAGTGAAAGCTGCTTGGGGGGCAGTGAGGGCAGAAGAGGAACTGGCCCTGTTTCACAGGGAGCGGTGAGCAGCCGGCACGGCGGGGTCAAGAGGGAAGTGAGAAGGCGGGAAGTGACAATGCTCATTTCTGAACCAGAAACGTGTATCTGTTAGGTAAGAGTGGGCAACTCGTGAGCAGCAGTTGGCTCTTTATTTATTTTATTTATTATTTTTTTTCTATAATTTTTAAAGCCCTGATTGAGAAAAGAGGAAGAGAATTTTAGAAAGTAAAGTTGTACCCTGGAAGTGTCCAAGGCTGCTTTGGCCAGAGCTTGGAGCACCCTGGTCCAGTAAAATGTGTCCATGCCCATAGCAGGGGATGGAACTGGATGATCTTTAAGGTCCCTTCCAATCCAAACAATTCCAGTTTCCATTTGCTCTAGGGAATGTGTAGTATGAAAGAAAATTTATAATTGCTAAGATAAAGCAATAATTTCCTTTAATATGTCCATTACTTAATGTACTTTCCTGTCCCATGTATGATGATTAAAGGATATATTATAAAAATATAATTATATATAACTAAAGGTCATGTAGAAATAGAGAAGAATTTAAAAAACCTTTCAAACTCAAGTCTCCAACAAACCAGTTTGGTTTTGCTTCACTCCTGCTGACACCACTGTGCACGTGAGCAGCATCGCTCCTGTGGGCATCCATTCCAGTGTGCCATGGGGATCCCAGCCCTAAAACCCCAGCATGGTTCCCAAGGCCTCTGGGGAAGGCTCATTCTCTTTTCAGGTGTTTCAGAGACCCTCTGGCAGCTGCTCATGTAGGGAAGGTGTGAAAGTTAAAATCTTCCAGCCATGTTAAAGGATGGAAGAGTTCAGGCGAGACCAATGGGGCTTGAGGACTTCAGCTCCAGGACCTGTGATATCTTGACTCAAGCTGCCATTAACTAAAGGGTGGGACTTAAGTGGGTTTGGGGCAATTTTTTGCTGGATGGGAGTGGTCATAAATTGGATTAAGAGGGAGGTGGCTTTCCCTTGAAGCTGCACATCGATGAACTTGCAATCAGGAATGCTGGTCTCATTTTAATTGACCGAAATTGATTGGAAATTACTTCAGCGGTGTCTGTTGTCAATTTAATGCAACACTAATTAACGTGGAAAATTAAGACATGGTGTTATTGTATTTGCTATTGTATTTTTTTGTCTCTAAATAAGAACATCTCCCTCCCTCCTGCAAAATCTCATCCTTTCCAGGGACAGGGCATCCGCAGTTCTCTGGCCCTGGCACAGGTGTCCAAGGCCAGCTTGGACAGGGCTTGGAGCAGCCTGGGATAGTGGAAGGTGCCCTTACTCGTGGCAGGGGTGGAACAAAATCAGTGTTAGGATCCTTCCAACCCATTCCATTCCAGGATTCCATAATTCTGTGTGCTGGATTCAGGCACACCCGGCTCCTTCAATGCCTCCAAACCTGCTGTTGTCCAAACCTCCCTCTCCATCTCCCCTCCAGTGTGTCTCTTCCCACCCAGGCAGGGCTGACTTTCCACCCCAGCTGCAGTTTTCTGATTATTCCTGCTCCCAGGTTTCAGGACTTGAGTCATCTCAGCCCATCTCATTCTCATCCTCTCTCTTTGTGGGCTTTGAATGAGTCACCACAGGTTCCCCTGATGGAGACAACAATGTGTTTGGGGGCTTTGACTCATCTGATCTATTTAAAACATTTTTTTATGGAAAAATGGCATGGATTTCTCCACTTGCTGCCTGGTGGTGAGGGGTGGCAGGGTGATACAGTCACATGGGAAATGCAGGATTTATTCAGAGCAGGCACGCTCTGGGCACAGGCTGAAGAGTCAATTTGAGCCTCAAGGGCTTAAATTCAGACTAATCATCACCAGGAGTGTAAAAATAATTTACAGCAGCAGAAGAGTTCCTGAAGGGTTTTCCCTTTATCCCAGTTTGCAGTTGGAACACTTCTTCAAATCCTGGGCTGTCTCCCAACTCCTGAATCTTGATTTCCTACATCAATTCTTTTTAATTCCCTGTGATGCCTACAGATCAGTTACATATTCCAAGAGATAAATTTGTAGATATATAATTATGTATTTCTAAGAAAAAATTCTTTACATATATTAAGAAATTATATATAAACATTTTCTTTATATATTAAAATAAATGAATATATTGAAATTATTTTAACATGTTTGTTAATATATAAAATACTATAAAAATTACAAATATGTTATATATGTATATAGAAGTAGGAGGTCAACCCTCAAGTTTCCATTTAAATTTCTGAATCTGAATGAACTTTATTTATTTATCAGTACAGGTCTCCTCTCAAGGAGCTGCTTCCAGAGTAACCAATTCCCAAACCATCCCAGGATTCTGTGTCACCGTGTGTGGGTCTCACTGGGACATGGCACATCCTCTTCTGGGCTACCCTGAGCATGTTGATCCATCTAATTCTGCCTGAGATGTCACAGCGTATGAAAACCTGCTCCAGCTGCGCCTGGGAGCAGAAAGGAGCCAAAATCTTCCTCCAGGTATGTTTGTATTGGGCGTAGGGAAGAAATCCTTCCCTGGGAGGGTGGTGACACAGAGGAGCTGTGGCTGTCCCTGGATCCCTGGCAGTGTCCAAGGCCAGGCTGGACGGGCTGATCCTGGTGACTCCTAGTACAGCCTGTTGGAAGGTGCTCTGCTGCCCTGCACAAGGATCTTAAGGAATTTGAGTAGGAAAGCAGGTGCCACAATGGAGATGCTTACCCCAGGAGGGCAGGGATGAATATTCCACACCAGCCTCTCAGCAGGGATGAAATGTGATCCTGCTTTTTAACTGAATTCATTTCCATTCTGTGTCTCCCATCCTTCCACCAAGCAAAGGTGAAAAAGCGAGGCTGAACTTGGATTAATCAAACCATTGGAGTAGGTTTTCTGACAGGGCAGATTTCCAGGTCCAGGCAGGTGGAGGCTGCCCTTGGGGAGGACTCAGCCCCCAAACCACTCGATTTTCATTATCTGTGACAGCTCCAGCACCGTCCCGGTGCTCCCTTCCCTCCAGCATCTCCTCGTGGGTGATGAAAAGCAGCTCTAAATCCTCATTACAGCACCAGGAGACCAGACACATGGCTTGTGGGACATGTGAAATGGGATGTCAGATTCTGGGGATGAGGCTCATCCCTTCAGCCAAGGTTTATCCAATAATGATGATTTCCAGGTTTGGATCCATTTGGCAGGAGCCTGCGGTGCCTACCCTCGGTTTACTCTCTGGTGTAACCGTGTCAAGTCATGATTAATGTTATCCAGGAGAAAAATCAATGTTTATTTATTCTATCTGTCACAGAGTGGGATTTTAGGAGCTGTGATCTCTCCCTGGTGAGCAGCAAGACGGAGCCTGAATTTATCTTTTTATCTCTAAATGAAGAATCGCATCTAGAGCACAGTGAGGTGAGACAAAGCCCGGCTCTTATTCCTAGTGCTTTCACCTAGACAAGCTGTTCCTGGGACATGGGGAGCAGGTATTTTTTCCTCTAGTGCTCAGCCTGAACTGGGAACGCTCAGAAAACAAGGAAAATTTTCATTTTTCCAGCAGGTACTGGGAAAATCGTGGACTTCCATGCACGAATGGTTGGAGGAGCACTAAGAGGAAGCCTTGCAATTTCCCGATGATCTCTCCTGGTGCGGTATTTCCCTCTTGTAATGCCCCGAAAATTCCCCTTTTCCAGCGGCTCCGCCCGGGGCTCAGCGCGGCTGGCGGCGCGCTCGTGCTGCCCTCTGTGGGCGGAGCGCGGTACTGCACCCAGGGGGCTCGGGGCGGAATGAGCCTCACGGCACTGCGCATGCGCAGTCCTGCCGTGCCGGGTGTGGGGCATTCCCGGCTGTGCCTCAGTGCTGCCGCCGTCTGGGAGCGTCCGGCACTGCAGGCGCCGTCCCCGGCCTGGGGAGAAAAGGGGAACGGGCCGGGTCTGGGAGAGCGGGGGGAGGTTCCTGCGATCGAATTTGGTTCGGAAAGCACCGCAAAGCGCATCTAAACTCTTGCTTTCCGATTCTGCAGCAGAGAACGCGTCTGATTACTCGGCCTCATGGACATTGTCAGTACTTTCCGTGGTGCTGTCCGGGATTGTCTGGGAATGGAAATGGCTGGTGGGAGCTCTGGCAGAGCACCTGGAGACCAGGTAAAATCAGAAATGGGATTGTTCTGCCTGCTGCGGGGTGTGCGTTTCATTTCAAGGTGTTCCTCTGATCTGTGTTACAGCAGCTTCCTAGAGTTGGAGTAATTTCCTAGCAGGGAACTTGACTTGGAAGCTGCCTTCTGAACTTTTGTCCGCATTTATTTCATCTCCCAAATGAAGATGCATAGAGAAGTAGAGGTGGGGTGGTCCTAACAAAAGAACATCCCAGGCCATCAGTGGTAGAGACTTTAAAATTATAGTGTGAGTGGATGTGCCTTTAGGACACTTCTAATTCCTTAGTATATGAATGGAATTGAAATGAAATATCCAGATCCTGACAAGCTTGTGTGAACTCCAGAGCCTCTGCAAGTGTTTTACAGCCAGGGAGGGAGACAAGAGTCTGGAGTCTCTCCCCAAAAACTGGCTGCTGTTTGTTTGAGCAGGCATAGGAATGATTGTGGATTCCCTGGGGCTGTCCTTATGGAGAAAGGTTTATTTATGCGCCCTGGGTTTATTCAGGGTCTCTTCACAATGATGGAAACTGATTTCATTGAAATGCCAGAGGTGCCCAATGCTTTCCCCAGGCAGAGCTCAGAGCCAGCCCTATGGGAAGGGGTTCAATGCCCATTTTCCCCATCCCTCCAGGCAGCAGCACTGGAGCACTTGAGCCAGACATGGCTAAGGTGCCCAGTGCTGGCAGGAGGCAAATCCAGGGATTGGGCAGTGGGAGTTTGCACTGCTCCTGGAATGCTAGACCTGGAGCTGTGCTTCAGAGAGCCCAGGAGATGCCGCCTCACTCAAACCTTGTTTAAAGCTCAGCATCCTCCCTGCTCCCTTGGCATTATTGCTGCTCCCTTTGCTGCTCTTGCTTATTATTATTATTATTATTATTATTATTATTATTATTATTATTATTATTATTATTATTATTATTATTATTATTAATTATTGATGTTATTGATGTAATTGTTACTGTTGTTACTATTACTACTATTACTGTTTTTGTAAACTTCCACTCCATCCCTTTGCTTCCCAGAGGTGCTGCTTTAGGAAAGCCCCTCCAGCCTGGGCAGGAGCTCCTGGCTCCAGACACGTTCCCAGTGCCCAGGAGCAGCAGGACCTATGCTGTTCCCAGCAGGTGAGGCACAGGTGCCTTTCCTTCCTTCCTTCCTTCCCTGCTGCACTTTGGCTTTTTGAGGGGTCTCTGGGGGTCTGAGGGAGAAGTTCTTTGTCACTCCAGGACAGAATTAGCCCTGGTCCCACTAAAAGCAGGAGGAATTATTTTATCCCTGTGTTTGGATACACATCTTGTGTTTTCTCTCTGTTGCTGACACCGTGTGGTGAAGCAGCAGCTCCCAAATTTTCAGTGCTGCTCCCTGGAAGAGGTTTCATTTGTAGAACCACGAATTCCCTGCTGGAATCCAGTCACAGCCCCCAGATCAATGTGCAGTTTAAGGTCTTACACCCTGAGCAGGACAAGTTCCTGTCTCTAGACATGGAAAATGGGGAAAAACTCAGACTGGAGTGGGGCCAGGATGCAGAATGGGGCACTGAGGCAGCGTGCTCAGCCCAGGCTGGGGCTGGCACAGGGGCTGTTCCCTGCTGGATGACACCTGTGTGGAACAGATCCTCCTCTTCCTTTGTCCAAAGTCCAATGGCAAAGGATTCAGGAACTCACAAATGCGGCCTGGAATTAAAATGGCTCTGTTAAAATTAAGTAAAGAATGCAATAATTTAAAATGGTCATCTTTTTAATGTATTAAAATAGTAGGGAATAAAATGTTGACAAGGGGCACTTTTATTTGCTGTCACCTTTCATGTTTTATGGAGTGAGCAATCAGAACAGAATTAGGAAAGCCAGGAGCCTTTGATTTTCAGAGTGGACCTAATTTCCATTTTCTCCTCTCTTTCAGGACAGCAAAAACCACTTAACTCATCCCATCTTTGCCCAGAGCTTTGGAGTTTGAGCAGCCAAACCCAACGGGCTCCAGCTGCACTGGAGGGTCCCTGGTCCTGCCGTGGTGTGGGGTGAGTCCCCAGCTGTCCCCAGAGTGTCACAAACTCAGAGGGATCTGCCCTGGTTTCAGGCTGTCCCTGCAGTCCCCGACGCCTGAGGCCCAGAGAGAGCCCTGTCCAGAGGGGCTCTGTCACCTTTGTCCCCTTGCCAGGAGTGGTGGCAGCCCCAGGAGCAGCCGGGAGCTGGGGCAGTGTCTGGGGCTGAGCCAGGGCAGGGCAGGGCTGACCCTGGGGGGGTTGGCCCCTCACGCTGGGCTCAGGCAGGATCGGGGGCACAGATGCTGCACTTTGTGCACCCTGAGAGTTTCTGTCCCCCCGGGCATTTCCTGCCGGGCTGGGGCAGGCAGGGAGCAGAATTAACCCTGCAGCTGCCGTGGCCATTGCTGGCCTTGGGCTCTGCTGTGCCATCCCAGCGTGGCCATTTGCTGCTGCCACTGCCACCCCTGGGGCTGTGTCCTCCTGGCAGCCCTTCCCAGCCCCAGCAGGAGCTCCAGCGGCGCCTCTGGGCCTGTTGGGAGGGTTTGCTGGGAATGGGCCTCACCCCTGGGAGGATCCTTTTGTTCCAGAGCAGACTCCAGAGCTTTTGGGCTTCTCAGCTTCAGGGTTGGATTGGAAAAGTCCTGAAAGGAAGAATAACAATGAGGTTTGTGCAAGTGGTGCTTTCAGACCCCACCTGGCAGTCTGTGCTTTGTGTGGGAGGTTGTTGTGCACTGGCACTGCAGGGAATGAATGTCCCCTTCCCAGCTCAGCCCAGCAGATCCCAAAGGCTCTTACAGGAATATTTATCCTTTCCTTCCCTGGTGATAATTTAATCTGCACCTGCTGTGAGCCATTCCTTGAGTTCTCCTGGAGAAACCCTCACAGCAGAGGAGTTTGCAAAGAGCCCAGAGCTGTGTTTGGAGCAGAGAGAGCTGAGAGCTGCATCTGCCTGTGCTGCCCCAGCCTGGCAACATCCCCATGGAACAGCCTGGGCAGAGGGGATCGGATGGAGCCAAATCCCTTCATGCAAGAGGTTTTCTCCTGTGCAGAGCAGGCAGGGACAGGCAGTGAACTTTGGAAATCAGCTCATTTCCCCAGAAAGCATCACTCCCACCAGCATGAGTGACAGGACCTGTGCCCACTGCTCAGGAGTCACCCAAATCAAGGGCAAAGGTTGGTTTGGGTCTGAGAACTTGAAATAACTTTGAAAAAGAAGAAATCACCTTTTTCTTCTTTTCTTCTTTCTTTCAGATGCTGGAATTGCCTCTGTGGATGTGCACTGAGCTCTCACTGCAGGGAACTGCCAGGCCTTAATGGTGGTGAGTTCATGTTCTTCTCACTGGGGATTGGAAATGATTATTAATTAGTAATTGCAGAAATGTTTTCTGAAACCTTTTGCCTTTGCTGGTAGATCTTCTCTCTCTGCCTTTGAATTTACAGAATTCCCTGCTGTCCTTTGCCCTGCCCGAATTCCTTGCAACTCCTAACAGGGAAAACCTGGGGTAACTCAGAGGGGACAGAGGTGACATTTTTAGCTGAAAACCTGGGACAGTTGAGGGGACACAAGAACTGTTTGTGTAGGAAAATGTGAGGATGTCAAGGGGAGCAAGGTGGCATTTCTGAGGGAAAAGCTGAGGTGATGTTTAGGGGACAATGCAAATTTTTGGAGTAGAAAAGAGCTAATCAATATTGTACAGGAAGGAAAATTTTGGGGTAAAACTCAATGCAATCTGTAGGGGACAGAATGAATGTATTGGAGTAAAAATGAAGTAGTCATTTTTAAGTAAGGAAAATTTTGGAGACAAAACTTGACAAAATCTCAAGAGCAGAGAATGAAGACTTTGAGGGAAGAATGAGGTGATGAGTACTGAGCATGTAGGGACAATTTGGGGGCTAAATCTGAGATAATTTCTAGGGGAGAGCATGAACATACTGAGGTAATGTGAGGGAATCGGTTGTGGGCAGATAGGGAAATTTTGAGGGGCAAAAATAATATTAAATAATCTGTAGGGCAGAGAAAGAACATTTTGAGGTAAAAGTGAGATCATCAATAGTAGACAGATGGAGAATTAGGGGATAAATAATGAGACAAGCCACATGGTAGAAAATATAGTGAAGAGAAAATGAGGGAATCAGTAGTGGACAGGTAGAGGAATAATGAAATAATCTAAAGGTTGAGAATAAATATTTTAAGGTAAAAATGAGGTAGTAAATTGGGGACAGGTAAGGAAAATTTTGGAAGTAAAACTGGAGTAATCTCAAGGAAGAGAGTGAACGCTGACATAAACTGAGGCAGTCACTGGGGGCAGGCAAGGAAATTTTGGGGGTAAAACTTGGGAAGATCTGTAGGGCAGGGAATGAACATCTTGAGGGAGAAATGAAGTGATCAGGAGGGGACCAGCTTGGGAGAATTTGGGGGGCAAACCCTGAGCTAATAAAAAGAAATGTTTTTGAGGAAAACTGATGTGATGTGCAGGGGACAGAATTTGGGGATAAGAATGACTTAACTTGTGTGGTTTTGGTTTTAAAACATTGTTAGTATACAGGGGACAAAATAGGCATTTTGGTAATAAAAAGTGAGCTAATCTTTGGGTGAAAGAATAAATATTTTGAGGTGAAAAGGAGGTAATCAGTACTGGGCAGGCAGGGAAAATTGAGGGGGTAAAATGTGAGATTATCTTTTGGAAAGAGCAGGAAGAACCTGAGGTAAAATTGCTGTGGACAGGTGGGTAAAGTTGGGGGGTAGAACTTGAGGGATTTGGCATGGTAGAAAATGAATATTCTGAGGTAAAAATGAGGTACTCACTCAGTGGTGGAGAGGTAGGGGAAATTTCAGGGGTAAAATCTGAGTTGAACTGTAGCAGAGAGGATGCACTTGATGGGGTAAACTGAGGTAACCAGTTATGGACAGGTAAGGAAATTACTGGGAGGGAAAACTGAAAGCATCTGTAGGGTAAAGAATGAAAATATTGAGATGGAAATGAGGTAATAGGGAGTGGACAGGTAGGTAAAATTTTTAGGGTAAATCTTGTGGTAATCTCCAGAGTAAAGAAAGAATGCTTTCTTGTAAAAATGAGGAAATCAGAAGGGGACAGGGAATATTTGTGGGGGAATGTGAACTATTCCCCAGGGAAGAGAATGATCATGAGGTAAACTGAGGTAATCACTTGTAGAGAGGTAATGAAAATTTTGGGTATAGAATTTGATATTTTTTACAGGATGTAGAATTAGTATTTTGAGGTAAAAATGAGATAAATAGTAGTAGACATACAGGGAAGACCTTGGGGGTAAAACTTGAAATAACCTGAAGAATATTGAAGTATTTTTGAGGAATTATCTGATATAATTTGTGGGGGACAGAATGAGCATTTAGTGGATGAGATAGACAAAACCTGTGTGGTTTTTGGTTTTAGAAATAGGTAATATATATAGAGGACAAAATGCTGGTTGCTGGGATTTAGAGAATTCCATGTGTTTGGCTGCTGAAGTTTCCCAGCCCAGGGGCTTTGGCTGGCAGGGAAACCCAGATTTGGGGTTCAGCTTTGCTGTTTAGATGAATTATAGCTATAGCCCTGAATTCCCTACTGGAATAACCTCCCAGTGCCTCCTGCAGCATGGATATCCATGGATATCCTCATGCAGCATGGATATTCCCACACAGAGCTGCCTATTGAACACCAGCTGTGCCAGGAGCCAGCAGAGGCTCCAAGGAAGCTCAGTGGGATCAGGACAAGGACAGGTTGATATTCCATAGCATTTGCTATTTATAACCTTTTGCTATTTATTCATCCCTCAGCCCCACCCATATTCCCGGGGGCATTGACAGAGTTCCCTGGAATTCCATGGACTCCACCCCTGGGCTCGGGCTCCCGTTGATGTTTTACAGCAGGCCAGGGCAGGAGTGGCCTCTGGGAGTTCTCTTCCCTGAGGAAAGGGATGCCCATCCCTGCCTTCAGGGCACCTGCGGCGTGACCCACCTGTGCAAGCTTCCCAGCAGTTCTGCAGTTCCAGCTGGCTCCCTAAAAACTCCAAACTTCATCCGAACACAACTTCATTAACTCTAACCTTTTGGTTTAGGGCACCTCCGAGGGCCTTGCTTGGGACGGAATTTCTGTGAGGGGAATTCCCTCGGTTTTAGGGCTGCTGCTGGAGGGTGTCCCCAGGCTGGAAGGGAAGGGACTGGAGTGGCTGGGACACCCCTGGTGGCAGTGTGGGAGCTCCAGGAGGTGGCACCGGGAATTGCTGTCTGAGCTCCCTGCAAACCCAGCGTGCAGCACTCCCGGGCAATGGCAGCTGTTCCCTGGGGTGGTTTTTGGGGGGTCAGGGGGCTCTGTCCGGGCTGCAGCAGCTCCGGAGCCCGCTCAGAGCAGCCCCTGGCCCGTGCCCATCCCAGCGCTGCCCGGGCATCCCGTGCCCGCCCCGGGTGTGCCCGGCACGCTGCCCGCACGGGCAGGACGCTGAGGCGCAGCTCCCGCCCTGCCCGCACCGGGGGCAGGAGGGGCCGGTTCCGTCCCGGGCTCGGCCTCCTCCCGCCCCGCGTTCCCGGCCGGCCGGGACACACGGAGGGAGCGCCGAGGGACGTTCCTGGCAGGGAGCAGGAGTGCCCGAGGGCTCCGGGCAGCTCCGGGCCTGAGAAGCAGCGCCGGGCTCGGCCCCGCCGTGATTTGGGGCTGTGAGCGCTCACCTGCAGGAAACGCCCTCGGCAGGCGGGACCAGCCCCGACACTGCAGGAGAGCTTCGGCCTGGGACCAAGGGAGCCCTCAGGGCTGGCCTTGCTCGTTTCTCCCTGGAAAGGGACACGGCATCAGCACCTTTACAGCCATCAGGGAAATGCTGGCAAGGGCAGGAAATCAGGATTATGGAAAGAGTTTTGTGCTGTTGTGTCAGATGCCGGCCAGTTCTACCCTAGAGCCATTCCAGAGGCTGGTGTGCAAAGCAGTGTTAGCAGAACAGGTGCTGATTTTCCCAGGAATTCCCTTGCTGGCAGCAGCCATTCCCATCCCAGGCAGGACCTTTCTCGTGACCCTGAGATTGGCTCAGGTGCTTGGAAGGCCAGGATTCCGAGTTTAATGCCCACATGGGCCAGTCACCTACCATCGTTTGACTTGAGGATCCTCGGGGCTCTTTCTAAGAATATCCTGCGCTCTAGAAATAAAGAATAAACAGTTCTCACTGGCTCTTTAAACCCAGAGGTTTTTGCATTGGAGAGTATAAGCCATGGGGAAAGCGGGGAAAGGAGGGAGAGCATCACCTCTCACCTGGCAGGTGTCGGGTGAGCGGCCCAAGCAGAACCGAGCCCGGGCAGGGCCCCGTCCCGCACCCGGCACAGTCGGAGCAGGAGCGGCAACGCCCGGCCCGGAGCGGCTCCTCCGGCCCGCGGCGATGCAGCCCCGCCCGTTCCGCGGGGACGCGGCGGGCGAGAGCCCCGGGGGTTGCGGGCACGGGGTCCGGGTCCCGCTCCGCGCACGGTGGCCTTGGGGGTACCGGGGCTGAGGGGGCTCCGCATCCCCGCGGGGCCGGGTCGGGCCCGCCAGGGGGCGCCGCGCTCGCAGCCCCGCTCCGGGCCCGCCAGGGGGCGCCCCACGGGGCGGCGGCGCTGAGGGAGCGGCGGGGCCTGAGGGGTCCCGGGGCCGGCTCGGGCGGTCCCCGCGCCCCGCCCGATTCCAGCCGCGATCCAGCGCCTGCTCCGAGAATGCGCCGGTCTCTTGCCGGGCTCGGCACCGGCACAGCCCCGGCTCCCCACGGCAGCAGCGGGACCTGCTCGAAGCACGGGCAGGGCTCCAGCCCCTCTCCGGCTGCAGCCTGAGCAGCAGTGCTGGTGGGCTCAGCCCCAGCGACTATTCTGGAGCGGCTCCTGCTTCCCATGGCGATGCTTGTCTCGATCCCTACCCAAATCCCACCCCGGTCTTGCGGCTCCAGGACCCGCAGCCCACTCTGCCCAGGACCCCCAGCAGACACCGGCAGGACCTGGAGCCGAATCCCCAGGCCCGGGTCCTGTTCCCGGGCCCACCTCAGCGCCTCAAGCCCCACGCAGGACCGGGAGCAGCCCCCGGTCCGGGGCTCTGCACAGCGCTCCAGCGACGGCCCCGCCGCATCCCGGGATGAGCATCCACCGCACAAAGCGGAGCGGGCGCGGATCCGCCGGGATTTACGGGCGCGGGCGGGGCGGGGCGGGGCGGGGCCGGCTCAGGTGTGAGGGGCGGGGCCGGCTCAGGTGCGCGGGGCCCCAGCGCGGCTGCGCGGGGCGGGGCCGAGAAGATTCAAACGCCGGGAATCGCCCCGGGCGCCGTTTGCCCCCTCAACACTTGGAGGGGAAGGTTGCGTCCGCGCGAGCTCGATATATTTCTGTTTGTTTCTTTTATTTTGCCCTTCTTTTTACCTCTTTTTCTCAATAGCTCCCCTCTCTCCCTCCCTTCCTCCCCTCCCCCCCCCACCCCCCCCGCCCTCTCCCCCCTAGCCCTCCCCTCGCTCCCCCCCAAACCGCTCCCTCCCGGGCCGGTCCCCCCCACCCTTCCTATCCCCCTGCACACCCCAACCCTGCCCTACCCCTCCTTCCTCCGCGCTTCCTTCCCTCCCCAGCCCGGCTCCCACCTGCCCCCAAATCCTCGTTCCCTTCCCCCCAATTCGGCCTTCCTCTCCTTCCTTCACACATCCTCCTCCTCTACCTCCCCCTGTTTTCCTTCTTCACCTTGATCCCCCCCACCTGTGCTCCATCCTGGTCCTCCATCCTCCGCCCGTCCTGCCCCCGCCACCCCACTGCCCCTGCTCCCCTGCACACCCCGAGCCCCCCACCTGCCCTCCATCCTTGACCCACCCCGACTACCCCCTCTGTCCCCCTCTCCCTCTTTCCCCCGCAGCCGCGGGGCTCGGGGCGCCGCACAATAAAGCCCAGAGAGCCGGAGCGGCGCCCCCGCTGTCCCTGGAGCCCCCACACGGGGCCGGGCCCGCTCGGCGGGACCCCCCATTGCAGTGCAATGCACGGCCCGACAGCGCCGGGGTTCCGGCTGTCCCTACAGCACACTGGGGGGCCCCGGGGGATGTTGGGGAGTGGGGGGGTGTTAGGCAGGGCCCCCTCCTCTCCAGGCCCTGCCCCCTTCCCCGGGACCCCTCCTCCGGACAGGGGCCCGGCGGGAGGGAGGGTGGAGGGGCCGTTTGTCTGTCCGCTGATCTCTATGCGTGTTCACGCTGCAGAGTGACGTGACCCCCTCGGCTTCCCCCCCACCCCACCCGTCCCCCTCCCTCCCCCCGGGCCCCGGTCCGCAGGAGGGGTCCCGGGGAGGGGGCGGGGCCTGGAGAGGAGACTGCCCCCTCGGCCACGCCCCCCTCCCAGGGACCCCCTCCGGAGGAGGGGGCCCTACCTCCCACCCCCATACCCCCCAACCCTCCCACACCCCTGGGGCCCCCCAGTGTGATGCAGGGACAGCCGGAACCCCGGCGGTGTCGGGCCCTGCATTGCACTCCATGGGGGGTCCCGCCGAGCGGGTCCGGGTGCTGAGCACGAGAGAGCACAACGGGAAATGTCTCTGGATCAGGCAGTGTCCCAAAGGTCTGGCAGTGCCCAGCGTCCCTGGCTGGAATTTGGGGATCCCAGCACAGCCCCCCAGCACATCCCGATGCTTCCTCAAGTCCCTTTAACCAGGATCCTTTTTTGGGGTGGGAGCACCCAAACCCAGCCGATTTGGCTTTAGCCAATTTTGGGGGATCTCCCCTCTCCTCAGCCAGTTCCTGCTGCCAAAACCCAGCCTGAGGCTCAGCTCCCCATCCCCTCAATCTCTCCAAGGAATTGCACTTGGATTTCCCAATCCAGCCGGGCAGCAATGCTGTTCTCCTCACTGTGTATCTTCACTGCAGTAATTGCTTAAGAAATAATTAAAATAAATTCAAAGAATGAAGAGACAATAAAGAACTGCCAGCTCCAACCAAGGGCTGCTCAAGCCCCTTCTCAATGATCTGCTTTAATTAATCAATGCAAATGAACCAATTAAGATCACATCGAGATCACATTATTCTTTTTAATCAAGTTCTAGAGAAAAACTGCAGAATAGGAAAGAACCTTTTTAACCCCAAAACTCTTCTGGGAGATCCACAGGGCAGGGCTGCACTGCACCCCAAACTGAGGAGCACTGGGAGCAAAGACAAACCCAGACTGAGATTCCTGGGAGATTGGTGCAGCTTCTGCCAGCCAGAACATTCCTTGGTCTGAACACACACCTGTGAATCCCAGGAACCTGGGACATCATCAAGAGCCTTTTTATTAAAAGCACATTTCCACAGAGGATTTACAGAATACAGAAAATTAAATGCAAAGGAACAGCTCCCCCAGCCCAGCAGGCTGCAGCATCCAAAAGAAAATGAACAGAAAGATGATGGATTGGGACCATCACCAATCCCAAATCCCTGGTGTGGAATATCATTCTGCGTTGGTTTATAATTCACCGCTTCTCTTAGTGGACAAACTCTTCAGCTTTGCTCCAATTCACTGAGTTCCCAACTGTGGCCACCAAGATTCTGCTGCACCACGGTGGGATCCAGGGAAACACGCAGGGTATGGTGCTCTGGGAATGTTGCTGAGAAAGCTCATGGCCCTCCCCTGTGCCTGCAGCCAAGGGAATCTCTTCCCAACAGCCGTGGCTGAGCTCGGCATGTCCCGACGCTTCCCAGGCTGACACGGCACAGCTTCCTCTGCCCGCTGCCTTGGGAAGTATCCCTAAGGTGCCACCTGGAAAGGAGCCTCTTACAGACACAGAGTCCTGGGATTCAGGGCAAGAAAAGGAGTTTTCAGTCCTTAGCATCTCCCACTCCGTCGGCATTGATAGCAAACATGGCTTCGGCCTCGGGAAGACACGGAGAGTCGTAGATTTTGCAGATCCTGGTCTCACCTCGGCCTTTCCGCAGGTACAGCCTGCCAGGAGGGGGAAGGAAACAGGTCAGGATGGACTCCCAGAAAATCATACTAATCCAGAAAGGAGTAAACAGAGCTGTAGGAACTGCCTGAGGCGTTCATTTCCCCATGGACTGAGGGCCCAGAGTGGCGCTGAGCTGAAGCACAGGCTGGGCCTGCCATGGACAGACTGGAAACCCCAGAAGTAAAAGCTACTTGGCCAATCCCAAAAAACATTCCCAGCCCAGGCTCGTGGGATATGACCATCTCTTGTCTCACCTGGTGGTGGAAGCATGAGCAATGATATTGCCTCCGATGGGCTTTTTGGGATCTGCAGCAAACATGGCAGCTCCGTCTACCTGTGCCACCACCTGGTTCGTGATGACAACGGCCACGCCAAACTGCAGGAGAAACAACCCAAACCCAATTATTTCCCACAATCAGAACAGAAAAGCAGGGAAAAGGACACAGGGGCAGTCCTGGTGTCCATAACTGTGGGATCCAGCCTCTCCAAACCATTGGGAGCAGAGGTGGAGACAAAGCCCTTGGGACCTTTCCTCCCTCAGCAGTGGGAAAAGCCTTGGGTGGATGAACTGACCAAATCCCCCAATCCCATCTCACTGTGCCATTGGCATAGGAGGTAAAGCTGGGAAGGAGGGAGAAGTGGGGGTAAGCTGTTTTTTTAAGAGCTTATTTTACTCCTCATTACCCTACTCTGATTTTGTTAGTAATGATGTCACTTCAAATCTCTAAGGTGAGCCTGCTTTTCCCTTGCTGCTAACTGAAGAGTGTTTTTTCCCAGTCCTTACCTTAACTCACAAACCCTTCATTCCATTTCCTCTCCTCTGTCCAGCTGTAGAGGAGGGTGAGTGAGCAGCTCTCATGGGTGCCTGGTGTTTGTTTGGCCAGCACCAGCCCACGCCATGACGCCCAGGGGACGCTCACCTCGTCGGCCAGGCGCAGCAGCATCCGCAGGAACCTGGCCAGGTGCATCTGCCTGGCGGAGAGCTCGCCCCTTCCCGAGTAATCCGTGCGGTACAGGGCCGTGGCGCTGTCCACGATCAGCAGCGCGTACCTGCAAAGGGCAGGCAGGGCTCTGGGTGCTGCTTCCAATGCCAAGCTGCCTGCACAGCTCTCCCGGCAGCGTGGAAATCATCAGCACTGTTTCTAACCACAGCTCTAAACTGAGCTTCCATCTTGCTCCCTCAGGCTGGCACTGAGGATCCCTGAATTCCCTGTGTTTGTGCAGCCACATCAGCTGGAGGCAGCTGCTGGCACCCAGAATTCCAGCAGCAAGATGTGCTGCTGACAGCCGACTGCCCATGGAGAGAGCTGGCTCCCTGGAGAGTCAAAGGCTAATCCCATGTGGGAGCAAAATCCCTGAAATCAGTGTAATTACCGTGACTCAGCCATCATGGCCGAGGCCTGGTACAGCAGCTGGGTCTGGTGGTCGGTGTTAAAGCCCCGAGCATAGGCCACGTTGTCCAGGACATCGCTGCCAGACAGGCCATACCTGCAAAACCAGGGAAAATAAAGGGATGAACCTTGAGTGACAACTTCATCCATAGCAGTTGGACAGGAACTTTGCCAAAAGACTGGAAGAAAAACTCACATCCCTGGCAGAGAGAAAAGCAGATGGAAAAAATGCAACCTGTGGTGATGAAAAGAGAATGGAATGATTGGAACCATTTGAAATGGATAAGAAGAAATGGCTTCATGTGATACCAGGGGAGGTTTAGGCTGGATATTGGGAAGTCTCTCAGAGGAAAGGCTGTCCAGCCGTGGCAGTGGAGGCTCCATTCCTGGAGGGATCCAAAGCCATGTGGATGTGGCACTTGGGGACATGTGGTGGCCTCAGAAGCACCAGGGAATGGTTGTGCACAGGGATCTCCCAGGGCTCCTCCAACCTGAATGATTCCAAGGACACTCTGGACATGGCCAGCACAGACACACCTGTGCCTACTGCAAACATCATTTCACTTCCTCTCGTTTGTTTGGCTGCTAAATATTCCCTGGTGACAGGGAACATGGGAGCAGTCCTTGCTGCAGGAGAAGCCAGCAGGATTAGATCAAATTCCCTTCAGGAAGAGCAAACAGGATCCAGCCAGTCCTGTCCCCAGCTGCTTGGGAAGCTCCCAGTCCCTCCCAGTAGCAAAAGACAGGGAAACCACCTCATGCCAAGGGACAATGACATGAGAGCTCTGGGGAAAGAGCAGCAAGGAGAGGAGAGGAATGGCAACACTAGAGCTTTCCAAAGGGAACACCTGCCAAATCACCCTCCAGGACCTGTGGGAAACATTTTCCAGCTGAGCTGTGAGTGCATCTCTTGCTGTCTCCCACGCACTGACCTTTCAGCCACGGCCAGGAGCCGCTCTGGACGGAAGGTGCCCTCTGTGTCGATGTACATGGCCTTGCCCTCGCCGCCACCGCGGTCTATGGGCAGCTAAAGGAGAAGGAAAGGAAGGAACAGGGAATAAAGCATCCATAAATACAGCAGATACTGCCACATGCCCTCACTGAGCTCATACAACAAATAACATCCCAAGTTATTGTGGTTAATCCCATTTAGCTGGGAAAAGTGAAAGATCCCTGGTCCCCATTTCTGCTGACACGTTCCTTTTGTAGTCCCTGTCACCCTGGAGTGCCAGCACAAGGGGGAATGGCTTCCCACTAACACAGGGCAGGGATCAATGAGATATTGGGAAGAAATTCTTCCCTGGGAGGGTGCTGAGGCCCTGGCACAGGTTGCCCAGAGAAGCTGTGGCTGCCCCTGGATCCCTGGAAGTGTCCAAGGCCAGGCTGGATGGGGCTTGGAGCAAGCTGGGACAGTGGAAGGTGTCCCTGCCCATGGAACTGGATGGGCTGGCTTTAAGGTCCCTTCCCACCCAAACCATTCCATGACCCCACACAAGATGACAGGTGCTCAGCTCTGAGATGGGAAGTTCAGGGAGTCAACTCAATGATCAAATTAAGTCCAAGCCTCTAATATTTTAGGGAATAGAAACCTCTAGACAGCAATAAACACTTTGAAAGTCAAAGGAAGTGCCCAAATTAGCAAATATCCCAAGGCTGTGGGGTCTGAATATTGGATTGTAATGAGGTGAACCTCCCACCTGACAGGTGACAGCCAGGGTGTGACACAGCTGCGTCTTCCCAGTACGGAACTCCCCGAATAACTCTGTTATGGACCCTGTTTCTATTCCTCCTGAAGGGGAAATAACAATAACAATTATTAATAAAAATCAAAAGGTCACATGCCACATGTATAATCTATTTATCTATGGATCTATCTCACACATAAAATATTACATTTACAGAGACTCAGTTAAACACTGAATTTGGCTGAAAGTTTCAAAGCTCAGAGGGAAAATTACTTGTCATCATGAGGTTTGTTCATGCTGTGGTTAAGAAGTTCATGGGTGTTTTTGAAGATGCTGAAGAGCTGAAATTACTTGTTCTCATTTTCAGATTACCAGAGGAATGGGGAGATGGTGATGCCTGGTTTTGTTTTCCCTAAACGCATCATGGACTTAAATAAACCAGAAACATCCAAAAATGGACAGCTCTGGATCTTGCATCATGACTAAAAACTATTTCTGCAGCTTCTAAAACAAAAGCAATTATTCAGGAGCAATCCTAGAGGTTTTTCATCCAACCAGGACTTGCCTTACATGGTTCATGGGAAAACCCCATCCCAATAAGTGAGGTTAAGCAGGGAAGAGAAACAATAAAATGCTGACCTTGGAGCAGTTTATCCAGCTCTTTGGAGCCAGTGGTGATCTGGATGATCTCTGACCGCCGCTGGTGGAATTCTGTGGCCGTGGTGAAGCCCATGGGAACCAGTTTGGCTGCCTCAGCCTGAGGGAAAACCCAGTTGAGCAGTGCCAGAGGAGTTAATGCCATTCGTTAATCCCCTAGTAATTAATATCTTCTGTCTTGTGGAGAGGTGCCTGTATCATTCCATGCACATTTCATAACCTTGCACTAGTTGGTACCTCTGAACAGAACTGAAATTCTGCTCCAAGAAAAGCTCCAACATCCCTTTTGTGTGTTTTATGGAAATATCCTCCCCTTGTCCCCCTCCTGGTTCAGTTCAGTCCTATCCTGGTGCGTTTTGCTTTTTCCCATCACAAGTCATGTCACACCTCTAATCACCCCTAACTGCCCTTTGGACACCTTCCAAATTCACCACAACACTTTCAGCCAGCAGAAATAAACCTGTGGAATATCTTGGGTTAAGGTTCCAGGGCATCCTTACCAAGATTTTGTCGGCTTTGGCTTCGCTGATGCCTTTAATGTTCAGCAGCTCCTTCTTTGGAGCATAAGCCACGGCCTCCACTGTGTGAAATCCAGCTTCTTCCAGCTTCTTCACATCATTGGCATTTATGCCACATTGCTGGAGAGAGAGAGGGAGGGAGAGAGGAAAAATTACACCTGTTGGTATTTTTGGGTATTTCTGAGTTTTTTGTTTGGTTGGGTTTTTTTAACAGAACACAAGTAAGAATTTAGTAACAAAGTTTTCAGTTTCACCTTGCTTTTAAATAAAAAGGTTTAGGTTGGGTAAGGAATTCTTCCCTGTGGAGGTGGTGAGGCCCTGGTGGAGAGCCTGGAAATGCTCAAGTCCAGGATGGATGGGGCTGGGAGCAACCTGGGATAGTGAAAGGTGTTCCTGCCCATGGCAGGGGATGGAATGGGATGAGCTTTTAAGGTTCCTTCCAACCCAAACCATCACAGGATTCTGTTCTAGGAAAAAGAGCAGTGAGTGCATCTATGGAAAACTTCTTGCAGAGGTAACTCCTCACCTACCTCCAACCTGGATATGAGCTGTGGTCCAAAGCTCTCCTCCTCTGCCGAGGTGTCTGCGCTGGTCTCCAGCTGCATCTGCATGGCCATGGCAGCGAGGGACCAGGCCAGCCCCTGGAAGGAACCAGACTTGTCAGTGCTCCCTTTCAGCAGGAAGTTATGTGGTCACATAAATCAGAATCATGGAGCTCTTAAAGCTGGAAAAGCCCTCTGAACTGGCCCCTGATGCTGGGGCTGGGCTGTGCCCCAGAGCTTGCCCTCGGGGCTGCCACAAACACCTTGGAAAGGGCTGGAAGGCCGTGCAGAGGATCCGCAGCACGCCTGGGATTGCTGAGCAGGATGGCAGGCAGGAGCTGTCAGGGGAAACTGAAGGATACAAGGGAATTCACACACCTGGGATATAACACACAGTTTGAATATAATAATGACAGGACAAGTGGGAATGGATTCAAACTGACAGAGGGGAAATTTACATTGAAAACTGGGAAGAAATTCTTCCCTGTGAGGGTGCTGAGGCTTTGGCACAGAAAAGCTGTGGCTGTTCCTGGAAGTGACCAAGGCCTGGCTGGACGGGGCTTGGAGCAAGCTGGGACAGCGGAAGATGTCGCTGCCCATGGTAGAGGGTGGAATTCACGGCCATTCCGGCATTCCACGATCCCAACTTTACCGGGGGCCCGGCCAGCAGCACCTCCCAGGTGCCGCCCGCCGGCGATGCCCGGACTCCCCAGGCCGTGTCCCCTCACCGTGCTCAGCCCCAGCCCTTTGTTTACCGCCCCCCATGGCTGCCCACAGCTGACGGCCTGCCCAGCCCCGCCGCCAACGCCCTCAGGCTCCCGCACCGGGCAGCGCCGGGGGGGCCCCGAGAGGCGCCGGGGGTCCGGCTGCCCTGAGCCTGTCCGCCTGCCTCAGCTCAGCCCATCCCATCGCACCCCGTGCCCGTTCCCGTCCCTGCTCCCGTTCCCGCTCCCGTCCCTCACCGCGGCCCCGCTCCGGCCGTTCGGGCGCTCCCGCCGCCGCCTCACGTGACCGCCCCGCGCAGGCGCCGCCCCGCCCCCGGCGGCGCCTTAAAGGGGAGCGCGGGAACGGGAACCGGGATCGGGCGGGGATCGGGATCGGCACCGGGAACGGGATCATGGGCAGCAGCCCCGGGGCACCGCGCCCTTCCTTTCTAATCCCCTTTCCCTCCTCTCTATTGTCTTCCCTTTTGTTTTCTTTGACCATTTTTCTTTTCCTTCTCTCTTTCCCCCTTTTCTTTTTGCCCTTCTTTTCCCGCTTTCCTTTTCTCTTCCCCCCCCGCCCCGCTTTTTCTTCTCTTTCCCCCCTTTTCCTTTTGCTTCTCGCTCCTTGCCATTATTTTCTCTTACTTTCTCTTTTCCTTTCCCTTTTGAAGCACGACCCCGTGCCCCCATGAATCCAGCAGCCCACGCAATTCCTCAGAAGCCAAGAACAAGCAGCTGGAGATGCAGACACATCTGGAACAGAGGTTGCAGTTCCGCACTGGAAGCTCCATCCCTTGACTTTGATGGAATCCCATTGCCTCGAGGCCTTGCACAGTGGAGACACTGATTCCTGGCACATGGAAGTGAAGTTTTCCATGATTTTTTAAAGCTGGATAATGGAATAATTTCTGCCTAAGCTCCCTTCCTTACTACAAATGTGTGGCTTTACCTGCTGCTTTGATTTAATATTTGGAGCAATATAATAAACTCCACCAAAAACTCACTTGAGTCTTTAGTTATTGATGCTTTAGTGTGTAAATCCACTTAAAGGAAAGAAAACCAGCCAAAAATATTTTAAAAAAAAGAGGTGGATAATGCTCCTGGAGAACTGCCACAGCACTCTCTGCTAGTTCCTGATGCAGAGAATGGCCTGGGGAAATTCCAAATTCCAGCTATGGTACCTAATTTAAGAATGATTTGGATGCTATCTTCCTAATTAAAATACAATAAATTCTTGTGAAAAGCCAGGACATAGAAAAGTAGCACTAGAAAAGGCAAGGAAAAAAAATCATATTGTGAAAAGCCTTCCCAAGTATTTAACGTAATTATTTCAATATTTTGAATTTAATTTAGTATTGAATTTTCAAACACCACTTTAAATAGAGCAGCCCATAATCCCCATTTGAAACAGGAAGAGTGATAAATCCAATCTTTATTAAACTTCCACTTTTCAAACAGACACAAACACAAAAAATATATAAACACTAAAATACAGGAAAACATTTTAAAATTCAACATATTTTACAGGGTACAAAGATTTGCAGCTGCAGAACTGAGAGCTGAGCCAGCGCTGGTGCTTGGGCTCAGTAACACAGAGTGAGATCAGTTCCCACAGCAAGACCCACATAATACACAAAATTATACACAAAACCAAGCTAGAGCTCACAGATACTCCCAAGTTTAAGGAGTTCAGTCTTCTCACTAAAATTCTATGGCATTCCAAACTGGGACAGTGCCCCAGCACCCAGAGATTGTGCTGGACTAAGGCAAGGAATAAAGAACTGACTTCTGCCAGGGAATCAGTGATGGCTCTGAGGCTGTTGCATCCCAAAGTCTGTGGGCAAGCACAGGGATTTTTAGCCTTAATTCCAAAAATATTTCTGACTTTGGTTTCTGGGGTGAATTGCTACAGGTTGACTGGTTAATTAATCAGATGCAGGGATAGTGTCTGGCCTGGGAGGGGTGCCAGGCAATGGATAAACACCAGATGTGGTGGGATCTGTTAAATTGTACGTGGTAGTGGAATAATGACAGCAGAATTAAACTCCAGTTGTAATAATTTAGAGAATGCTCATCATTGCTTTTTCCAAGTGCTCTGTAAATGACAAAATTAATGAAGTATGGCAGAAGAATATCCATGCTTGGAATGGCTATCCAATCATGACAGTCTGTGCCAGGAATGACCACCAGTGACTGGCAGAAGATAAAAACCACCTTGAACTTAGCAGGGATCTAGGAATTTCCTTCTTCTCCTCTTTAGACACCCCTGCCCTTGTAAAACCTGTGGCCTACACCAAGGGCTCTACTTGGTCTAAGCCACAAGGACACCAAATAGGCAGGAATTCCAGAGCTGAGTGGGTGTCAGCATTCCCATTCCAGGGAGACACAGCTGGAATTCTCATAAGAGCAAACTCACAGAGCACCCATTCTGACTGCTTCAGTCCTGCCTGTGGCTGCAGCACATCATCTGGGAGCCTGGAGCAGATTCTGATGGATGGAGGTGACTGCTCTCTGCAGATAGTGGTGGCCAGCTGGAACTCTGGAGAGAACAGCAGCAACTTCCTTCTCCCTGGGGAAGATAAAATTATCACACATGTTGGAGAGGATCCTGAGGGCTCAATCCCAGCTGGATCCAGCTTTGGGATGGAGTCACAGCTCTGCCAGCTCACCCGATATCCCCAATGTGGGTGTGGACCCTGAAGGGAGGCACAGCAGCTGGGTAATCATGAGAGACAGCCAGAGTCAACTCAAACTTGGCAAAAGCCACTGAAGAGGAGAACAGAAGCTTCACCCTGTGGAAATAAACACAAAGATCCATGCAAAACAGTCACATGGGCTGCTTCCACCTTGGAATTAGTGCCAGGAGCAGAAATAAGTGATAAGTGATGCAATAATAAGTGATGTCACTGATGGAACAAGCACAGTAACTTCTAAAGGGTTCTAGCACAGACAGGAACTTCAGGAACAAGATAAAAAACTTTTCACACTTTATCAACACTTCAGAATGTAAACCCCCAACTTCCTCCACAGGAAAAGTTAATGCACACATAATTCACAGAACTATCCAGAAATTAGGGGAGAACAGAGACTAAAAACGTGTTTTCTAGTTAACATGAAACATTCCCAGGCAGTTAAGGTTTTCTAATGCTTGAAGTTGGACTGATTTACCTCCAGCTCTATGGGGGTTTTTGTGCTCTTGCAAAGGAAGCTACAAAATTAGAATAACCTCTGAAACAGCACCAAGGTGGGCAGAGCAAGTTTATAATTGGGCAGCTCTTAATTAAAGTTATGGATCAGTGATGGAAGGATGAGGTGAAATTGTATTTGTGTGTACCACTGGGGCATGCCACAAAACTGGGAAGTAGCAAGGGAAAATGGAAAGTAAAGAAAGTAAACTTCAGTTTCAGTGCATCCCTCCTTCCATGACTGATTCTGCTTGGCTGAGGCAAACACAAGATTAAAGGAAACAAAGCCCTCAGCTACAGGTAAACTCTTGGCTCTGCTTCCTTTGCACTGCTACAGTTTGGCCTCAACATTTAAGAAAGGCAAGTCAAGCAGGAAAACAGCAAGGAAGGAGAGGCTGTCTGATAGTCCTAAAATCAATAAATCCATGAACAGCCTAATTTCCATGCACTGGGACACTACAGTGCAATTGTATGAAGATAAATTAAATTGTTCTTAAAAACAGCAGCATAAAATGTCACTTTTAAGAAAACCAAATGGAAACTATTTCAGTGTTTTGCTTCTGATTATCTAGAAACTCCCTCTTAAGGCTGCTGTGAACTCCATCTTATTGAACCCACACAAAGATCATCAAAGTCCAGCTCCTGGCCCTGCACAGGACACCCCAACAATCCCATCACGATTTTCTGAATTTACTCACTCTGTGTCTTTGATATCTGTCTCCAGGAGCTGGAATTTTGCTCCCCACCTCTGCAGAAATTCCAACTCATCTCCCAAGACTCTGCAGCGATTCACCACCAAGGAGATGTCAAAGAGAGCCTGGGGGATAAATCAGAAAGCAACATCAGCACTCGGGGGTGACCATGTGATGCCTGAACACATCACTCATCCTAGAAAGCATAAAAAATAAACGTGGTTTAACTGCTATCTCAGTTTGGGTGGAAAAATGAAATTGTACAAGCATAACAAATGTACATTTTTTGCTTTAAATTTGTCCTTTCAGCTTTGCCAACAGCCACACAGCAACAAAAAAAGTTTGGCTGGGCAATTTAAACCTACATTCTTTAGGAGGCAAAATGACCTTCAGCTCAATTTTCTCTTTAAGGCAAAAAAATGTTTTTAAATAAACTTCAGCTTTTAGGACTCCTGCCTTCAGAGACAGATATTTCCCCTCACACCTCAGAATATTCCTGAAGCAGATTTTGGTTTGCATTCCTGAAGCTTTCATTAAGGTGCTTTGCTTCTCAGCTCAGCTCAGCTCTATTTTCTCTGTTGCAGAAAATAATAACTGGATTTTTTTTCAGAATCTTCTAAGTTTCCCTGGAATGTTACCTGGGGCAAGTAGCACAGTTTGGGACACTTCCTCTGCCAGCATCCCTGACTTTCAATAAACTGGAAGATGAGTTTTTGGACTAAACATGAGGAGGGTGGAGCTTGTTCCTCTGCAACACAAAAGAAAACCAGAAATCTTTGAAAAGCCATTTCATGAAGCATTAGGAGATGGAGCACACATTTAGTCTTCCCAACAAAAGATTAGCAGGGCTGCTACTTTCACAATATTCAGAAATCTCACCGTCCAGGAAGGATTCAAAGTCCAGGCTCATGATGCTCCTGGAAGGATGTGCAGCAAAAACCTCATCATCTGAGAAAGGAAATTAAAAAAAATGCAGTTATTTCCAGGCTTAGTTCTGGAGTTACAGCTCTCCTCACCTTCAGAAACAGCCATGAATGACAGAAATTTCTGAATTTTCACATGAAAAACATATTCAAAGCCACTTCTCTCAGCTTACACACTGCAGTATGCATTCTATTTCCTACTTCCTTTCAGCAGATCTTTACAAATATGGACATTTTAGGTTTCTATTCTCTAACATTGCAAATTCATAAAACATAAACCTACTTATTTTGTGACTCACCTATTGGGGGTCCAAACACAACTGTGAGTGTCACAGAATCATAAAGGAAATTAAAGACAGCTTGCTGCTCACTCCATTCTGTCAGCTCCCACTCAGTGAAGCTGAAAAGGGGAAAAAAATCCCACCATCACCCCAAGTTTCAACCAACCAACCCAAACAACTTCTGAGGGACAAACACCAGAGTATTAAATGTTCTTGCAGCTCTTTCTACATCATACAGCAATGAAATTTTCCAAAGCCAAACAGAGTCTTTAATTCCAGCAGAATATAAGGGTCTCTTGGGAATGCAAGCATATCACTACAATTTTTATATAATGTCAGTTTGGTGATTGAAGGAGAGTTGGATGCAGAACCCTGAACACAGGGTACCACTGCAAAGCTGCTCATTGAATAACTGCCTCACACATGGAAGTCTTCCAAGGCTTTATTGCCTACCTTAGGCTGCAAGGAGATGGGCATTCCAAGATTTCCCACATCAAATAACAATGAAAACCAAACCCAAACACACTCCAGTACAAATATGAGCCCCCAGAAACAGCCATTAAAAAATAAAACCTGGAGGTGTTTTCCTTACTCGTATTTCTCCAGGATTTCCAGGCAGGTCCTTTCAGTGTTCTTGAGCTTCTCCATCTCAGCCAAACCAAGCTCATCCTCAGCATCCATCTGTGCCAGTTCTCTGCAAGGATCAACCATCATGGGATGTGATACAGTGGTTAACAAACAGACCAAACCCTCTGAAATCTGAGTGTGCAGCTGATTCCTAAATCCTCCTTGACATCTTACCTCAGAAGTTCCTCCTCTTGGGCTGTGATGTTTTGCAATTCTAAAGCAAAGAGAAAAAAGAGAGAAAAGGAAAAAAAATGAGAGAAAAGAGCAGCACAGGCAGCCTTAATTTGCTGTGCACTCACTGTTCTTATGGAGTTAATAAAGTGCTGAATATGATAATCAGCACATGCTCTTCAGGTCAACAATTCTAAATTCCCTTTTTCCAGGGAGAAACCAGTCCTTTTCATTCTCTAACACCTATGCAATTAGCTATGTGCAATGCAGGAAAGACAGCAGCAGTGTCTGCATCCCTCTCAGAGTTAATGCATCAGGGTGGGGGGTGAGCATCACCCTGTCACCCTCCCCAGGTTCCAAAACACCAGATAAAAAGTGCATTCAGCTGGTTCCCTTACCTTCCTGTACATTCTGCCCTCCTGCTGCTCCAGCACTGCAGCCAGCTTCCTTTGCATCCCAAAAAGAATCTGTGGGAAAGAAGTGTCAGGTCTGGGCAGAACTTCCAGATTCAATACTTAGAGTTCCTTTTGGTGTTTCTGTGGGCTCTAGAAATCTCAGCACTTCAAAGTCAACTAAAAAAACATACAAAATAATGGAAAAGTATCTACCAAAAACCTCAAAAGTGCTAACAACAAGCAAGACTTGTTTTATTGCACTACTGTGCAATTTGATTTCTACTCAAGGCATTGGAGAAAAAGAATTGAAACTACAGAGCATCACGACACAGTAATGCCAAGTTCTGACTGCAGCTTGTATCAAACAACCACAAAGTGACCTTTGGAACAGCAGCTGTGCAGAAAAAAGAGAAAGCAGCATATTGGCCACCTCTTTGGAAACACACACCTGATTCCAGAGCAACCACGGAGCTCTCTGCCTCCTTCATCCATTCATCCACCTTTTCTATTCTTGATTGGAGCTTTCTGTATTGCTCCTAAGATGGGAAAATTGTACTTGAGTCAATGATATTATTGTAAAAGCTGAATTTTTTCTGGGATCATCATGGGGCTCTTTGTTTGCTAATTAATTAAAACAGTTTGTGAAATGTGTCGTCATTAGAGGGAAAAAGCAACTGACAAACTGTGGGGGAACAGCCAATAATAAGAAATTACCAAATGCTTACTGAATCTAGAGCTTTGATATATACACATCTTTGATCCCTGGCACAATGCATTACTTGTGCACTTCCTTGTTACCTATCAGAAAACCCCTGAGTGGTTTGGGTTGGAAAGGATCTTAAAGCTCATCCAATTCCAACCCCCTGCCATGGGCAGGGACACCTTCCAGTACCTCAGGTTGCTCCAAGCCCCATCCAGCCTGGCCTTGGACACTTCCAGGGATCCAGGGGCAGCCACAGCTGCTCTGGGCAAACCTGTGCCAGGGCCTGAGCACCCTCACAGGGGAAAATTTCTTCCTAAATACTTGCTACTACTACTTACCTACTTACTAACACTGGTCTTGGTACAATATTAAGAGCTCATTTGTGGTGGTGGTTCCTTTAATGCTCCCATTTTTCACTCTGCTAATCACCAAAACTCTTAGGCAGAATGTTCCTACAGTGTAACTGCAAGAATGTCACTGTCCCAGTGTTATATTTGCATATAAATAAAAGGGAAATGTATTCATAAGAAAGAAACTTCCATCTGAGTACACATTATAATAATTAAACTCCTACGCATTTAAAGACAAGAAATGTGGTAGAAGTGGTTTTTTAA